>NC_079155.1:51818948-52176952 GCF_947563725.1 Argiope bruennichi | reverse complement strand
TTCACCTTTATTCCATGAATTTCCTTATTTATTCCGCATATATATAGAATCATAAATTGGAACATCAGTTTTAAAAATCAGCTTAATGCATAAACTGTGAAATGATATGCAAAAGCAACTTCATCATTGCTATTATTCAAGAATACTTCAAAATGAGAAACATCGTTATTATGATTCTCATTAAGTGGTTGAATTCTCAATTAATGAATCTTTAATTAAGAAAACATAATATAATAAGATATTTAAATAGCATTCCAAAAATTATTTTGTAACATATATATATTTTGTTAAATTATATAAGCCAAAGATTCTAAAATTGTGATTGAATTGAACCGTCTTCGCTCGTATATAACCAAAACGTAATAACCAGATTCGTATATAACCAAAAATAGTTGAGAAAATTATCTTGCTCATATTTTGTGAGAATTTGTTGAGTAATTATCAGACATTTCATTTCTCCTTATAATTAAACAAATTTATAATTATATTTTATAGATGGGGTCGTGATAAACTTTTTTTTGGATGTAAAAATTTACCATGTCTAAAAATAGGCAAATAGGGAAAAGAGGAATCATTTAAAAAAAGAATATGTGTTGCAACGCATTATATATATATATATATATATATATATATATATATATATATATATATATATATATATGGGTTTATAATTAAAAGTTAACCATAAAAATATTAAAGTGAAAAAAATTTACAATTGAAGAAATACTAATATAAACTTTCCTTCATTCAAAAATCAATAGTTAAAAAAGAGAGAGAGAGTGAGAGAGAGAGAAAGAGAATCACTGTTTTAGATTTCACATTTGGAAATGAATCGATTTGCCGGAACAGGAGAAAAGATAAAAATAATTAAATAATGCCGAATTTGGAATTTCGGGTTACAACATTAGCATGGAAATACAATAATTTGAAAACATGCATTGTGAAAGAAAATGCCGTAATGCTACTGTGCTCAAAGTTATACATTTTACGTTATGGAAAGACATAATCATTTAAATATATAAATACTTTGTGCAATACTTTCAACACACTATAGAAACTTCCAATGAACAGAATAATGCCTTACATCTGGAAAGTATTTGAAAGCATTCCGGTGTACATGTGCGAATGAATCAGTAATTTGGAGACCTGTCATTGATTATAGCATGAATTCTAATTATTAAAGATTAACCCAAATGTGAAACAGGACATTGAAAATTAAATCATATATCAAGCATATTATTGAAAAAAAATCAGCTAATTTTAAAATTAATTACTATAGGAGGAAACAAATCAGCACTCACCCGTCGCCGTTCTACCAGCATTTAGATGAGAAAAAGGTTGAAATAAGCCCCACAAATCGCTGCTATTGGATATAGCAGTTTCCAGCATGGTAGCAGTGAACATCGTCGAGCCATCTAAAGGCATGCACTGGAGGACAATTTCCTCCAGAAGGTTCTCAATTGCTGCTGTAAGATAAATAGCAGCGTACTGATGCACAAACGAACCTATTCTGACGTCACACATCCATCGATGGAACCGCCCCACAGAAAGTTGAAGTCCAGCTCTAGCACTTTTGCTCAGTTTCATTTGATCTCCACTTACAGCGGAAATGGCAGCCGAACGATGGCACGCTTTGATACAACTGTCTGCAAGAGCTGGAGACAGCACTATCTTTAAGGAACCACTCACTTCTTGCTTGGTACACATTCCCAGAGTTTTAGAAAGTCTTTGCGTTTCTCGTGCAATTCTGACGAGAGGTCTTTGTAGAAGATACGACAGTCGAGGCACCGTTTCCATCGAGATTTGTCCCAAATGTTCACGTAGTCTTCCCGTTTGCATGACTTTTAGAATGTCGTGATTAGACCATGGCACTCGTTGAAGTTCCACAAGACGAGTATGGTTGTCCACCCATACGAACTCGTCTGCGCTCGTGATATTCGTGTTAATGGTTTCCAGGCTGGAGTGCCTCATCAACCTTCTGACGGGTTCAGATTCGCTGCCACTCATTGATGAGTAAGTGGACGTAGAATAACTAGTACGTGATCCATGAGTTCTGACAGATAGTTGCTCAATGGCTTGACGAATATCTTCAAGACCGGAGGCTCCCTCCAGGGGTGTCCTGTGAGGTTTGCGGGTAGGAGCTGCAGGTTTCCTGCAGGAGAGTTTTGTGGAAGAGGCATGATGAGAAGTTAATAGTCTTTCATCTTCAGGAACTGATTTTAGTGGAGTCCCTCTTCCGAACCGGTGTTCTGAAGAATCAACACCATCAGAATTGAAAGAATCGTCTGTTTTCCCCGACAGTCGGCCAGATACTCTGGATAAGACGCCGTCAGTAGGAGATGAGCTCAGATACGATGATTGTCCGTCACTCATGCTTGCATGTCCAGACGACCTGAGAGAAAAAAAGTGCATGAATACAAACTCAGTAAATTTTCTCAGTAATCATTTGGAATGTAAATATATTATTGCTAGCTTTAATTCAGATTAAAAAAAAAAAACTGGCATTGACATCTAGAAAAAGTGAAAACAAAGAGAATAGAGAGAATGAGAATAAATTTAAAAGGAATATATTTATTAATCACTTTTATTTGTATTTCCGACTTTTTAATGTAATATGAAATTAGAAGTCTTTAAAAATCCAGCAAGTACATACTTATTTTCATCACTAGAAGATCCACCATAACATTCATGACGTCTTTGAATCAACCGAGTATCGTCCAAACCAAGAGCTTGAGGAAAGGAGAGTATGTTGCGTCGTTTAGATTTCAGTCTGGTAGGAGGTCTCCTGCGACAGATAATGGGATCTCCATCAGAGGAACTCTTGCTGAGAGAACCACAGTCCGTGTTCGACATGGAGTCCATATAAGGTGATAAGTGACCGTCAGGGGAGAACTCTCCTTCCTCAATATCTTTTTGTTCCCAAGATGTCCGCGTTTCGGTGAACAATGTGGGGGATATTCGGGAAATGAGTCCAGGGGAACTCTTTGCATGATGCGGCTGTTGTTCTCGGAGACATTTTTGTATATCACCAGAATGGGAAAAACAGTGATCTTTGCTTGTTTGACGATGAAGCTGATTAGGAGTAGTCCGGTTGTCCGGCACGTTGTTGGAGGAGCCACCAACAGCAGATTCCTTGGATGAGGTGCGGCTTACTTCCTTGCAGGAAGACCGACTCGCACTTCGCAGCTGAGGGCCGTTACTGTCTTTGACTGCAGCCCTTGAGCCATTCTGGTGAAGGATATTGCTAGAAGCTAGTTCCTTACTTGGAGTTCGACAGCTATGTTGAAGTGGAGATGCTTCCCTAGATGGTATGAATTATATTTTTCAGAATAATCTACCAGTACAGGAATAAAATGACAGAATAATTGGCATTTAAATTTTAAATGAAAAACAAAACACTGAAAACACACTTCTAAACTGCAATGCAGATCGAGAAAAAAAAAAAAAAAAAAGGAAATTTCAGAATTACAAAATTATTAAATTGAATGACAAACTGAAAATATGATTAGGTGAAAGACTTAAAATGAGTGAGTACATTTTCCAAAATTGAAGCATACAGCTTTAATTTCTTTAGCAAAACTCTTACCTCAAGTAAGTACAATCCATTAAAAATAACTGAAAGAAATTGGAAGAAAACTTTTTTTTAATGTCTTTCAACTCATTTTTTCCCTTTTACTTTGTTGACATTTTAGGAGTTTGAGTTTGTTTGTGTTTTCTCGCACAAAAGCCATTTTTGGCTAAGCTGCGCCACATTCAGTGCTAATTTTAGGAAGTTTGAGACTTTTTGGGGCAATATACATTTTAGTTAAATAGAAAAACTCATTCAAGCGATATCAAATAGTTGGTCTCCTAAAGAGTACTCACAAATAAATTGCAATCTATACTTATATATAAAACTCAATGTGTGTGTGTGTGTGTTGGCGCTCTACAGAAAAGACCATTTGACCTACAGCTACCAAATTTGGTACATGTATACCTTGGAGGTCGGGAATGTGCACCTGTTTTTTTTCCAACAGTAATGAGGCTAGACTTAAGATTTTTCGGCTGATTATTTCAAACGATTCTGTTTATTTTCTTAATGTTTGATGCATTTAAAATTAAACATTGTTAATTAATCGATCTTTCAGATTCATTCTGAAGTACTTTTGAATTAAAATAAGACAGAATAAAGGAAATTAAAAATTTCTAATCTGCATAGCGTTACCCCAACTGGCGAAGAAAAACTCACGCATTTGCGTTACCGTAATTGGCGTTGAAAATTCAAGCATTCGCATTGTGTTCTGATTGTTGACATGACAACCATTATCAACGGATGCAACTAATCTAAATTATTTTTAGATTAGTTGCATGCTTTTGTAATTAAAGTGCATTTATGTTAGTTATATATTTTTTTGTATATGCTTATAGTTTTAAGTCCATCGTTTTTTTAAGTAGTTTTTTTAAACTTGTTTCAACCGATTATTTTAGACGATTCGTTTTATTTTCTTAGTGTTTGATACATTTAAAATTAAACATTGTTAATTAATCGATCTGGTCATGATGAATCTGAGAAAATTTTGCTGACAAATTCTTGAAATATTACATAAATTAAGAAAGATATTCTTTAGTGGCCATAAAGTTTAAACGCTCAGTGACTGTTTTCAGTAATCATATTACAAAAAAATACTTTGTTTCAGTAAAAAATATTATTATATTAATTGCAGATTAATCCTTTCCACTTTAAATTAAAGTATAAATTCTACGGGAGCTAACAGAAAATTAGAGAGATACATATTACGTTATGACTGAAGGCCTTTATAATATTATGAATGAATTGAAATTTGAAGTTTTAAAATATTTTAATGAAGAAGCTATTAAAGTAGGAATTGCATAAAATATTTAATTATTAAAATTTTAACGAACATTAAGATTGGCGAACCGGTTGGTCGCCAAAGGCGGATAGTATTAAATATATTTAAATCGCAATGAATAAGACTAGTAAAAGCGTTAATTTATTACTGATATAATATTTTTATAAGCCCGTGATTATTTTACCACAAATCTCATTAGGCATAAAGGGAACAATATTATTCTTAGTATCGCTTCATAACATGATACAATTTTCTCGAATATTTAATAATTATTAGAAGATTTAGAATAATCAATATTGAAAAAAATCTTCATAAAAAAAACTCGATTCATACTAAAATTTATTTATGGTAAGTTGGTCTTTTAGAAAACTGATTCTATTTTAAAATTACTGTTAATAAATGATAAAACCTGGAGTTGTGAGCAGACTTTTCTTTCGCTTTAGAGTATGCCAATACTTCCTTGATGGGTGTTCTTCCCCCAGGGGCCTCGGCGTCCCCCTCGTAGGGCCTGAGGGGGCTGCCCCCGAACACCCGTTCCCTGCTCGGAGTTCTCTGCATGTGTTGGGAGGTGGGGCTGCTCATGTCTCCTAGGCGGCGGGGCTTGGGCCGGATGATGTCATTGTTGAGGAGGGGCTGCCAGTATTGATGTGCTTCTCGGAACTCTGGAACTGGCGAAGACATGATCACACCGGCAAGGGTGCATCAGACTGGTGGAGATGGAACCCACCCTGCACATACAAAAAGAGAAATAATAAATAAATATCTAATTAATACTTCTTAGATAACAACATTGTACTGAAAATTTTATAGCATGTTTACTAATTTAATGAAAGACTATATGAAATACTCGCTCCGGCACTCATCGTTTAGTGAAACTGAACGCCCTAAGTACCCCAGTGCGAATACTAAGCTCTAAAAAACACACACACACACACACATTATGATCTATGTACAAAATCCTTCTTAAAAAGGAGGTCATCCCAATACTGATGATAGATTCATTAATCAGGCAACACCACCATTACTGTACATCCAATGAAATCTACCAACGATAAAGAACAACTTCTCATCCACATACTTGTGATACACACACACCCTTACTTGAAGACAGCAATATGCAGCAAAAACAAATCAAGCTTTAATAGTGACAAAATAAAATGCGAATTCTAGTATTTTGTTCTCTCCCTCCCTTCAAATTGTTGGGAAGCAAAATCTGTCCTCCCCTCCCCCTTCCGCTTGCTGATATGTTACTTAATTTTTTTCTAACCCTCGTCACCAATAAACTTTAATGATAAAATACATTGGTCACACAAATTTATTATTAAAAATGGATTTATATTGCTATGATTAATAGGAGTAAAAATGATTTACTATTAAAAAAGGTCAACGATAACTGAAGAATAATATCATTTGAAATAGATAGAAAGTAAATTAGAGAAACAAAAACAGGTTTCTAATTGCTTAAACGTACATGCGAATTCCAACAGCCTTTATGTTAATAATATTATAAGAGTTTAAGCATTTAAATGTGCGTCAATTCCTAAACATCTTTAAAGGTGAAGTTTTCCAAACTCAAAAAATTTCCAATAGTAATATTCATTTTTGTTTTTCTTGGCTTCCCTTTTTCTCCCTTCACCGCAAGGAGCAAATTAGGCTTGAAACCATTTGTTATCAAGTCTTCGAAATCCAATTTAAAAAAAAAAAATGACTCATACATTACACTTCAACCATGCAAAAAAACTTCAAATTCTTGAGTATCAAATACAAGATAATAGCAATGAAAAAAAATTCCGATAT
Organism: Argiope bruennichi; assembly: GCF_947563725.1. Classification (NCBI taxonomy): domain Eukaryota; kingdom Metazoa; phylum Arthropoda; class Arachnida; order Araneae; family Araneidae; genus Argiope; species Argiope bruennichi. The sequence continues at coordinate 52,170,305 of NC_079155.1, read as the reverse complement.
AGATACATGATGTTAAACTATTTCTCCATTTTCCGTATGAAAGAATGTTGTAACTTTTCATAATACTTCATCTGTGAAAGATGTATTTCATGCGTAAAATCGATCAACTTTATACATTGAGAATATTTTTCCCGCTTAATCAGAGAGCTTCCTCTTAAAATGTTTATATGTTCGTTTCATCCAGTGCGTCAAGAAATGAAACTAAGGTTTAGGTATGTTATTAATACTGAGTAGATCATTTCTTTCCATAAACAATATTTTTATTCTAGAACAATCTTCAAGCAGGAAAGTAAGATAAAATACGTTCCAATCATTTTTTTTCCCTCATTTAAATCGAATTTTTTGTAAATTACTTCTAAGAAAAAGTGTTTTCACTCACATTCTTTTTTTTTTCTTTCATAATTATTATTTTCTTATAATGAACTGCTCGAATGAACACAATATATTCTCTCTTCAATAACTTTCTCTCCAATTCAAATTTTTTTGCGCTAACCGCAAACCGCAAATCTATCGTGGGAAGGTCACGATGGAGAAAATTAATAAAATTAAAAGAATAATGTATATGCATATATATAATAGCATGTTGCCTGAACATATACATTTATAAAATGTTATCTATTATTTTGTACGAGTTTAATAGCGTATTCAATAAAGAATAAACATGACTCCTATGAACCATTCAAAAATTATGGAATAAATATATTTTACGTCGTCGCAATTGCGAACATTCCACTTAATCTTGTCCTCTGATCCAACAAATATGATAGCAATTTCATTAAGAGTTTTTTGTTTCCAAAAGAGAAACGAAGCCTCTTAGGTCTAGCGGCAAGGTCTTGGTTACGAGTTCAAGACACGATTCCACAAATGGTTTGCCAAGAACGCGTGCCTGGTATTCAATTCCGCTCCCATCCTCCTCCATCCTCCCGTTGGTGTGGAGTAAAAGTCTAGAAAAGGAAATACTGGCCTATCTATCGCCTTCGTTATCTGATCGCAGTTGAAGTTCGTCCTTAAAGGTAGGTTTACACTCATCCAGCTACAAACCATCCAGTAAAACCACGCATGCGCATAAGCTATACAGCAGCAAATACTTCTCCGCTCTCTCAGCGCATGTGTGAGTTAATAGAATCTTATAACTGACTGAGTGCAAACAAACCTTAATATACCTTGTACACCTTCAAAATGAGAGACAGTAATCTCATTAAACGAAACAATTAATATTAAATTAATTTCCTCCAGTCCTCCAGAACGAAGGTATTAAATTCGTAATTCACATAATGCCCACTATCAGTACCTTTAAGGTCCAGTCAATGACAGAGAGGGGCTGGGAACCAGAGGTTTCATGGAATTATTGAGGGAAATAAATACTAAATGACGACGACGGAATTATTCGAAACTATAAATATTCTACAAGTTGTTATTCATGCTATGGTTTGTATTATTGTAAATTTGTGTTCTATTAATCACATGTTAGACCTTTTGTTTGGTTAATACTTATTTTTACATAATCAACTTGCAAAGAATTCCCACTAGCGGCCAACCTTTACGTTTACGCCCCATGTTAAATCGCAAAAATAGTTTTTATAAATCTTCTCAATCTTAAAGTTTATCCAGCGCTCTCACACACATTCTGTCCTAACATCCTATTTTGAAGTAACACAATTTTGGAATGTACTTCATAAATTTATGATGAGAACAGACTTTTATCAGGAGTTCTCCTCCAAATTTGTCAGTCATACTAGAGGAAAGAACTTTAACTCTCAAAGTCAAATTTAATGAGTATCATATCAGCATATATGGTGGACTTCGGTAGAATTAGGTTTCGCCTAACACGGGGAGATAATAAATACCAATGAGGTGATAATGAATGATTCTGTTTCAATGCATTGAAATAAAATTTGCCAGAAAACTAATTTGATTTGAAATATTTCATTAAAATTTTACATATAATTAATTTTAATCACTTTTTAAGATTATTATTAATTAATATTTTATTTTTTCTTTTCGTCCATCCTATAGAACACCTACAGCTAAGAAATAACTACATGCCTAATTTGGTTGCACTTGGTCAGGAGGTCTGTATTGTAGAGCATTTTGTCCAATCTTTTCAACATGCACATAGTATGAATATCGCAATTTACAAATAGTATTAATATTAGTATCATGTCAAACTAACTCCACATGAGGAAATTGGGCAGTTCCGAAACTGGCTGATATGTTTTAAAAATGTTTAAATCAGAACTTAACAAAACTTCACCTTCAAATCGAAAATGCACTAGACTTCTACTGAAATTTGATATACAATTATTAAGCAAAACGATAAATTTTAATTAAAGTTACATTTTTTTTATGGAATTCTTACAACAATTAACTTACAAAAATTCTTAATGGATTGCATATAACTGCTTGTAAATAAAAATTACATAAAAAATTAATAGCGTGCATCAACATTCCATAACTGAAATTAATTCATACTATCTACATAGAATCTTGTGGATTGTAGGAAGAAATTGAAAAATTTATCACGATTGAATAGGAACTGTTACCAGTCGTTGATGTGATTACAAATATCATTCAGCAAATTAATTGAGGATAAGACTATTATCTTTCAATTGTTACTTTCAACTCGCTGAATACAACTATCACGCTATAATTCAGGTATCTTCACATATAGAAACCGAACGCGAATAAGAATATATGTTTGGATGAGTGGACTCAAAATCTTTCTTCGCACTAACCAAACTTCACTTTCTTCCGAATTAAGTTTTGAAAATTCCTTCACTATTTCGTTACTCAAATTAAGCAATATATTAATATATGAGTGTGAGTGCTTTTAGAATCCTTGTAGACTTTAAATAATATGACTGTTGTAAAATATAAATTACTGATGCAATTTTTTCACCAGGACTGACTTCAGGAGTGTGCAGGCTATGCAGCATGTACAGCGTCAATTCCTAATCATAAATTTGGAAATTCGTGCCCGTTAGATGGCTGGAATGAAAAAAAAAAATGGAAAACTGAAAGAAAACATTGGAACTGAATGCGACAGAGAACTATTCTCTTTTCTTTTACATTATGTTTCAGTAGATTTCTGCGAAGGATGGGCCGATCCCATCAACATCATTCGTGGAGAATCAAGTCCCTCACATCTTCAGATGAACAAATTCAATACCCCGATTTCTTATGCTGAATTCTCCTATTTAATTTCGTAGGATGTAGCAAGCTTAGAGCATGCAGGGCCAGATTAAACCCTCTATTAGCCCTTAGGCAATGCAAAATCTCGGGGACTCCTTTCTCTTTCAAATTTTCAAAACATTTTTTTTTTTGTCGATTTTTGTTTAATTTTTATACAAGTAGGTTTAAGTAGCAAATTTTGACAAACTTAAATAGCAAAATATTTGCTTGCAGGTAATTTTCTAAAAAGTTGGATCTGGACACAACTTTTTAAAAAATGGGATTTTAAACTATCTAAAAGGGATTTTAAACAAAATAGTAAAAACTTTTTCTCACAATCTAAATAAAATTTAATAACATTGGACACTTTTGTAAGTTATAAAACAGCACATTTTTTTAGAATAATAAAATAACATAATATGAAACTTGCAAATGGTAATTAATTAGGATGAAAAAGTTCCAAAATCAATTAAAGCAGCATTTCATTTCAATTTGGATAGGTTTGATTGAACGGCTTTTATAATAAAATGAAAGCACCAAACTGAACTGTCTTCAAACTACGCCCCCCCCCTCAAAAAAAAGTCTCAAAGGCCCGGAACCCTTAGAAATTTGTCTACTTTACCTATTTAAAATTCTGACTTTCTAATAATTAGTGCTCCATCTTCCATTTTTAACCCCATAATATTTTATTTTATTTAAAATCTTCTGCATTTTAACATATTACATTGAAAAAAAATACTTGTCTTTTTTTATTCTAATGAGATTTAGACATATGTACCAATATACGATGATAATGGGAGTGGGCGCCAAAATAATGTTCACAGACTGCCGAATACTTTAGAGCTAGCCCTGTTTTTCACAAATCGGTCATTTTTCCCATCTACTAGAGCACACAGTCCGGAGTCGCGTCGAGGAAAGGGTGGGACCATCACGTGATTCGACCGAGTGAACCCAGCAGGCATAAAACAAAATTCTGGGCTTCGAACGGAAACGTAGACGATTAACGACGGGAATCAATCGATGGGATTTTTAGTCTTTTTCATTCTGCCAGACACATCGGAGCCTATCTATGATGGGAAGATAAAAAAATGAACTGAAATGCTTGACCCTCAATGCATTTTAGCTTTCAACTTACTGAAAAGGAAATTCCAAGGCAAGGTGTCTAATGGGTTTGGCAAACAGAGCGTCAGGAGAATTACGCACTGCCATCACGCAGAATTAATTATGGAAGCTTCTATTTCAAAAACTTAAAATACATGATGTCATGGCATTTACCTTGATTATATGACTTTCTTATTCTTTGGTGGTTGCAATGATTTTAATTTTCTTTGAGGTTGCATTGAACCAGTCTTGAAGTTTTCTAGCAATCAGAAATTAATATTAAAGCTCGCCTTTAAGAACATTGCTGCTGTTTACCTTGAATATAAGCAAAGGATGAGGCAAAGTAAAAGCAAAGGATGCAGTGTGAATGGCTAACATTTAGTTTAGACTTATTGCAAAGATGAAAGACTGATGAAAACAAGTAATATGTGTTGCACAAGTCATTAACATGTAAAACGTCGGAGAAGTAATCAACAGATTTAATACATTACGGCACTTCGGTAGAGCACTTATACTTCTGGTTCTGCTCTGATTTTTTTCCAACGTTTAGGGAGAATACTGAACAAAGTAACTTTGGTGATTTTGCTCAAGTGCTATCAATATGTTTCACGCGGCTAATCATTTCTCCGCTTCTAACCAATACCATATTGTCCGCAATTTTATGTGCGGGATTTTTAATATTCTGTTTTGAAGTAACACAAGGCCAATTTGGGTAAAAAAATCCTCTTAATATTGAACAAAGACCAGATGATGAGCAGGACCCGACTTAGCCTAATTGGGGGCAGAGGCAAAAACTTCTTTGGGGGCCCCCTCTGCTTCACTACTTCAGTAATGAAGAACCGTGTATAGAACTTGTCTATATTATTTTTCGTTAATTAATTCAAAATGCTATTTAAACTTAAAACTATAGTATAAAATATAGATTTTGTGTATTCATACGATAGATTAATGAAGAAGCTAACATAAAACTGATGGATTTTACACTGTACTTATATTTTATTTTTAAAAAGTTCATTAAAGAAGGAAACATAAAATAAACTTTCTATTCGATTTGGGGCCCCCTTCTGATGTGGGAGCCCGAGGCAACTGCCCCGTATGCCCCTGCCTTAGTCAGGCTCTGATGATGAGTACCACACATGAGACGACACTTTCATCCAAGACAACCTTACTCCAGATGTAAGTTAGGTATTGGCAGAATGACAACTGATTGAAATAATGTCACTAAAATCATTATAACAAAAGTTTCAAGCTCGATATAAAAACAAATAGCAGATGCCAAAGTGACAAAACTTTCAAAGCAAAATTTCTGGAAATAAGTAAGACTTCAGTAATAAGTAATTCAGTAATAAGTAAGACTTCAGTAAAATTATAATCATTTTGGGTGAGATTCGAAAAGGTTCAAGATGAACGAATTAAATTGAGATGAACAAATTTCATGCTTTTAACATACTTGAATGTTAGCGAAAATCCATGAAATGGCTACGGAATATTTTAGCATTTCCAACACATTTTCTGAAAGAAATACGATTGAATTATGAACAAATCCACCGAAATAAAATTTGCCCTCCAAAATTATTTGCTTGAAGACCAAATATTATAGGAAGAACTTATTCTTTCGTATTTCCTTCCACATTTTCTCTTAACACCTCATAAAAAAACAAGATTAAGACTTTCTGTAAAAGTTTTTTATATGGGGTTCCTCATGCACTGCTGAGGCTGACTGCGAAAAAATAAATATTGTTTCGGTTACAAAAACTTAAACAATAATACTGACGTTAACTCTTCTTTGTAACACAACTGTAATCAAATACATATTGTTTAAAACAATAAACTTAGATTTGATGTATATTCGGAAAATATTTATGAAATATTTTCTATTTTAAATATATTTTAAAATTAAATCCTTTATTTATATTTTGAATTATCAAGTCTTCCAAACGATAGATCCTTTCTTTTAATACTAAAAACACATAAAAGTTATTATTATTTCCAAGAATTTTTAAATAATAAACACACAATTTGCCTGAAAAAAAAACTGAAAAAGAGAGAACCAAATCGTGAAAATAGTTGAAGACCATTGAATTAAAATAGAAAAAAAAATGATCATTACATAGCAGATCAATTATTCAATAGCAAACAAACGCATACTTTTGTTAAGCGCTCTTGGTATAACATTATGTTGTATTTAAATATAAGTAATTTGTTTTACATGCGCAATAAGTCGATAATAATAAACAAATAAAAAACTTTTTAAAGATAGGTAAAAATGAATGTATTTTCTTTAAAGCTTATCATCCGAGTGCTATAGCACAAAAAAAAAAAAAAAACTCATCAAGGCACAACACAGATTATTTATTTAATAGCAAACAAATTAACAATATAAGACTCATGATAAATATTATGGAAAACTATTTCAAAAACAAAATTTATCACATCCAAATGTTTCATTTTATATGAAAATAACTGCAAGTAACTCTATAATTTATAAATCAATATTCTAAGATAAGTAGATGGTATTTTAATAAATTGCATACTAATAATATTTGAATATATTCTGCACATGTAAAAAATGATGCAGTATGGAAAATTTATAATATTTATCGAAAATCATATTAGTTGCAGTTCTAATGATTTACTTGTGCAAGTATTTTAATCGTAATGTTGAATTTATAAGCTAAAATTAATAAAAATTATATTCCATACACAACTGATGTGGCATCCATAATCATCTTCGATATTCAATGGAAGTTGCAGTTGCAATAGTTGCAGTTCTAATGATTTACTTGTGCAAGTATTTTAATCGTAATGTTGAATTTATAAGCTAAAATTAATAAAAATTATATTCCATACACAACTGATGTGGCATCCATAATCATCTTCGATATTCAATGGACTCTTAATTACATCAATATGACAATACAGTTTTCAGAAAGAAAATATCGAATAATAGGATAGTGGAGAAAGCAAAACAGTTAAAGGGGGAAAGATATTCAGGTGTATTTCGATTAAAAGTTTTTATTATTAATAATTTTGTTTTCAAACGAATAAACATGCAAAGGAATATATATGCAAAATAAATAAAAAATATCGTGAATCACAAAGCTTTCATGTTATATTTTTTTTTCATTCCTTCATGCCAAAATCTATTTACAGCCAATGATCATTCAAACTGACAGTCCGCAAGAAATAATAAACATGAACGACTTTCAATAAAATGTATTTGAACGAGTTATAGTATCAAAGTGAAAATAAAAAAACTTTCGTATTAAATGATTTTTTTTTTCAAATATAGAATATCATTCCTAGAGATTCAACTCAAATTTTAATAAAAAATACCATTTACTTTTAAATACATAATTTAATTCAGAACTTGAAATATCGATAAGCGCCGTAGATTTACCCGAACCGACAACTTGATTTGTCTTTGACTATAGATATTTTCCTCATCCAACACAACTCCCTACTCTTTCCCGCCACAAGGAAGAATTAGTTGAAAATGGAAATTTCCCGCCACGGAGGCTCCCCTTCCAATGACGCATGCTCACAAAAGCGGCGGTATACTACGTACTATAAAGCTGAAGCATAGCAAAACAAAAGGCAAGACATGCCGGGGCGGCATCGGGAAAAGAAGGGGCGCACACACTTACCTCTTTGGCAGCAGCGCTCCGTGGGCATGGCGAGCCACGAGTGAACGAGGAGCGGTTTGGCCGGCCGACGCGACATTCTTTCCCCCGGGGGTTCGCCTACATTCCAGCGGCCCGGCCCTCTCGCGATCAGCTTGGAATGCTGCACACTACGGACGATGGGAAGTTGCTTCCAAGCAATGAGTTGCAGGGTCCTGCATTATTTCTCTTGCTTTGTTTCACTGGAATCGAGTGGCGTAGCGATGAGGGAGCATCAGATACCCCAGGAAGCATTTGGGGTGGGTGCAGGGGAAACAAAATACTTTAGCGCTTATTTAACTTTTAACTCTTTGCACTAAAATGAAGTATTTCACTTAAGCGCCGCATTTATGATTATTAAATTGCATTTAAGTTACAATAGTAATTAATTTATCCAAATTCTTTAGATATTCATATGCATCTTACCTAATTAGCCTCTTTAGTCATGAAAGTATGTCTCAAATTTCCATTTTCCTAGGACATATATATGTATCTTACAGGTCCTTTTTCCATGGACACGTAAATATAACTCATATGTCATTCCGCCTTGGATTTGCAAATTTATTTTCTGCTCTTATATGGATGGAAATAACAATAAATGTCCAAAATAAAATGTGCTATCTAATTAAAACTTGAAATGAATTACCTTGGCACCAACGTTATTAGAATTTGAATTTTAGGCCGATCATGTATACCATTTTTAATGGACCTTTGCAATCGGTTGCACAATCAACTGAATAACACTACTTTTGCGGAATCCCCCCGCCCCAACTAAAACAATGTTAAAACATTTAATAAAAAAATAAAATCAATATATCTTTTTACAAAACCAAAAATTATCACTCTTGGCTAAAAAAAGAATAAAAATAATAAATTAAAAGATCCGTTTAGCCCACTAACGACCCAATTAATTCAAGGCTTGGATTTTAATAAAATTCTCTAAAGTTATATTAAAAATACCACGACAAAGATAACTGCGAAAAAAAAAATTCATTCTTATAGGAATTTTTGTTATTATTTCTTTTCTTTGGAATTATGGTCGAAAATCTTTCATTTGAAAAGCCTTCTTATATAGTAGTATTTCATACTGATTATATAGTAAAGAATTCTGATATATATATAAAAAAATATGAACACTTTAAGATTACTTTCGAATGCCTTGTATTACTTCAAAAATAAATCTAGAAAGGTGAATGCTTTTGAAAGGCGACTTCATCCATAACTAATGGATGATAAATCCCAGTCGAAGCCTGAGTTGGAACATGAAAATGCTTGTTAGACAAATCGAAAAATAAAATTGACTTGTTAGACAAAAAAAAAAAAAAAAAAAAAAAGAGGGAACGGAAGAATGGAATGGGATTGGTTTAGCTGCAGAAGTTAAATGCAACTATCTTATAAACAGGACATCAGAAACTAATAAGATAAATTAATTTTCAACCGAATAATTTTATCTATTCTATTTAATTAGATGTTACTTTTTGGGGGATATATTTTAATTTTGATTAAGCAAGGAATCCTCAAGAAATCGTAATGAGTTTATGGAATCAACATAACTTTTCAATCGAATAATAAAAATGACAAAATATGACTCTCTGAATTTAAAAATATTGTAATTTAATGCAGTTCTATACTTATCTCTAAAAATAATCATATAATGAGAATAATAATTAATATTTATAAAATATGTAACGGCTGCGGTGGCCTAATGATAAGATCTGGGTCTCAGGCCAGAAGATTTCAGGCTCGAAATCCGAATACACCGAAGAACCACCACGTAAGCAAGTCAAGCTCCCGACAAATCTGTGGGCGCTAAATACCCTGCAAATGAAGCCGTGCGATTTATTGGAAAGAGCGACGCACCGTCATCCGACTGCAGTTAAAAATTACGAGATCCGTCGCAAAACATAAAAAATATCTTTTCAAAATGGGACGTTAACATAAATAAAGTGATTGAACTTACTTTTACTGTAAAATCAACTGGAGCGATCACTCCTAAACTTTCTCGCATAATCTCTCTAATAAAGGTGTTATCCCAGAGAACATTTTTCTTCACGCTAACGTACAATAATTATGAAATATTAACCTTTGGCGTGAATTTAGAAATTTTACGGAATCATCTTTGGCGATTAATCACTGGCATGCGGTTTATAGTATTCAAAAATCGAATTTGTGTTTTAGACAAGGTTTCCCCAAACGATTGGAATATTTAAGTCATTGTGTTTTTGAGTTATAGTGTTTTACATGTTTCTAAAAATACAGAAAAACAGACGATCCGATTTGATTCAAATTTTGATAAGTGTCTAACTATGGAAGTCAAATCTGTGTAACGAATTTTATCTATCTAGCTTTCTTCATTTTGTAATTATCGTGTTAACTTATATTCGAATAGCTGGATAGACAGACTCCCTCGAAACGGCTCTTGCTCAAAATTTGAAAGAAAACTACACATTTGGTATAAAGAGAAGATACAAAATTTCATCCGTCTAGCTCAAACCGATTTTGAGTTAACTTTGTCACAGACAGAATGACATTTTCGAAAAATGTCTTTCAAACTCTGTTATATTTAAAACGAGGAGATTCATCAAAACCGCAAATTCGAATTTCTTTGCTAATTTTTTCTATATTATATATAAAAGAATATAAAAATTATTAAAGCCTTTATGCTTTCGAAAAAATTGAATTGTTTCGCAATCTAGATTATTTTCAACAAGTTACTGCAAATTTGGATTGAAGCATTTCATTTTCTTTTTGTTTAACAATACTTACATTAAAATGATAAATTTCAGATTGTACGCATTTATCAATTTATAATTATTTTTAATGATATTATAAAAATGGAACGTAAATCAATAAAAAAAATCACGATGAAATAAAATGTAGTAGGAAAAAACTATGGTTCTTGATTTTCTGCTTCTATCATTTTTATAGAAAAAAATTATGCATATATATATATATATATATATATATATATATATATATATACTAGCCGCCTTTGGCGACCAGCCGGTTCGCCAATCTTAGTGTTCGTTAAAATTTTAATAATTAAATATTTTATGCAATTCCAACTTCTTCAGCAAAATATTTTAAAACTTCAAATTTTGATAGTCATATAATTCACTCATAATATTATAAAGGCCTTCAGTCATAACGTGATATGTATCTCTCTAATTTTCTGTTACCCCTCGTAGAATTTATGCTTTAAATTAAAGTGTAAAGGATTAATCTGCAATTAATATAACAATATTTTTTACTGAAACAAAGCATTTTTTTAATAATATGATTACTGATAATAGAGTCACTGAGCGTTTAAACTTTATGGGCACTAAAGAATATCTTTCTTAATTTATGTAATATCTCAAGCATTTGTCAACAAAATTTTCTCAGATTCATCATGAATGGATCGATTCATTAACAATGTTTCATTTTAAATGCATCAAACACTCAGAAAATAAAATGAATCGTTTAAAATAATCTGTCGAAAACAGGTTTAAAAAAACTACTTAAAAAACGATGTACTTAAAACTATAAGCATATATAAAAATATATATATAACTAACATAAATACAATTTAATTACAAAAGCATGCAACTAACCTAAAAATAATTTAAATCATTGAAAACAGGTTAAAAAAAACTACTTAAAAAACGACGTACTTAAAACTATAAGCATATATAAAAAATATATATATAACTAACATAAATACAATTTAATTACAAAAGCATGCAACTAACCTAAAAATAATTTAAATCATTGTAAACAGGTTAAAAAAAACTACTTAAAAAACGATGTACTTAAAACTATAAGCATATACAAAAAATATATAACATAAATACAATTTACTTACAAAAGCATACAACTAACCTAAAAGTAATTTAAATCGTCCGTTGATAATGGTTGCCATGCCAACGATCAGAACACAGTGCGCATGCGTGAATTTTCTTCGCCTTTTACGTAACGCAAATGCGTGAATTTTTCTACGCCAGTTGGGGTAACGCTATGAAGATTAGACATTTTTAATTTCCTTTATTCTGTGCTATTTTAATTCAAAAGTACTTCAGAATGAATCTGAAACATGGATTAATTAACAATGTTTAATTTTAAATGCATAAAACATTAAGAAAATAAACAGAATCGTTTGAAATAATCCGCCGAAAAATCTTAACCCTAGCCTCATTACTGTTGGGAGAAAAAAAGAACTAAAGCCTAAATCATTTGGCGTTGGGGAAAATTGAAGATTTTTTTGGCGGAAAAGTTGGCGGTGGGAAAATGGAAGATTTTTTTGGCGGGAAAGTTAGTTTTTAATTAATAATTGACTACCCCTAACATTTAGGGGGATGAAAAATAGATGTTGGCCGATTCTCATAGATACCGGATAAGCACAAAAAATTTCATCAAAATCGGTCAAGCCGTTTCGGAGGAGTATGGCAACGAAAACTGTGACACGAGAATTTTATATATATATTATATTATATATATATATATATATATATATATATATATATATATATATATATATATATATATATATATATATATATATATATATATATATATATATATATATATATATATATAAAGAAAAGTGGTTTTTAGCGACAGATATTTATAAAGCCATAAGCATGAATCAAGCGAAATTGGTTATTTATTTTAACTTATTCATGGAAGAAGTAACTTCAAATTTTTTTTGTTTTGCATATATTTAAAAAAAAAATAGTAACAACAATCAGCGTATCTACAATTAACATTTTCTGAGTATGCACTTTTTAAATTTCTCTTTTACAAGATACAAAATCGTGAAAACTATTTCCCTGTAAGCATATTATTTATACACCCCCCCCCCCACCACCACCACACACACACAAAAAAAGCAAATGCAAAAATTGCTGAGGATTTTTGTACAGCATTTTTTTTAGAATTGTGTTTCACAACACAAAGTTACAACCCTCCCCTGCAATATAAAATGCTCGCCCCCGGGTGGGCTCGAACCACCAACCTTTCGGTTAACAGCCGAACGCGCTAGCCGATTGCGCCACGGAGGCACGTCAGCCAAATGTTATCGGCTGCTCAATCACGTACTCAGTCAGTGTGATATTTACCGTAACCGCAGCTGAAAAGAGATTTTACGTAGAAGTTGCAGGAAATTGAAAGTTAAAAAACTTTATAGTTCTTGAAAGGAATTATGCGCGTTTAAAGAATTGCTTATATTTCAAGCGATTCAGAGAAAGAAAAATAATATAAATAAAATGCTGTTATCAGATGGATTATGACAATTGCGTAGCGAGAATACGTGTATCTAAAACATACTAATCAGTGCAACTTTGCAAAGGTAAAATAAGTGCAAGGTAAACGATCCCTTCATTTCATTTTCTCAAAGAAATCAGCACACACTCATTTCTTGCTTCCCTAGAATGTCCTAAGATTGCCGCCTGGTATATATATAGAAATCTATTGCCTCTCTTCTATTGTTAAGTGGGAGAATTTGAACGAAATTTTCATCGTATGGCTGTCCCATTATAATTCGATAGCTTTAAACTCTATATAAAATTTCTAAACTTTAGATATTAGCGATTACAGAATCAACTCCGATTCGCACCTGTTGCTTGCATGTATGTATGCAGTGTGCGTACTAACGGAAGAAAGATTATCTCGTGCAAACTGTTCTTCCTGATATAGTTCAAAATAGCTCTAGAGTTGCTTTAAAAACGGGACGTTAATATAACTAAACCAAACCTGATACATTTCGTAGTAATATTTGATTTCATTACATTGTTTTTTGCATTCGATGAATGTTTAAAATGCTATTAGGCTGAGAGGACAATGGGGTAAATCTAAAGGGATGTTGTGAAGATTTATTTGCATTTATTGTATCTTTAAAGTCAGATGTCGGTGATTCAGACTATGGATAAAAACGCATCAGATATTAGTTACCGGGGACAAGAAGACTGGAGGATTTTGATATCTGGACGCCAGTCTTAGAAAGCTAGTAGCTCCATGAGGGAAAAATATTAACGTGTTTATGTTACTTCTTTAAGTAGTGGCGGACTGGGAAGCTTGCCAGCTTCCCTGATGCCAAGTGGGCCTTTTACACGGAAGACAATGTAAGCTCTCAGGAAAAGTATGTGAGAGAAAGAAAAGCAAGTACTGTACTCCATTAAATTTTCTGTACTCTTTTTAACCAAATAAACAAATAGTTCTGTACAAGGACAGGAATGTCACGAGCACTCAGTTTTCTATCAAATTTTTCTATAATTGCACAAAACTTATTCTTACACCATTTCAAATTTTGAAAAGTTGTCTTTTTAAAATATCAACTTAATACTGTACACATTTTTATCTTAAATTTTGGTAATTTTTTTTTCTTTTATATTTCTTTGCGGGATTTTCTTCCATTGTTGAGAACTAAGAAGGAAAGATTCAAATTATTATTTGCACCAAAAAATTTTAAATCTTATAGGGTATTAGAAAAATTATAGACAATACCAAATGAATTTTTAAAATGTCAAAACGCTATTTTTTCAAAATGTTAAGACAATGTTTAAAGTATTATACAAAATTTAATTAGTTGTGTCTCATTGGCAAATAAGCAAAAATTTTTGAATCATCTACAACGTCCTCATTAAACTGGAATGACACAATTAAAGATAAATTTATTGGCCTCTGTATGGAAACATAATTTTAACTAATAAAAAATTAACGGTTTCATTAATGGTCTTTAAACCTTCACTAATAAAACCTTTCTTCAAATTTCATAATATTTGTGATTAAAGTTTGAGGAAAATCTATTTAGTTGTTTGCATTTGTATAGCATACAAAAAATTTATGAGTTTCATTTTTATTTATATAATTAATGCATTTTAATTTCATGTATAATATCAAAAATTATACTAGAACTTTTTGTTTTATTGCATGTATTTTTTGAAAATGTCTTCTGTTGTTTATGAATATTGAATGATAGTGCGGATGTGAGCCCCCCCCCCGACAGCCTACTATTTGCAGATATACAGTGGCTGCCAAAATTCAGTATACACTATAGTCTTTCTTCTTTAATGTTATTCTTTTTGATCTTAACATTCCTATTTATGGCTAATATTTATAAGAACGACAAAACATACATTAACAAAAGTATTAGGCTAAAAAACAAAACGGAGAAATCAATAATATTTTTATTACAGTAATTTTTATGTCAAAGTTACAAATTCCAAAGCCGCAAAATTGAGTATACATCTAGCAAAATCTGTCAACAAAAAAAGATTAATTAATATTTTGTTGCATATCCTTTTACATTTAGAACAGCTTGTAAACGGTGTGGCATTGAGTTGACAAGAGTTTGAGTTGTTTCGCCGGGTATTTTCGACCATTCTTCTTGTAATACTCTTTTTAAGTGTTCCTTGCCCCTAATATCGTGTTTTTGAACTGATTTTCCTAATTGTGGGGGTGTGCAATTGCATTTTACAATTATACAACAACCATAGCTTAACTATTTTAGTTTATGTTTCGGGTCATTATCTTGTTGAAACAGAAAACTTGACCCTAAACCCAAATTCTGGGTACTTTGATTTAAATTGCTCTTCAATATATCCGAATATTTAATTTCGTCCATGATTCCATGAATGAAAACTAAATTTCCCACTCCTTTTGCAGACATACAGCCCCATACAAGAAGTGAACCACCTCCATGCTTGACAGAAGGTGTTTTTAGGTGCTTTGGTGTTTTTAGGAAGAAGTTCAGAATTGTGCTTTCTCCAAACATAACATCGATCATCATACCAAAAACATTGAACTTACTTTCATCACTGAATATTACTTGATTCCAGAAGTTAGGAAGCTTTGAGATATGAATTTTAGCAAATGAAATTCTTTTCTCTCGATTTACTTTGGAAATGAATGTTTTGTTCTGGTTATAATTTATAATTTGCTTTTCGGATTACTCTTCAAATTGTTTCTGCAGAAACACACTTTCCAATTGTTCTTGAAGTAGATGTAGCAATTTTTGTAGCACTCATTTTAGGATTGTTTGCTACCACTCGAATAACTCTTCTCTTGGTCGTGGCACTGAGGATTTCTTTTCTTCCTCTTCCAGGTTTATTAGCAATTTGTCTACACATTTTATACTTCTGGATAATTTTTTCAACGCATCCTTGACGCCGTTGAATTTTCCTTGCAATTTCTCGTAGAGATTTACCATCTTCAGACAATCGAATGACAAGTTTCCGAATTTCAATATTTGTTTCGTTTCTGGAGCTCATTATGATAACCAAAACGTTTGTTTTCGATTGGAAATCAATGATTGTCAATTAAAGTAACAAAACTATTTTGCTTATTCATTTGAAAATAAATAGTGGTACTCAAGTCGCATATTTTATAAGGTGCATACTCAATTTTGTGACTTTGGAATTTGTAACTTTGACATAAAAGTTACTGTAATAAAAATATTATTGGTTCCTCCATTTTTTTTTTAGCTTAATACTTTTGTTAATGTATATTTTGTCGTTCTTATGAATATTAGCCATAAATAGGAATGTTAAGATCAAAAAGAATAAAATTAAAGAGAAAGAGTATAGTGTATACTCAATTTTGGGAGCCACTGTAGTTCGTAATAGATTTGAAAAAAAAAAAAAAATATGTTGAGGGGATGAAAAAAAAACGCTATGTCTCGCCGCTTACTTTTGCTACGCCACTAATGGGGATATAGCATTGCTCTCACTCAGTTAGCATGGCACGAAATCTTGACATTTGAAACGAAATTAGTTTTAATCCTTAGTTAAAAATATTCTGAAGAAAAAGGCTATACTTTAAATTAATGTTGTTTAATAACACGTTCTTTTTATACTTTAAGATGCGTAGAATTATGTAACATGCTATCAAAAATTGATTTTATCTTTAATAGCTTTCCACGGGCTGTCAATTAGTTACCAGTGACTAAGTAATAAATAGATTAATTAACAAATGTAAGATAACATAGTAAATGGTAGTATCCTTTTCCTTGAAGCTACATTATGAAATTGTAGTAAATGCAATAACTTATCCGTTAAAAATTGTCATTTAAGAATTCAGTGGAATGATTATTTATAGCATCACTACTTGTAGCATGGACAAGGATCTTATAATTCAGTATTCATTTGCATTTTCATTTGATACATGTTTTTACTTCAAGCTATTTCAGCAAATGTATCCATTGCTTCTATGAATCCAACATTCAGATCAAAAGACGTTCTATTTGCATTTAAATAAATGCAACAGTTCAGTCTATGTCATAATAACGGTAATAAATATCAGCGGGTTCATTCAATAGAATTACATAGGGAGCGAACAAAATGTTTTAAATATTTACACTTTAATGAATTTTAATTTGGTTAATTAACATAACTTTGAATAATACTTAATTGTACGTTGTACGCTACTCTGTGATACCACATCATTCTTCTTTCTACAAACTGTGGAGTGGTTTTCTATATTTAAATCAGCCCCATTTTTAGCGTATAAAAGTATGAATAAATTCCATCATCAGTTAATTGGAAACAATCTATCCCCTACTTGTAAACCAATGTAAATTTTTGGCGTATTGAACTGAAAAACAAATGTTAACAAAGCAAAATTATTGAAAATATTAACTAATAAATAAAAAGCAAAACCACCGGAAGTGTTTCTCTGTTGTATCTGAGTTGATGTGTTCAAAAAAACCCCTTAATATCATTAATTTTCTGCCACCTGTTGCAAAACACGACTGTTTCTTTTCGTACACCTGCCTCGTTAGGGGTCCGTGGAAAAAGAGTCGCACATCGCATCTCAAACGGCCACTCTGCATTCTTGAATGACGAGTCCTGCCTAGAAATCGTACGAGCTATTGCAAAAAAGAAATAAATAAAAAGGCTGAAAGGCCCTTTGGGCTTGCTTATTAAAAGAGCGGGCGAAGGGTGAGGGACAGCAGTCCCAGCGACGCCTGGCGGGATGTCCAACTATTGACCGACCCTTTCAATGACAGTTGACCATAGGGAGAAAAGTTACTCAACCAACTATTACTCCCTCAAAATAGAAAGCTCCACTCTCGGAGAGTTGCGTGCAATTTTTCACAGCGGTGGACCACTTTCTGAAATTCTTTGGTTTGCAATTTACTTTTTCCACTTTCAGGAAAATCATTTCACATTAAACATGCAGGTCTGGAGATCACTTTAAACAGACTTCGATTCTCAAGTATACGTTTTAAAAAAGGAAATGAGAATTTGAAAACTTTTTGATCTTTTGTCGCTCTAGTTATGATTTTTTTTTGTCTTATTTTCGTTAGATAAACTTATACGTGATTCCAAAGTTCAAAAATAATAATGGAAAGTGGCGATTCACTTAATCGTTACTGAAACAAATATTAACTAAAAACATTTATTAAACAAATTTTAACGACACTTTCAAGTCAAACTGATTTATTTAATTAATTTTCCTCAGAAATATCGAAAAATGTGAATAAAAAGGAACTTCGTGATCACCAAATTTTTTAAGCATCCTCATTTACGATTGCAATTTACAGTTTAAAAATGATTCAATTATGAAATAGGATTCAACTTTTCCCACTTCTTGAAAGTTGAAGGAAAAACGATTCCAAGCTTAAATT
The DNA here is from genome assembly GCF_947563725.1 of Argiope bruennichi. Taxonomy (NCBI): domain Eukaryota; kingdom Metazoa; phylum Arthropoda; class Arachnida; order Araneae; family Araneidae; genus Argiope; species Argiope bruennichi. The sequence continues at coordinate 52,151,768 of NC_079155.1, read as the reverse complement.
ATAATTAGAAAAAAAACGATCAATAAGGTATTAATTACTTGTATGTAATTGTTTGAAAATTTTAAAAAGATATTTCAGATTCAAAAAAATCTTCTGCATTATTTTTGCTTATATATATTTGACGAAACTACGCAATTCCAAATTTTAAGAATGCGGCAGTGTTTGTAGAGTCATGATAATAAATAATGTGATTTAATGTTTACTAAACACTGATTAGTTTACCTTTGGTATTTAATTTCCCATTAAGATGATGTACATCCCTTTTACAATCATCATTTTCTACATAAATTATTTATCAATAAAATTGAACATTTTAATTGAAAGTTAGCCACCTTTGGCAACCAGCTGGTTCGCCAGGATTATCAGCCGCTACAATTTTCAATATAATATTTCTGTAACTTAGTATTAATGGTTACTTTAGCAAAGTATTTTAAGCTTCAATTTTGATAGTCGTATAACTGTTTTAGAAGCCATGCATCAATCTATTCATTGTACAGTGCATTTCTCTAATTTTCTATCATCAACTTGAACTGAAATGGAAGCGATTAAATTCCACTAAAACAAAAACTGTTTTGTTGAAACCAAATATGTATTTTTAAAAATCTGAGAGAGAAAATAGAATTGCTCACCACTGAAATATTAAGAGAACAACAGAATTAAAAAAACATTATGCAATAGTTCTGGAGATTATTCAATACAAATTTCTCTGATTCATCATAAAATTCATTTTATTACTATAAGAACGTAAATTTCAAGTGATAAAAATGATAATATATATATATTTGTAAATTTAATTACATTACAGAAAATTGCAGTGATCTTTGAAAATGAACATAGTTTCAAAAATGCTCGTCATTGCTTATTTAACTTTATTTATAAGTGCTACAACATTTAAAAAGTTTCATTAAAAGCATATCTCAGGCTGAAATAAATTCAGCGTGAAAAATATGCCGCATATATATATATATATATATATATATATATATATATATATATATATATATATATATATATATATATATATATATATATATATATATATATATATATATATATATATATATATATATATATATATATATATAGAAAGATTGGTATCATTGAAAAGAAAAATTCTTGCATTTAGCATTATGTGGAAATCATTTTGCTTGTGTAATATTTCAGGGAATTATCACAGATAAACACCGATTTTTAATTAATTAAAACTGTTATATTAAAAAATCGTTCTTCCCAGGTGCACATTCCCAAAGATAATAAGTACCAAGTTTAGTAGTTCTAGGTCTAAAGTCTGTCCTGCATACGCTCCCCCCCCATACACACATACTCGTTTTTATTATTAATAGAGATAATTACGAGAGAATAAATGGCCTGCTGATCGTATAATGTCTCCCGATTTCCCCGTTATAAATATCAAATTTCAAATATGTTCGCAAATTAACACAGCGACAAAATGTCCTTATGTATTTACTTTTATATAATTAATTCATCGTTTTAACTAATATATTTAATTAGTCACTTGTAATGAATGAACTTTCAATCAATTTTATTTATTTATTGATAGGGATTTTTAAGTTTACTTTGAACATTTTTTGGTAAATAAATATAAGTAAAACTTTAAAATTGTTAACTTTTATTTTTATGCAACAGATTTAAGATTATAACCAGTAGAAGTGGTATTCCCGAAAACTTTTTTCATAATGACTAATAAAGGTGTTTTTCACCTCTTTCAAGCATAAAAATTGTGGAACGTGGGCAACGCCATAATACCAGAGATGCTAAGAATTTTATTTTCAGAAACTCGCATCTGAGTGTTTTGCGTTTCTTTGAATTTTGGATTATTAAACTAATTGAAATCAAAATTTGAGGCGCAATTGCAATTTTTATAATACCAACTAAACTTAATTCATAAAATAATCACATACCAAATTTTCTTTATTTAAACTATTGCGTTTTCGAATTATCGTGTTTACATGCCTAGAAAAATACACACCAATAAACAGTCAATCATTTAACAGATTTTATTCAAAATATGATAAATGTCTAAACTTTAGATACTAAAACTGTATGTTACATTTCATTCTAAGTCATTGAGTTTTAAATTTATTGCGTTTATGTGCATGCGAAAGTACAGATGGCCAATGTTTAACGAATTTGATTCAGGAGTTGATGCAGATCTACAATTTCGATGCTAAATCAGTATACCAAATTTTATTCATTTAGCTCCTGAAGTTTTATAGATATTCTGCTCCCTTGTGTTTGGACATTCAGACAGACTAACTCCCTCAGAATGAATTTCAATGAAAATTTTATCAAATTCTTCAAATTTGATATCCAAACCATGCACAAAATCCATCTAGCTTATTTATCCATATGGTTCAAGGTGTTTTTGCATTATCGTGACAGAAAATCAGACATATTTTCAAAAATGTGTTTTTTAGACTCAGAGAGGTCTAGAGCTCTGTATTCTTGATCTTTTAAAAAAGTATTCTATAAATTAAAATTATTATTTTGTCAAATACAAAGTATACGAGGAGAAAATAAAGTAATTGCCAGAAAATTCGAACCCGAAATTATGACTAATCTTTACGTTTTATAAACCCTAAATATGGGGGGGGAGGAGTGAATTTCGTAATTATTATTGTATGTCGCTCTATCTGAACACGATAACACAAAAATGCTTTGAGGTAGAAGAGTAAAATTTGGGGCATAAATTTTATGCCCAATTTGTAGATTTCTAAGATATTTTGGACGAAATCCATTTAGATTGGAAGTCTGTCTAACTGTCCAAGTACAAATGAATGTGATAACTACGAAGCATAAAGGGTTAGGTGAAATTTGCTACACAAGTTCAGAATCAAAAATATAAAAAAGAGAATAATATAGCTGCGAAAAGGGACGCCAAAAAACGCTGGAAATAAATATTCAGTAATAAAAGTGAATGTATTCCATTTCATTTCCACTTAAATACATATCATAAGTTAAGAGAGAGAAAGATGCCGATTCAGATATCCTTCTCACTATATTTCAAATTATGATATATGTTCCAAAAATCGCTGATGCATTTTCAAAACAAGACGATAGTTGCCTAAGGAATATAATCAAGGAGAAGAGTTATTCCTTTTTCCGTTACTATGATTCAAAGTTAAATCCATATAACATCATTTAATGATACATGAATTAATACTATTGGAATTTTTTTTCTTTAGAATGTCTAGACAAGTATTGTAATTTAAACAGATTAAAACGATTCAATTAAAAACGATGGCATAGAATAGAATATAAATAGAATCCTTAGCTATATTCCAAAATAATATAGAGTTTTCAATTTTAATTCTATTTTAAAAATAAATAGAATAATGTGACAGTGGAAGGAAATCATCCATCTGACTCTCCGACCCGCCACGAAGGCATACGGATTTAAACCATAAAACTGAATGACCGGACCGCCACAACAGCAACACTGGTGGGAACTGTGATTGAGTCCTAAGGGCCATCACCGGCCACGGTACAACTCTCCCCGAAGGAAGTAGGTCCCGTCATCGATGGGAGGAGTCAGATCCCCCACCTATTTGTGTACCCTCCAGGGTGGCGAGATCCAACCACCATTCCGGAAGCATCTCCTCCTCATTTCGAGGTGCCCCTCCCCCGGGGGTATTGACAGTGGAGGGAAAAGGCATTTCAGTCTTCAGACTTAAAAACGCCTATTAATTCAATTAAACGTCGATATACTGCTGAAAAAAAATATCTATAAAAAATTAGTTTACAATTAAAACATCAAAATTGAAAATTTGTTTATCTGTTGTTTGACTTTAATTCCCTTTATGAAAAATTTGACCTTAATCCATTATAAAATTATATTTAGATATTTGTGTTGTTTAATTATTCAGTGACAACAAATATAATTTTAAACACCAGTAATCAATGCTGCAACAATACTATCAATTATCATGAAACTCTATATTTAAAACGAAAGTTATTTAATTCCACGGATCTCTAAATCATGTTTAACGTCTTTCAAAAACAGGATGGTTGTTTGAAACTTTCTGTTATGAAATTGTCATTATATAGTATTAAATTATACATAGTATTTATTTTTTTATATCTTTTTATTTATTTATTGCTTGAAGTAAGTGGTAATGAAACACATAGTAATTTGACACTGTTTTCTTACGAATCAAAGATAGCGTTTAAAACAATGATTCTTTTAAAAATGGATATCGCACAGCAAAAAGTGATGCATTTTAGTTGAAATTTCTTAACAGATTATTTATTTCTGAAACTGATGCGATGTTTAATAAACGGTTTCCAGCAGACCATCCGTCTTCCTGACATCTCGAGATAATGAAGATGAAACGATGAATGGTGGTGCTGACCGAATCCACCAGAACGAATTTTACGAATAAAATGAATGATCGCATCCTTCTGCAGGAGTTTAAAATAGACTTCAGCAAATAATAACAATTATTTCTCTAACTGGAAGGTAATCATCACTACTCCTGAAAATCTCCCTACCATAAAAGCAAATTTTGAGATCGATATACAAGAGTGTGCAACAAAAACTCACTGTAAAAAGAAAAAAGGGCTTCAAATAATATCTTAAAAGATAACAGTCAACCATTCATCGATGCACGGAATAGATGCAACGTTTGTAAATAAATGTATAAGTACTTTTGAAGCGCCGCAAATGGTTATTGATATGCAACGTTAAAACTATATAATATTATTCAATAATGTGACAGTGTCAAGCACAGAATAACAATGCTACAACAAATCAACTTTATTAACAAATGTTGAAACTTTCACTTACGCTTGAATAGGAGTAAAAATAAAAGCTGAATACACATTTGCAGAAGCCACTGAAACGGTACATAATTTCGAATATAACAATAACTATAAGTAGATTTATTGCAATAAGGAATGAAAAATTCGTTGTTTGTAAGAAAATCGGATAAATCCTTAATGTTAAGTGCGCAATTACCACTCAACTACTACCAGCAGTTTAGGGGACTTACCGAAAAGATCATGTGCCTATGGCAGTCAGAAATTGTACTTATTTTCTAAACAGTTTGGATCTACTATAATTATTAATCAGCTACAGCAGGTTAATTTCGAACTCTTATGTATTTACACAGTAAATTCTATAAGCCTAACATTTAAAACTTTTTAAAGAGGCATTTTTGCATATCTGCTTTCTACTTGCGCACTTATATATATATGTTGAGGCAAGTAAGGAATTGTACATGTTAACACAGTTGATAAGAATTTAGTCAAAATTTTATCTACAACTCCAAATTTGCATTTGAAAAATGTTGCTTTAAAAAATCTGAACTATATATATATATGATCTTGAATTTACTTTCCAATACTTTTTTTTGTTGTTATTGAACCTGAACAACTATAATAAAAAAAGATCGACATTTGAGGTCGGGAGAGTAAAATATCGAGAACATTCTTCCATCGACTTACTCTTTACACTTCTACTGCATGATTTTTTTTTTGATACTGTTTTGGAATTAATTTAATCAGAAAAAGAAAGAATCAAATATACAGTTTGTACCAGCACTAATTTCAGAAGTCTCAACGGGTTCGAAATTCGAGGATGTTCTACAATTTGGTTGCAAAGGTTACATATTAAATTTCAGTCGTCCAAATGATCTGCTCTACTGATCTCCTGAAAAATGGGTACATGGGCAGATTTTATCCAAAATTTGTCACAAATCTACAATTTTGGTATAAAAACCACATTCTGAATTTCGACATATTCGTTTGTTGTTGTGTTCATATACATAGGCTCTAATTCTCAAAATGATGTTTTTTCTGTCTAAAGCGCAGAAACTTATCCAAATATCAGGATCGCATTTCTTTAGCACACACAAATTTTTCCTTTTTTACATATGCAAAAGTAAAATTTTTAAGTGATGGTGAACAAGGATAGACATATTTTCTATCTTATTGGAATTGCGAGGTTTATTCCCACCTGTTGCAGAATGCCGAGGGACGACTGGATACTTTCTGTACGAGCGGGATCTTCCACCTCCCAGAAGAAACTCATGCGAGGGAGGCAAGTGTGTGTATTTCTTAGGTGGAGGTGGGGGGAGGGAGGTTGAAGAGCTCAAGGACGCCCGCGGAGGAATGTGGCGATCGTGCGTTTTTAGTTTTTTTATTCTCCTCCCCTGCTCATCCCTGTGCGACCAAGTCAACAACGCTGGCCAAAGCTGAAAATGAGGGTTTGCAAAGGGAGGTCGTGACGCCTTGGCCTTGAAAATTCTTAATCATTCTGAGAAGGATGGCATTCCCTACTCTCGCCTGTATCAGACACAGAGCAAAAAAATTAGCCGGAGAATGTTTTAACGCATGCAAATATATTTTGAGCAATTCTTCATAACGGTAATGTGATCAGTGCCCAGGATTTTGACCAGTCTGGAATTTGACTATTTTGTTCAGGATAGGAAATGTTTTTCGTGATTGAATTAATGTCCTGGAGTTAAAAAAAATTAAGTAACTCTGGAGTAACTTTAAAAAGTAAATAACTAATGATAGAAAATAATTAATTTTTAAGCAGCTCATTTTATATAAAAAAACAGTAAATGAATTACTTTGCTTTAAATTTAAAGAGACCGGATTTCCCAGTAAACTTTTGATATCGTCCGAGGTTGAAGCAATATCCTGAATTCAAATTCTTTTCTTCAATATTCAATTCAATTCTTCAATATTCTTTTATCATCACTTCTTTGCCCTTTTTTTAATATAAATATTTAATATTATAAAGGACGTTTAACTTGTAACATGCTGAAAAATGCTACATAAAATCGGATATTAATATGATCGATATAGATACATCAGTTAAAAGGAAAAATAATTGTAATTTGAAAGATATTTTATTTATGCGATCTCCATTCTTTAACGATGTTCGCAATTAACTATTTCAGTGTTTGATTTTTTAAAGTTACTTTTTGGATCATGTCTGGAAGTCCCTTCCTTCTTTTAAATCGGTACCTCAAGGGAAATTCAGAAAGCTCTTAATTTATGTTGCTGGCGCGTCACTCAAGAATCGAATAATCATTATTTCGGCAGTCAAACCTTTATTTATCGAATATGAAAACTCCTGGGGAAAAAAAAATCGATGTATAAAAATTCCAGGATTCAGAAATATAAGCTGCAAATTGGCCAATCACTGGTATTTCTTGCCTCGTATCATTTTTACCTATTTCAGTTCTGCTTCACTGATCTTGTCCATTTAAGAACTAAAATGCTTTTTTATCTGCCCAACACACTTTCCAAAGATTAGGTTGTCATGAGTTCTGCAACTTTAATTGCTTGCCAAATTTTGGTATCAATCGGTCGACTAAATGGTGTCCAAAACTCATATTTTCAGGATAGATTTAGTGCAAATGCTAGATTCATGCCAAGATCTAAATTTTATAACTATCGCCATGCAAGGTATTCGCGACTTGACTCAAGGTCCACCATTTTATGCGGGAAAAAGGGGAGAAATTCATTGGAGGTATGCGAGAATGTTTCGGGAAAACCATTCCCATTGGTTTTTGTCTAAGAATTGGGAGGAATTTGAAAACAGTAACTTCCATAAAAGGGAATCTACATTTGTTTTCCAGCTTGCCAAAAGTTTTTTTTTTTTTTTTTTGTATATAGGAAATCAGATATATTAATAAAGTTCCATATTAACCAATTTAAGAAACATGGACAAAGTTGGTAAACAGTGAATAGACATTATTATTAGATAAATTAAGTTCAGAAGATGATAAAACATAGAAAATAAGACTACAAAACGTCAGTGCATACCGTAATAAAAATATGTTAAGAAAACACATGACGATTAAATATAGTTAATGCAATATTTTAAAAATGTGTCTAGACTATGTTTAAGGAAAAAGCCTGCTCGGAAATAAATGTTTATTTAGGAAATATTTCTCAATAACTGGATTAGACAATTCTAACACTTTCTCAACATATTACATTAGTAGAATGATTATATATTTAAGCGGTTTCAAAAAGTGCCAGTTTACAAGATGATTGGAGAATGGTATCCTTTTTGATAAAAAGTAAATTTTTTAAATATATATTTTAATTATTTGTCTGATTTTTAGTATTTAATAAATTATTATTAAAAATATATTACGGAAACCTAGCACATATTTTTTTCTTTATAATCGCCACAAAGTGACGTTTTTGCTTCAGAATCAAATTTTAATTAAATCAATCGACCAATTCATAATTAAGTTTCGAAATTATTAAAATAGGGTAATGTCATCAAGAAAACTTTAGTGTACAATATTTCAAAATTCTAGCAATTGAGGAAGTGAATATTAATTACATCGACTACAAAATTACACTTTTACACATATGATACCGGTTAAATCAGACCGAATAATATAATTATGGTAAGATCTGAGAGAATTTATTAAGGATGTCTGATCACATAAACATACTTAATAAAAGTAGGATAGGATCAGAGGCATCTTGGGACATAATATCATTTTTTTCGCACTCACTCATTATCAGTGGACTTATAAGTGTAAATGGTGCCGCAAGTATTGATATTATTTCGTAACATTTGTTTTAAAAAAAGAGGCGTACAAGCATTGCTGTTTGGTTTTTAGCCTCCTTCCCCAAAGCCGAGTGTCTGAGGCATCAATAATCTACTAGTCCCTCGGTCGTGACTAAGACGAAGTATCCATTATTATAAAAAAATAATGTTTTATCTAACTTTTCAAAGATTAAATCTAGTCAATTTGCTTTAATATGACATTATTATTTTTCTGAAAAATGCAGAACAACCAAGGGAGTTTGATATAAATTTTGGATAAACCCGAGTCAAGCACTCAAAATTTAACAGTTTTTGTTAAGGATGTCTGGTCAATTTAAATAATAATTAAATCACAGAAACCAATTGCGCAACATCGTTAAAGCCAACGGAATGAGCTGCGGAATTAAAACAAATAAGTCTCCGCTTCTTCTTCAAGAAAAAAGAAAAAGAATTAAAAAGGTACGAGGGGAAAAAAGAAAAGAAAACACCGTCTGACTTAATGTCGGAGAAGCGTGCTTTAAAGTACTCAAGTAAACGGTCGAGGCAACATTAGAAAAAAAAAAAAGAAGAAGAAAAAAAGAGGTTTTCAAGGTCAAGAAGTTCTAGATATAGGAGGGAGGGGAGTATAGAAGAGTTGAAACCGAAGAGCATGAGGAAATGGTTTTGATAATGTATAGGAATTGGAAGAGAGAAAGAATGCATTCATAACTTATTTTATTTTTAATTTTTCTATTATATATGGTTTTAGACAAGAACAAAATATGTTGGACTTCAATAAGTAAAGTATACAATGTAAAAGTGTAAAATTCTTCCTTCGTGAACGCCGCGAATGTGATTTACAATATCTAATGTGATCTTCTCGATGTGATTTGCAATATCTAATGAATGCACCCCTCTATGGGTAACATAATTCAGTTAACGATGTGTATCACTGCATGCAGTTAAACACTCCTGAAGACAATTCTAACATTTTAAAATGCAATTGAATAGAATCAAGTGTTTCTAAAAGTAATTGATCTCCGGGAATTTTCGTCACCTTTTTCACAGTTATCATCAATGGTTTAGCAACGGTAAATCTCACCTGGTGGAGATAAATCTTTTGTATTATTTTTCGCACCGTCATCATATCTCCTCTTTCAAAAATGACAAAAACACCAATGTTTCGTCTTAATGATGTCCCCTAAAGCTGCCGCAGGGATGGGAGGAGGCATCTATATCCCTGATCCTAACCATTGCAAGACATTTCGTGTAGCGAATTGAATCATTCAATTGTGATGTCGTCACTCGAGGCTTTCAATTTAACGTGAACTTATAATTTGTTACGATATCAGCAGCGTAGCGACGGGAATGCAAAGATGCTCCTGGAACCTGTCATAATGGATGTTGTTATGATAAAATATTTGTGAATTGCATTCTCTTTTTAAAGCAAAATATGACCAATCGGTATATAAATAATATTCTACTATGGACAATTTTTATATTCTTTTACCTCTGTACGATACTGATACAGTGAATATATTGTTAAAAACGAATTAAAATTTGGAAGAGAAACCTTAATCAACTGAACGTTACATATTCATAAGAAACAAATTATAAATGTCGATATTTATGATGTGTAACTATCATTGAAGGCAAAAGTTTCCTAAAGCTTTTGTTTCAGACTAGCAAAAAAAAAAAAAAAAAAAAAAAGCTTCAAATAATAAATTATTAATGACTCTTAAAAAATATTCCAATTTTAAAAAGTTAGTGAGTATTGGAAACATACTATGAAATCCACATTAACGCACTTAAACATTTCCAAAAAGAAAAAGCAAATAACAACACAAAAATATAAAATAATACAGAGTTAGAATAAAATATTAAATCACGGGGAAATAAATGTAACGAAAATGTATTTCCAAAATATATCAAGATGATTTAAAATGCTTTAAAGATATTGTACATAATAAAATCACTGGAAAAATAATAATAAGAAAATTAAACAAAAATTAGCAAAGGAAAGAAGAATAAATTATCATTCCATTTAAGAAAATTAATGATCTTTTTCTATCTACACAGTCAGGGCACAATACGGGTCCTTAAGCAATGTTAGTTTAGGCCACTCTGCTTCCTCTTCTAAATGTCCAAAACTAGACATTTTTTTATTTTATTTTAGCTTGTATATAAGCATTTAAGTAACATTGTAACAAACAAATATTAATAACAAAACATTTAATTTCCAGTCATTTTCAAGGAAGTTGGTTTCAACCCCTCATGTGTAAAAACTAAGTTTAAACAAATTAGTAAAATAAAAATAATAAATGCAGTAAACCCTCGATTATTCGCTATGTTCGTATTCAAAAGATATAATAACGAATGAAAAAAAAAATTAGGATTTTAATACACACACATGCACACGCACAAACAAACAAAAGCAAACAAACAAAAAAAAAAAAAAAACGATTCACCGATTTTTTTTCCGTCAAAAAAAAAATTTAAAAATAGTTATAAATACTGAAATCTACTGTTTTTTTTAAGTCTCAATAGTCTTTGTAGGTCCTCTACTATAAATAAGAATTGTTTGCGCCCCTTGATTTTTGCGTTAATTTGTGTCTCTTTTTAAGCATTTTAGGATTATCCGCGACACCCGAGCCAGAAATAATGCCAGGATAAGTGGCGCCAAGAACAAAATATGATGTTTTACGCCCTATTCGTCATTCATTTTGCCATCAGATTACAATGCCTCAGCCAAGAATCACTCAGTTTCGCAAATAATGATGAATCTATATGATAAACAGAAAATTATAGAACATTTAGTCAAACAGCTGTGAAGAAAAAAAAAAAGTGTGTGTGTGTGGGGGGGGGAGGTAACCTTACTGATTTGTAAAGCATTTAAATTTCTTAAGAATAATGTTCTGAAAATTAAACAATTCCCAATTTTAATTCGAATACATTTGAATGCAAATCTCTCAGAAATTAAAAGAAAGAACAAAATTAGATTGATCAGAGAAAGTTCAAATCATCAGTGTTACAACTAAGATTTCGAAGGGGCTCCAACCAAGTGCAGCTTTTAACTATTTTGGCAATTTGATCATCTAACCCTATACATATTAATGTGAAGCGAAAGAATTTAAGATATATCTTAATCCTCATTTTCAATGGAAAATTCTTTTAATATGCTTAAAATGAATAATTTTGCACCCATTTTTCTGGCTTCATATTTTTATTTGATTGATTTTCTCACAAAATCATTTTAAGTACAACTTCTGAATAACAGATAACAATAGATATTTTAAAATATTTATTAATTGTCAGAGTCTTGCTTAGAAATTTATTGCTATACTATATCCGCAGCGCTTTCGATATCATTCGTCGTCGTCTATCGTAAAGTATAAGCACATGATTGAGCAGCTGATAACGCTGACTACATGTGCCTCCGTGGCGCAATCGGCTAGCGCGTTCGGCTGTTAACCGAAAGGTTGGTGGTTCGAGCCCACCCGGGGGCGACATTTTTCCCTCCTTCCCCCCCTTTTTCTTTTAGTTGTTCAGCCGATGTAAATTTCTGTTATGAAAAATAATAAATTTGTAGAATGTCCGTGTATTTTTAAACATAGAAAACATCTACGATTTGTGCATCCGCCGGAAATTTTTTCCCATTTAACTTGGGGTAAGATAAAAAGGGTAGAACAGATATTTATTTTTTTACCAAGCAACATATCGAAACATAATGTTTCGAATTGCATAAAATAGTTCGATTAAAAAGAAAACAGAAAATCAGCATTAGGAAAAAATAGCCATAAGAAAACCGCCTTTAACAAAGAAGTTGGGAAAAGCGCTCAACTTATTGTGTCGCCCAAAAGCGACAACGGGATCTTGAAATGAATAGCAGTAATAGCGTATTATTTGCGAAATTCCATGTAGTGTATATGAAAGAATCTTAAATTTTCCTCTTTACAAACATGAATTATGTTATTAAAAGTAAAAGAGTGATAAAAATGACTCAACTTTTCACACAATTCAAAGTCTCTGGAGGGATAACTTGGATACGTTTTTGCATCTTTAAATGCGATTGTAAGAACTAAAAACGCACTGAGAAAAAAAGGGTGAAATTTGAAGTGCGATATTTAATTCAATATTTGAGTTTATGTAATAAATTTTCAAATGAATCCTCAAAAGGAAAATCGTTTGGCTGCCTGTTTCTTAAGTCAACGCCAAACAGAAAATCGAGCGAAAAATACTTCCGCTTTTTTTTTTAAGACCATAATCTAAAGAAATATATATATTCAATTCACATGTCACAAATGAACTATGTTGTATGAATTGAAAACTATTTTGCATTTTGTGGGGGAGGGACTAAAGGAAGTTCGAATTTCTTATTGAAAACATTGCAGCATCATACCGTTTTAAGCTTGATTTATCTATATTCATTTCAATTATGAACCCTCACTTTTAATTATAACAAGATCAAGGGTACACATTTATTAAAAATGTATTCATGCATGTATCGCGCAGATATAAATGCAGCAACTAATAAAGACGAAGAAGCATTGTAAATTATATATTAATTTTTTTTAAAAAAAAGACTTAAAAGACATTAAATATTAGAGGGAAAAAAATCATACGGAAATAAAATTGGCATTACTTCAAAATCATTCTTTTTAATTTTAAAATAATGTAAAAAACATTTTCTTATTATTCCAAAGTTATTGAGGCAGGACAGTTTTATTAATCATTAATTAATAAATCAAAATAAAAATTTCGAAAAATTCTTCTTACATGAGCACCTTTAATCTCAAAAATAACCAAGCACCAATTTTAGTCCAGCTCTGTAGAATATTTTGACGATAATTGCATGGTGCATGTTGCATGACTGTCATACAATTTGCAGAAAATACCTAGTTTGTTGAGGATCAAACATATTTTATCTCTTTTTGTTGCTCGACACATACTATAAAAAGAGCGCAAGAAAGAAAAAGGATTTATTTAAAAGATATATTTACAAGAAGAAAAATTAACAAAGTCGAATTCTTTCTATCAAAATGTTCGTTCTGCGCAGAAAGCTCTTTATCACAAACAACGCTATTGACAGACATTGCCATTTCTTCCTGTCACAGATTGACGACACACAACCTATAAACGTCAATTTGTGACTTCTCAGAAGTAGGTATTAGAAAATAGTCTTTATATGATGATACATAGATTAACCATTTTACACATAAAAAGTTTTTATGGGTGGGAGGAACCCTAATAGGATGTTGAAAACTTCGCTGCACTGAATTCTGCTTCAGAAAATAAACCCAACGTTTTAAAAAAAAATATATAATAAATGAAAAGTAATTCTATTGCTGAGAAAATTTAATGTTGCCATGTTCACCATCTCAGCAACAAGAATTGCATGTATATTTATCAGGAAACCACAAATAATTAAAGACTGAAAAATAAGGGACAAAAAGAAAAAAATTAAGACAAATATCCAGAAAACAAAAATGCTTTAATAATAACAACAGTAATAATAAAAAAAATCTCCAAACAAGATCCTTTCAGCCAATTAAACCAAAAAATATCCTGCGTATTTCATTTTGTTGACTGCATTCTTTCCTTTAGGCAGAAAGAATTCCAGACAGAAACAAAAAGCAAGGCGAATGTTTTTGTCGCACGATGTGCTATTTACATTCCCAATCTGTGCATTAATCGCACACCTCGTCCTATTATTAGAACTTCATTTTCCAGAAATATTAACCATAAAATTCAAGGAAGGGAAAGAAAAAATGTTGTTTTCGTCTTCCTGCATGCTTAGATGAGAAGAGGAAAAAAACTTGATTCGCGAATTGAGTAGTTATTGTTTCGGTGCATCTGCTTCATTTTCTGAAATGTCCTGTTGATAAGGGAGTTCGAGGTAAATATAAGTGAATTTTTTAAGCTTATTTAATATTTCCATTTTTAATCCGATATTAAAATAGGGAAGCATATATAAATATAATAAATCAACTAATTTTTTTCAATTTCTGATTAAGGTATTTTACATCTTAAGTAGTGAATATAAGGTTCATCTTTTATTAAACTGGCTAATTAAGTTTCATGTTTCAACCCATTTTTAGCTTAATCAACCTGTTAATTATATATTTTCGATTTATTTTCTATTTAAGTAATTTTGTAATATTATGTTATGTAATTATTATATTATTTTTACTTATCTAATATAATTCATGATTGAATAGAATTCAGATTTGTACTCAGAATTATTTTAAAGAGGTTTGTCGTTTATAAATGCTGTAATAACAAAGTGAAAATAGTGAAATAGATAAATATCTGACGAATTATATTTGACAAAAAGTTAATATTCTCATAAAGTTTAATTTTTTTTTTTTTTTTTTTGTATTTTTTACAAATTTATTTGTTTGGTTATCAGGCTAATACCATTTTAAAATTCAAACTGCTTACGACGATGACTCCTTTTAGCCATAAGCAGCTAGTTTCCTAATCGGAAATCTGCCAATGATTGTTTTATTTTCTCGGATACAAAATATCAATAAAAACATCTAATCGTCAGAAAATTCTATTTTTAAAAGATTTTTAAAAATTTATTTCCGGGTTTAAGATATCTATACTCGAAATATATATTTTTAGAGGTATTGAAAAACGTAATGGGTTAAAAGATTGACTTTTGGTATTGACTTTATACCAAAATTGTGGATTTCTATCGAATTTTGGATGATATTTCTTAGTGTATCCATCTGTATGCGTGTGAAAGAGATAGTTAAAAACTCAAAGCTGACTGAAATTTGATATATGTTTTTTCACAAACAAGTGAAGATGTGTACCAAAATTTAGTGCAACTCAGCTAAATGGTTGACTTTACATTGAGCAGTCATTTCTGAGTGTGTGAATGCGACAACTCAAAATCGCAGCATGTTAATAGATGAAATTCAGTATGTAATCTTGATATCAATAGAGTAGATCTGTGAACAGTTCTAGATCTATTTGGTAAAAGGAAATAGTTCTGAAATACATACTCGAACCTGTTCACTAAATAACGAAGCGAAACATGAGTGAGCTATATTGAGTAAGTATGAAATGAAACCCCTTTCGCTAATTAATCAGACTAAACTTCCGTTTCGTAGTTACAGAAGGTCTATTATGGAACGGACCTCAAAAATACGTACGATCGTCAGAGGACTATATATTCCGATTTCTGTACCACATCATAGTCAAATCTACCATCAAATTCCTCAATGTCAGATATGACGAGAATCATACCAGCAATGGCAGATATGATGAGAATCATATCTGCCATCATATCCAACAGTGAATCTTAGGTGAAATCAGCTCTCGACCCCCAGATAAACCGGTATTGAGACAGAGATCTTACCATCAGGCCATCGAAGGTTTATTAATTAATTGATGGTAAAAGAAAAGAAGTTTTAAATAATTATTCAGAAACATCATTGAAATACTTCAGGTCAAGCTTTTTTTTAAATGTCTAGTTATGAACACTTGAGGATTTAAGTGTAGTAACCAAATGGTAAGACAGGGGTTTCGTAATTAGTGGATCGCTAAGTGAAGTTTTAAGTGTGAAATGCCAGCTCTAGAATCATTCTCGCCCTTTGATCATGGTTCAAAAATAAGAGGTTCATCAAATGATGGCTTAAAATAGTTTCAAAATGAAATGATTATCAAACGATAGGAAGTGAATAAAGTAGCAAAAATTTCCGAAACCTAAAAATAGTTATAAACTATTTCATTTTCAATCGAGAAACAATCGACAATACACTTATTTTTTCAGGTTTGCCAATCTTAAAATAAAGACTTCTGGTAATCCAACTTCAGGATTAGAAAACTTCTGGATAAAACTTTCCTATACTAATTAAGGGGGAAAAATTATATGATTATCAAAATGTCATCGTTAAAAAGAAAACTTTTAAAACGCTAGGATGATGTAAAAATACCCAATTTTTTCGTATAACAATTTGAAGTTATTCTCCAAAAACTCAGCCATATAAATTATAAATTAGCATAAAAAAGTTGAGAAAAGTCGCCAAGGGAAAAGATACTTTTCAGATGTTGCTATCGGCTGGCCATTTACAATTAGTTTACTCACCTCAGATGAACGCCTTATTAGAACAGACAACAAATCCCATCCTCTTCCGCACATTCTCAAGCTTTCCCTCTCCATACGTATTTATCGAGTATCCAATCCAAACGACGCGATAAAAATGGAGTGACAACATATTAAAAGGGGTTGGAAATCCATCTTTTCAACATCATACAAAAATAGCCCGATTTGTCACAATTACGTTAGATTTTGGTGTGCTATCCCCAACTTTGGTGGAGTGCGAAATGATTTAGAGATTTTGAGATAGAATGTTTGATTGTATAAGCATAACCATTTTTGGCAGGTAGCATCTTTGTAAAGAAGAATACGAACAAACCAGGACAAACAATTCCAATTCTTCGAAATATAATGATTAGCATGTTTTAAACTTACCATTTTTGGCAATCAGTTGGTTCGATGAGATATAATGATTGTGTTTAATTTTAAATGATATCAAAGTATATTTAAATTTTAAATAGAGACAGGTATATAGGTCCTGTTGTTTCAATAGCCTTTCACCTGATCTGCTCATTATACATGTGAGCGTTCCTAAAGGAATCAAGCAACATCACGTAACCGTCCACGTAATCTAATATCAAATCGTTAGTTAACAAGACCAATCTTACTTATTTCTCATGCAAAAATCCAATTAATTCCAAGATTCTATACTCATTTCACGAGCACGCAATATGCGAATTGGATTAAAACATACAAATAAAAAGAATTTAAAAAAATAACAACTATAATTATTCAATTTCCGGGATATGTTTCATTATATATTTCCTCATAAAAAAGGAGAATGTGAATTTCTATGAACATTGGCTTTCTACAGACCAGATTGTTTGACAAAGTGCAATGGAATTTGGCACAATTATACTAGAGAAAGAAAAGAATAACACACCTCGGGGAGATTTTTTAAAGAATTTAAATCATTAAAGATTCATTCATCATTCTTTTAGCGTATTTCAGCAATAACTTCTGAAAATATTATCACACAAAATTTTTTTAAATCGTTTGAAAATTTAAATAATTACGTTTCTAGATTTTGAAAAACAATTTTAATGTTTTTTGAAAGATTTTGAACAATAATTTATTGTTTGATGGCATGAAATCGTTTTCATTATTTCATCAAATATTAATCTCATGATCTCAAACATTTCTTTCATGTTGAAAGCTAAGGAGGAAAGTTTTTTTTTTACAGTATGACCAGTTAATACGCGAAATATAATAAAGTTGCAGTATTGCGGAAGACAATATGCAATTAGATAATAGATTACTCTAATAGTTATTTTTTAATGACACTATGATGATGTCATTCGAAATAGAACAAACAGAATAGGTGAAAAGCTATTAAAATAACACAGCTTTAAATGTTTATCACAATATGATGCTAAAAAGTACTTTGTTAATGGAATTAGGAAAATCAAACTATGCTCAAGAGATTTAATTAAAATCAATCACAACTAATATCACCACTGAATTAACAGGTTGCCAAAGACATTAGCACTTAATACCTTAGAGATTTTTTTAAAAAAAAAGCTATAATGAAAGAAAGAAAGAAAGAAAAATTCATTTTAATATTACCAAAGATTAGGAAAAAATAAGCAGAATCATCAACCTTCAGATTTCAACAAAGGAAGAGAAACACGCAATTAAATAGTTTCATAAATAATGAAAATGATTTGAACTTCATCACAACAATAAAAAATATTGTTGCAAATTATGCAAACAAATGTTTTTAATTTTTTTAAATTAAGGAAAAACTGAATGGCAACTTAATTATATATATATATATATATATATATATATATATATATATATATATATATATATATATATATATATATATATATATATATATATATATATATATATATATATATATATATATATATTTCCTAATCCAAATTCCGCTTTTTTATGTAATTATTTCTAACACGAGCTCTAAAATTTCCTGACTTCGTTCATTCCCACGCCATGAGCGAAGGAATAAAAATCCTTAACACCTACACATCCTTTTCAAGGATACCTAAAATTTCCTTGCCTAAGTCGACACGTGCTCAAGAAATCCTTACCAGAATCTCATAATAAACCCATTAAAGGGAAAAATTCTAGCACTTTCGATTCTTGTCTTCTGGTGAGAACAAAAGCATCGCGTCTTAGTTGCTGTGTAAAAATTATGCTCCCCGTGGTAAAATAAATTGAAATTTACTCAAAAAGTCTATTCTTTTTCGGTCACGTAATTGCCAAAATTATGCAACATTTATTTATTTAATCATAAAAAGGCCAAAATTTTGCTTGCTTTCCAAATATTTGAATTTCTAATTAAAAATTTCGAAACATATTCTCAAAGGCGCACATTCGTATATTCCGATATATATTTGTGTCAAATTTGATAGCTTTAAATGATCTATCACAGAGTGCCAACACACAGATTCACATTAGTTTTTATTATCATAAGACATATTTTTGCCCTCCTCACCCCCCAAATTCGATATTTATCGCCATCCCCTCCCCCCAAAATGCTTAATTTTTAATTATTTGAAATTTAAATTAAAAAAAAAATAGAAATCGTTCTGAGGTTTACATTTCCATTATCCAAAGTATATTCATGCCAAATTTTGTAACTTTAAGTCATACGATCTGTGCTGTAACATAGCAGAACGTCAAACAATAAACAACATTCGCTTTTCGTATTAGAGCAGATTTTTAAAGGAGCATTCAGCATCAGTTTTAGCAAAATAATTCTATTTATTATATAAATGACAACACAGAATGCAAAGTGTCGTCGAATATGACCTTGGCAACTCTTTTGGACATAGAAAGAAAGGAGGGGAAAAAAAGACATCTACCTCCTCCCCTCATCTGGCATTCGGACCGGTAGGAAAATTACATGTATTAAGAGGCACGTCACAGTTTTTACCTATCCTTACGTATGATAAGTGAGAAAAGCGTACCCTGTAATTAGCGCACAGAACTCCTGACATTTTTTTCTTTTCTTTTTTTCTTTCGTCAGCATTCGAATTTCCATATCGGTGAGAACGGAAAAAAGTCTTCGTAAAGTATCTCGACTGCGGTTATTAATCTTTCACGAGTTAATTGCACATCCAGAGAAGAAAATTCGACTGCCAACGGATCAGGAAGTTGGAATAACACGTATGATGCAGTTAAGAATCTTTAAGCAGTCATAAAACCTTCTGCGAAATTCGATATTTCGTATAATACAGTAAATCCGCAAATGGAACCGAGTTAATAATATAATTTTGGGATCCACTACGTATCTTTAAAGAAGAATAGGTGGGAGTGTTTTCTTTCCGACTTTTTCATTTAGTTTTAAGTATAGTGGAGAATGTGCATTCTTTACATTGACCAATATGATCCAAAATGAAACATGCATTTAAATTTTTGTTGCGAAGACCGTAGACTAAATTTCATTCGCTTAGCTCGTTGTGCGTTTAAATTGTCATCTGCATATACATATATACATTATACATATACACATCATTATTTTGTGCATATTTTAATATAAAATTTATTTACAAAACAAATTTGATGATTTGTACTTATAATAAAGCATCTATATATCATTTATCTATCTATTATTTTTAAAAAAATGCTTTGTAAACGTTGCGCTTTATTCGCTTTGTGACTTTCAGATAGCCAAGTCACTTCAACCATGACACTTGAGATTTATTTTGCCATTATTGTTTGAAATATTTAATGAAAATTATTATTACGTCACTGTAAATATTTATGTTGCATTTGATGGTGAAATAGTAACGAAAAGGAAATGGAAAACTTGAATTAACTCCAAATGAGTCTAAAACAATATTATTTGTTAATTCTACTTCTAGATACACCATTCATAGCAACATTAAACATCGTTTCGGTTTGTTTACTTTTTTCGAAAAACGTAAATTTTTCGTCTCTTGGCTAGTCTGAATATTAAATCAATGTACGTATTAACCTTGCATTGTTTTTCTAAATAGTAATGGGACGTCTTGTTTAGTTTAATTTAGTTTAGTTTAGTTATAGTAACGTCCCATTTTAAAGCCACATTAGGACTATTTTGGGACGGCCCTCGTAATTTTGAACCCGGTCAGATGACGAGGACGATCCCTCATCTGGCACTCCCTTCTCCAAACTTTCACACCACACCAGCAGGAGGACGTTTGACCCCGACGGATTTAATGTGCATCAGACTCGCTTACACGACGGTTCTTCGGTGGAATCGGTCTCGAACTTGAAACCCTCCGGTTCCGAATGGGTCTTCCAGCGATATCAAAAGAAGAATAAATGCGAAGAAAGACCGAGGGAGAATCTAGCAATTTGAAAAGAGAAGATGATCGTTAAATTGCTAAGTTGGCGGCAAAATGTAAAAAATTTATCTAATATTTAGATATAAGCAAAGGATATTCTCATTGCGGGGTTTTGAGTTTTGAATCGGAAGTAGGCCAGTCAGAAAATGTATGTTCTCATCATGGAAAGATTAAGCCTCCAACTTTGAACGAATGTCTAGTGGAGTTTAAAAACTTTTAAACTTGCTAACTGGAAATGGCGAACATCGAGTGCAGTATCGGAAAACATCGGCATTGGCGACAGAAAGCGAGCAGAGTGCGAACACCCCTAGTATTATAGAATAAAATATTTTAGGCAATCTTTTATTCCGTATTTTTCCTTTCTCGTTTCCTATTAGATTCAAAAATGGTAAAAATCCATTTGGGCGAATACGATGACGCACGATTTTTTAATTTTTTTAAATAAGGATTTCAGGTTGAAATATTAAAAAAAAAAAAAAAAAAAGCATGATGCGCAGATATTAACGCAAAGAATGCAGCATTCTGCTGGAACTTAAGAGCTATGAAATTTGATTTGTCGATATTTCTTGGATAAAAAGTATTCACCAAAAAAATTTTTTTCGAAATTTTACGCATTTTTACATTACAATTAATCATACAATTAATCAAAATTTTAACGCTTTTCTTCGATTTTAAGATTCGAGATTTAAGATTTTATTTCATCTGTTCTCAGATATTTGGTGCAGCTTTTCCAAATCTTGTCGTTGTGCTATGAAAATCGAAACGTTTGCAATAATAAAAATATAGAAATAAAGGAGATTTTGTTTAGATATTCTATAGCTCGCTTGGATTTTCCAAATAGAGGGCAATAAGCCTTAAAAGCAGCAGTTCATTACGTTTCCAGTGATGAGATGCATAGCTTGATTTGAATGACCTAAATATTTTGCCAACGACAATTATCTATGGAATATGGAATGTGTTCAATAAGTTCCTAGAAGGGAGGGGAAGCCCTAAGGGTGTTCGCTCAATTGAAGAATCAGAATAAGCAGGTCGTAAGACATTTAGATAATAACAAGAATATTATTTTTTCCTTTTTTTGTATATGGAATATATAAGTTAAAATATTGCAATCATCAAGCATTTTTTTTTCTTGAAATTTTGATAAATCTCCATGTTTTTGAATTAAAAAATATGTCTGCATATGAACAAGATAAATAATTAATGTTATGTTTGGCAATATTACTACAGATATTTTGGACAGGCTTCGTAATTTAGAATTCCAGTCAAATGACAATATCTTAAATGACATCTCCTTTCTGAATTTCAGCATCACAACAACAGTAGGGTGTTGACAAATAACGTCAAATTTAGTTTGGACCAGGCCTACATATACAATGGATCCTTTGTGGAATTCTCTGGTCACGAGGTCGAGACCTTACTATCGCGATCCGCAATAGAAAAAGTGACAGGTTGAAAACGTAATTCATGTTAAAAAGTTTTATTAATTTTATCCATATATATTCTTAATAGTACTATTTTGCAGTCGTTTCTAAAGCAAGTTTAAAAATTCATACAATAATATCAAAATGTTACATACTTCTATTAAATTTATAAGAAAAGTAGGCAAGCAAATAGTGAAAAAAAAATATGATGTAAATTGACTTATTTTTTAAATCAAAAGTAATTGTGAAAATCACTTCTACAATTAAACAGACCACTGAACATAATAGCGAATAAAATGTAAAAATGTTTTTATCAGATTTTGAATTTAAAGCACAAATTGCGTATAAATAAAATTTATATATATATATATATATATATATATATATATATATATATATATATATATATATATATATATATATATATATATATATATATATATATATATATATATATATATATTTATAACATGCATTTTATTAATTTTATGGAGGTGCAAAAATAGCTTCCGAGTGATAATATATTTCAAAGCTATTGAGAAAAACATTAAAATTTCGATTAATCAAAAACATAACTAAAATATTTAAAATTCTTTCCGGTTTAAGCATCTACTATTCTTGAAGAACGCAAAATTCGAAATATCTCAGTCCAAATGTTTGCCTTTTAAAGCATTTAAGAGAATTTCGCATCGCGTAATTTACAAAAGTTATGCATTATCATATTGTTGTTGTTTCTAATGGCACTTGCCATTGACAATCCCGCTGTTCGAAGACAGCCGGTTTAAGCCTGAGGGGGAGCGCCTCTTGTTTCTATAGTAGCGCCATCTAGGGCCAAGAGAACGACTTAGCTACACACACGTCACAACCATTTTTACGGGGCGGACTTCATTCACGCATTTCATTCACTCAATCACGTAATTTAGACCTGAATCAGAGAACGATCACCCCTGATCCAGTACCCCCAGTGGTCAATCATATTAAACGACCCTATTGAAAAGGAAACAAAAGTGCGTTGGTTTGAATTCTGCATTAAGTGCTGGTAAAGAAGTTTGAGTCTTGCGATTGTCCAATTAAAATTAAAATTAAATCCAATTTTAATCCAATTAAAACTAAATTTGTCCAATTAGAATTTAAAAAAATTCTAACTCCATAGAGAAAATCAATGTCGAATGCAACATTTGAAATTTTATTCTGGTGATAAGTTCGTCTTTCTTGAAAGTGCAAAATGTTCATTTTCGAATACATTGGGACTTTTTTATATACAGTAAGATTTTTTAGAAATTACCTAAAGTTTTCATATTTTGAATATTGTCACTGTCATAACAAAGTGTCGAATCTCAAACTCGCCAAAACACTTGCTGATGCAATTAATATTTTTGTAAGTTAACTACATCTACTCTCAAATTGTTTTATGTAACACTTGATTGCTAGATTTTGTCCCAAAATGCTGTATAATGATTCCAAAGTTTACAACAAAAGTTTGTTTGTTATGATGTGCTTTTGGTATTCAGCACTCTGATAAAATAGCGTCGATGCACATCATAAGGAACGGTAAACTTTGCAAATCTCATAAGACAGTAGAGGAGAGGATCATAAAACAAAGTGATGCAATTTGAAATAAATTTTAAAAAAATGTTGAAATGTATTCAAAATTCTATTCGACATAGGCCTGCACCTTTTTTTTTTTATTTAAAATTCTTTTGCTCCATATTGTATTTCTAACATTTAAAAAGCATTCTTTTCATAAAAGCCTTTTCCAATTTAGTGAGAAAAAAAAAGCTATCGTTTTTCTATAAACTAACCATAAATTACAATGTTTTGGAAAAGTATTATGGAATTAAAAATAAAACGCATATTTCATACTTTATGAGGATGCAATTGTCTGGGGGCATGGTCTTGGCTTTAGGAATGGAAGGTTTCAAGTCCGGTATCCGAATTCATCAAAAATTTACCGAACTTAGCTTAACGAAAGCTTAGTTCATTATAAATCTGATGTTAAGGGTCAACCATCTTTTTTTTGGTGCCATATGAAGTTAAGAAAATGAAGAAGCGATACTGGAGTCGCCTAGCCATCATCGAAGTTCGAAAGTTCATCTCAAAATATCCCCCTGTTGCTTCAAAACAATACGTTAATATGTTGAGTGACTCAATCATGGGACAGATTTCAAAAGTAGACCAGCATATAGAAAGAAGTCATGTTTACTATAGAACTAGGGGAGCGAAATTCAAAGGGGGACTTGTTGATAAAGAATTTAGTAAAAGAAACGGATGTATCAGATAAAGTTGGCAACATAAGATTAATGGGAGAAAATTTTATAAAAGCATGAGGCGTGTATAGCTTCGAATGGCAAATCCTTTGAATACTTATTTTTGAGCAAATAGTTTTTTGCTCATGTTGCGTTCAATCAGTCATTATATCTGCCATGCTGCATTCGATGTAATGATGCTATTTATGCAATTGTGTTGATGAGATTATACGTATTCAGGTATTCATACGTATTCAGATTATACGTATGTTTCATTTAAACTGCAAAATACGCTTTATTTAACTTTGCTCTTTTCTTTTTACTTAATTCACTGGCAAACAATTTCTTGCAGCGGTTGTTCTTTAATTTTTGTGACCCTCATATTCAATTAAAAAAAAATACTTGTTTATGTATGCGTGGTTTCCAGTTTATGCCATCGTTTAGAACCGCCCTGAATAATTGTTTAGATCTAAATATAGAAGTTTCCATCGAAATGAATATGGAAATAATAGTTGTATAAATGTCCCGTTTTAAAACTAAACAGTAATTATTCTGGGAGGGACAAAAATAATTTTAAACCGCGGTCAAATGACCACGCCAATTCTACAGATATCCTCTCTAATTTTATTGTTAAATATAATTTTATTTTCTTTTATCAAATAATGTACTCTTCATAGTAACTCATGAGCAGTAAAGACGAATGAATCCAACGAAAAAACATAGCATTGAAACCTCAAACTAGAAATAAATTCGCGGTATTCTGTACATATGATTGTAAAGAGGAGGAGGAGGAGAATCGAACGTAGAATCAGTTATTGGAAAGGGACATAAAACACAAATAAATGAATCCGGGAAGAAATTCCTTCGGCGGTCAAAAGGTCAATGAAGGGAAGTCCGCGAGTATTTGAATATCAACAATAAATGTCAATCTTAAAATGGAAAGGAAGGTAAATATTCGACACAGAATGCTCCTAAAATTGCATAAAAAATAAGAAATAAAAGAGTAACGGCAGGATAGATGATGAGTGTACGAATAAAAAAAACCCGATGGGGAAAATGTGCATTTTGTGTCCCTGATGGGAAAATGATACTTTTTATTGAGTTGTCCCGCCGGCGGTTACGGGTGCAGATATCCGTCTTCAAACCGGAAAAGTAATTAAAAGAGTGTGACCGAGCGGCCGAAACCTTCGAGAGACGATAGCTTCATTAAATGATGGTGACTCATCAAGGTGCTGCTGAATATCTCACGGATCAAGCAAAAAGCGAGTCACCGATCGAATCAAATATAGAGATTAATAAGTTAACAAACGTCCATCGTTGAACAACAATGTCCAAAAACTGAATTATTCGTCATCGGCTTAGCGCACATTTTATAGATAATTGATTTATTTGTCCCGAAGGTCATCAACTTAATGCCGAATATCTCAGGGATCATATAAAATGAGTATCTCTGGAGACAGAAAAATTACAAAGGCCGATGGGTGTGTGCCTACTGAGGTGTCATCTTCGTCATGTGATCATGTGTCGAAATTACTAGATCGTTTCAGAACAGTTCTCAGTTTGTTTCAAAACGCAATTTAATAAAAAAATTAGCAAAAAAAATTAAATTTGTGTACATCAAGATACAAATGTTATGTAATAATATATTAATATTAAAATAGAAATATCAAAACTACTAAATATTCTAACACCTATGCATATTTAAAAATTCAAGTTTTGGACCGTCATCATCAGATGACTAGAATGATTCCATACCTTTATCTTATTGCCCTTTTAAATACAATAATCTTCCTCAGTTTCATCAAGTAATTTACTTTTCATAGTAATTCTATAAACGATGCGGAATAGCAATTAATAAAATAGCAAAGATAAGTTCTGCATGTGTTTTACGTTCATCATTAGCAAAGATTCTCCTGTAGTGGTCATACTTTATATTTGGGACCCCATGTTCTATATGCCTAATATATCTTTGAAGTTTATCCCATAATTTTGAATCATCCTATATATAATAATTTCGTTTTCAAGCATCGCGCAATAGATATTTTGAGGTACATATTTTAACTTTGGTGATGAAAAGACGATCCCTAAGTTTTCGCTTTACTTTCCTAACTTCCAAGCCGCACCAAGGAGAGAACGATTAATTCTCTAAATCAGATTTTTCATGGATTGTGTCCTTAATCTTTTATTTACATTAACACTCTTTTTTTAAGTGAACGAAGCTAATACTGAGCAGGCATCAAAATTTTTAATCATAATCAGATGTCGAGATGGAATCTTAAGCTTCTATTTCTGGAGAATATTTCATCCTCAACGGTAGATTTAATATGCGCCAAGGCCACATACAATGCTTGGTTGACTACTTAACCAAGATCTTAAGCTAAACCAGTGCGTTCATAAATTTCAGAATCAAAGATAATACTTCAAAATGGTCTACCACTTCCAAGATTTCCACTACACACACATGCGAAGACGTTTGAACAAACATTAATGTCGAGCTCGTTTATATGATAGATCTTCAGCGGACTCGAATTCTGAATGTTCGATCTTCTGATCCTAAAATTCAGAATATGTTACACAATCACCCAGAATCATTTTAAATTAATAAACATCATCGTTATGTGATGACGAATTATGTGTTGGTTAAATCGAGGGGGAAAATAAAAGCCAAGGGATCAGAAAACATTTATTCAGTTAAGATGTACCATATCTATTGGTATCGTCATTGTAATCAAAAGGAAAGAGAAAAGAAGTTAATGTTATCATTGTTAACAGAGTTATGTGTTGGTTACATGAACTAGAAGCCCTATTTCAGAAAAAGGTCGCGAAGTGAATCCTTTCCTAACTAAAAGATTGTTTTGTCAAAATTTTAACAGCCGAAATGGCTATAAATTTTGTTCATAAACAGGTATAGTATGTAAAAAAATTATTTTAAATTCAAGATGGAAGGAATTTAATAGAAGATATAACTGTAAAAATTTGTTTAGGCTGTAGAAAGTTCATTTGATTCTTAATAGGAAGCAACAGAAATACTTAAATAATGCAGTAAGTATTGCAATGAGTAAAGATTATTTTAATAAAATATGAGGAGAAGTCCATTTAAAATGAACCCTTTTTTTGATCGGAAAAAGCTTTAATAATATGCATGTTATTTATTGTAAGATCAAAATTTTAAAAAAAATCAGTAAAACCCTTATATCTGCTTCAGTTATTTGATATGTACAAGATAATTTCGAACACACAAGATTTTCAGTAAAAATAAGAACAGAACCCGCAGTAATTGGTAAAGCATAAACTGTTTTACCAATTGCCAACACTGAGACATATTTTTAGAATTAAATATAGTTCTCAGATTTCAGGGACCATTTAACCAAAAGATTTTCAGAGTTTAAAAAACAATCTTTCCCTTTAATAGCTACTTTTCTATTTTTTAAAGAACCTTTTAACTTTTAATTAGTTAAAGTAATGATGATTAACTTTACATGTGAGGTAAAATTAGTTATCATTACTTTGCATCTTTTCTATTTATACTTGTCTCTCGTTGGCATACACAGGATTCTAAACAATTGCACCGTTTACAAATGCTATAACTTGCTTGCAAAGTGTGGTAAAAAACAAGCTTGGGGTTTTCAACTTTCTGAGCTATAGAAGAGAGCTTCGAATTTAGTTCGTAGGGCGCATTCATGAGCTAGTGCATTTTACTACAATCTGAAATCCACTATTTTCAAGTCATTTACTATTACATGCAAAAGTATAAGAGCATGTAATGTTAAGGGTATCAAACACGCATCAGTAACTGCGACCATGTTTCTCAGAATTTAGTGTGAACTGGACTACGACATGAATGCTGTCCATGTGTCTAAGGGAATCACAAAACAAAACTTGACGCTCCCTTCAACATTGATTTTTTTTCTTTCTATCTTTGTTTATAAGATAACAATGCATATATAGCCAGTGCGATTGTTTTGAATTCCTCTGTAACTAATTCATAGATAACATTAGTTATAGATAGAATTTAAAATAAGTTTTTCGATAAACTAATGGTATTGTTCCCCTCTATTTCGAATACCTAATTTTAGTGTTGTGACAACCCAGTATTTAGTTTGGACTTTACCTTTTGACCAATTGCGATCAAAATTTGATAAAGGTAAATTTTTAGTATTAAGATCATATGCTGAATTTCATTTATACACCTAGATGCAATTTCCAATTATTGCATCCACATATTCATGAATCCTTTAGGGAGATAGTCAGCCCAGTTCATAGATGCTGTTTGAAATTTGATATAGAAATAGCAGTTCTAATGATACAAACCATAAGTATGATTTCACACATTTAGCTCGGGCCAATATTGAGTTATATATTGAATTGAGAAAATTCGAAACGCAGAAAGTTACCAAAATCACGTGATCGATTTTTTTTAACATTATGATATTTACTCTTTTATACAACACATATATAGAATTAAAAATAGATTAATCATAAAAATTTTACTTAAAATATAAATTTTAATTATTGCTATAAGACGGAATATAATAATTCTTCAAGAAAAGAGGAAACGTCAAATTAAAAAAAAAAAAAAAAAAAACATGGAAATAATTTACTTAATCAAATTTTTCTTTGTGAAACAAATGTTCTTAAAAATGTTATTTCTCTAATGTGGTATTTCAAGCTCGGTCTCAGAATTGCATTTTTAAATATTTTAAGAATCCTATTTTCATAGCCGACAATAGATTAATACTCGCGATGATTTTCTAAAATTATACAAATGCATTATTGATATTTCTATTATTTTAAAGACACAAATAAAAACAAATAATTTCTTGGTTTTCCACATTTAAATATTCTTTCAGGAAATAGCCATTTTAAAACGAACGAGGGTCAGAACCATATCATCAAATGTAGCTGCTAATCTTAGGCGTGGTCCTTATAAACTGGCTTGAGCAAGAATTCGATCGAAATGCTAACACACACCCAAATCTTGATTGACATTTAAAGCAAAAATGATGAAAGGGTTTCTTTCAAAGATTTAATACTTGGCAAAAAACTAATTTAAGAAAAACAAGAACATGGAATTTTCAAAATGTGTTATCATAACCTGCAAGTATATTTTTCTTTGCTTCCAAAAAGAGAACAGAAAAATTCATAATCAAATACTCTGATAGCGAAAATTTTGAATTCAATGAAATTCAGTAGTTTTTGTTTTTATATTCGAAGCTTGATAAATATTTGTATCACCTTTTTTCAATCATTTATGGAAAAGGCATTCATTGATTCGATTCCCCTTAATGGCGAACCATCAAACAAGATTTCATGAGATTTTAGCAATGACAATTTATTTTTTTGGATAAAATTTCTTCTTTCTCTTTTTGCTCTCAACCTCTTATGAGAAGGTTGGGGAGGGGATATTTTAGATTCCTCATATTGGTTAAAAAAAATTGAAAGAAGCTCAAAGTTGAAATAATAAATAACAAAATGATTTTTTAAAAAAATAAGCTTCCATTAAAACAACTACTTCGCAAATATTGACGATATCGTTTATTTGGAGTTGAGATTTCCTTTACAATTTTTACTTACAAATGTTGACAATTCTGAAAGAAGAAAACCTTGTGAAAGTTTTCGTGACCTCTAATATTTTTTAAGCCACCATAGTTTAAGAAATTATGCTTTAAACAAACAGGCAACTAGTTAGACAAATAGAATTTGGTATATGATCTTTATACCAGAACCGTAGACTTGTACTAAATTTTAGAACTAGAATTTCGAGTTTTAAAGTTATTAGCTATCTAGTCATATGAGAGCGTGGTCATATTGAAAAAGCATATGAGGAAGTCGAGAGGTCAAAGGGGTGAAAAACACTGCAACTGGTTAAGATATGCTAAAAGTAAGTTTATATCTTAAATAAAAAGAAGTTTCAAAGGATTCTGACCGCAAATAATGCAGAAAAGGACTTGGATTCTCCTCAATGTAGAGAAGACTACGATAACGCAAAATAAAGTTAAATAGTATAAAAAATATATATATAAGATAAACATAATTGTAGCATTTTGTGAATATATACGAAAAGGCCTCAGGAAGAATAATCCAATAGTTTTTTTATTTCTTTGATAAACACCGAATCAATCTCTAAAACGAAAGTAATCGACATTTAGAACGATTCCATTAATACATTAGCGGGATGGCTATTCGCGTGATCTCGGTGGCGGCATATGATTTTCTTGTTATACCCAATGCAAAAGTTTTGATTAGACATAGATTTTTTTCCCCTCATAAGATTTTAAATAAAGTTAAAACAAGTAGATTTATTACTTGGTTTCAGCCATTTCTCTAATTTTCAAACTTCATTCTTATTAATTGAAAAAAAAAAAAAAATGCAGATCCGGTTTTTGAAGCATCGCAACATAATCTTTTGTGCTTGATTTTTCCATTTTTATTTCATTTTTAAACTTTAACTATTCAGCAGCGATCACAAGAGCAGAGCGCACACCCATGTATTTAGCACTAAATTTACCTCGAGCGAACAAAGGGCCGTTTTCCAGTCCCACTCTCAATGTATTGGTGAAATGTCAATAGGTTTAGTGTTAATGTCATCGCAACCAGCGTCAGCATAAACAGAAACTCAAAAGAAGAGGAGTATAGTTATAAAATATGTTTAGGAATTTTTTAACAGTTTGATTAATTAAAAGAAAAAAATTATATGATAATAAAATTAATATTACTGAATGATTTTTTTTTTGAAAAATTAAAGTGGTGTAAAAATGGTTTTTGTATATAATACATTCAAACATTATTCAGGAAAAATTTTCAAATTATGATTAATTTTTAATTCTGAATCTAACTAAAATTTTGAAAACTTTTTCGTACGAGTGCCTACTACCCATGAATTAATATCGAATGGTTTATCGAGTAGAATATTTTGTGCAAGTTTGGAGGAATGAATTGGAGAAAGTTTGATTTTTGTTAAGATTTCAGATTAGACTGTTTCAAATTAGGATTGACAACTGTTTCCCTTTCATTTTTTACTCTCCTTTTTCTAACTTTTAAGCTTTTCGCAAATGAAAAAAAAAAAAAATTGTATTGCAAAACTGAAATAAACACACATGTAAGGAATTTTTGTTCGCATTTATTTACAAAATTATGTGGCACAGAATTTTTTAAATCAGTAATTATATTAAGTGTTAGTAATATTAAAAATTACTTAAAAATATAAATTTCTTGCTCTGTTTCAATTCAAAATATTCATAATTTAATCTTCAATGTTCGTTTATTGAAAAATATTTTGTCCATTAAACTACCGTGCTTGACTTACATTCTTATTTAAGCGCTACAGCCAATGCATTTATTTCCCCCGACTTGAACGTAAAACGGGACCTTGTAAAAACCTCGGGCTTCAGAAGCTCTACTTAAAATAGGATTTAGGAGTGACTTGTTAAAGATTTATCTAATTTTGAAGATACAATAAAGGACTTCAAACAAAATCTTTTAGCGCAGTCTAAAATGTGGATGGTTTAAAGAGAAGAAATCATTTGATAGTAGCATATTATGTGCAAACACTAAATGGATTAGGATGATTCTTGAATTCAGTTGAAGAAGTCACTACACAATTTTTAGAGGTTAACTTTATTAATTTTCAAGTCGTTATTTGTGATGATACGGAAAATAATATTCTGCAGAATCTGTTTTTTTTTTTTTTTTTTTTTTTTTTTAAATTTCTTTTCCTGTTTCTTTATGAAGCAAGTACTCACATTTGGACTAAAATAGAACGTAAAATAGAATGGGGGAGGGAGCTATAGCATTTTATTTTTCAATGGGAAAGAGAAGTACCAAATTGGATCTTGAATGGACAGATTTGATTTGGATAGTTTAAAAATGGCTTAAATTTTACGATTTTATATCATACACGATTTTATAACAGTGCCCCTAAATTAATATCGGAAGATATTCATTCTGCATCCAATAAACTTAAGAGTCTCTAAAGAACAACAGAAATTTCGAAGATGAGCGCAAACTAAAGCATCTTCCTTACCACGTTCCGGCACAAAAAAGGCACAAAGTCAAATCAAATGATCTAGTCTACACCTTTCAATCAGATTATTATATAATACCAGCGGATAGCATTATTACATATACAGCAGTAAGGATTAGAAATTTTTAAAATTGGTATAGATGGGGATGTCACTGAAAACTTGGTATCTATTTATATACACAATGTAAAAAACGAACGATGAAATTTGCATTGATATTTGAAGATTCCTGTAATCGATATGCTCTTATTTCACCCAACCTACTTCCGAGATAAAGCTAAGGATTTAACCAGATTACGTGATTACTTGATTCCAGCTCCAGTGACCGGCACAATTAAGATTGGCTAACGAAGAACTCATCACAGCAGATGAAAAATAACGATGTTTAATTCATGAGAAGATCACAAACAAACCTATCCATCAATCACTGAATCCGCCCGGGGCTGGAAGCAAGTTTCCAATTGGCATGCGGGCCTTCAATATGTCGATCACAACAGAAATTATGCGGTGTGATTCCAAAAAATTTGTCAAATCAGAAGCTATTGTCTTTTTTTTTATAGTCACCCTCGAGATACAAAAAAAAGAGACTTAAACATAATTACTGATTGCCACAATAATCATAAAATCTATTAAATAAACCGAAAAGGGTGATTGTGAAACTGCTAGTATTCAGGGCTTTTAATATGATGATATTTACATGTTTAACATACATTTTGCACAATTGTCATGCGACATGTATGTTGAAAAAATAGACAAACCGTTGAACCTACAGTTTCAAATTTGGAGTGTAATTACACGTTGAGTAATAGGCACTCGCTAAAGAGTCTTTAGAAAAATTAATTAGACTTTTAATTATAGCATTTATACATACGCGAGTTGCTATAACATTAAATAATTTTTTTAGTGTGGGGATGTTATCGCTACTATATAATAATTAAGAGTAAATTTTTTCAATGAAATTAAACATTGACTAATTAAGTCACAGGCATTATCATGTTAAGCTGTTTCGAACAAGAGATCTAAATGTTTTTTTAATTTATTTATTACTTTCTCAAATTCGGAATTTTCGGATTTACAAACACAAGGAAATGGAAAGGTCTTTTCCAAATTTAATTTATACATCATATAATCATGGATATATTTACTTTAGAATTTAAAAATTATTTGAATTTACAGAACATATACGCTAAGTTGAAACGCAATTTATTCTTAATAATAAATTCAAAAAATAAGTAAATAAAACGTTTTTTTTTTAAATAAAATTTTATAATGGAATTTGAAGGTGGAATTTATTTAAATACTTTCTTATCTTTTTTAGTTTTTAACCTACAATTTATAGTTTGAAAGATTACAGAAGCTTAAAATTTATATCACATTTACTGCAATGCGATCAAAATATAATCAATTTAATCGACCAACTGATAATGAAATGAAAAATATTAAAGTAGAAAAGTATATAAAGTAAAAAACGCAAATGGAAAATTCTCCAAAAGAAAATCTCACTGAAGATGAAATACTCTCCCTCTATTATGAGTTGTCTATTTGTGCATCACGAAATGTTTTTAATATCTTATTATTATATTAGCCGCCGTTGGCGACCAGCTTGTCCGCCCAGATTGACTTTTAAGGCAATGAAACAATTAACATGGATTGTTTTTTTTTAAATTCAACGATTTTTTGATACGACTGAGTCAAATTTAAATAAATCAGCCTACTACAAATTACTGGGGTGAAAATTAAAAATGTGTATGCAACGAAATAAAAGGGGAAATGAAAATCCTACTTCTAAAGCATTGTCCAAAGGCATTTTTTAAAATTTAATTTTAACTCTGACAAAAGCACGTGCCTGAGTGTTTTGATGAACGTGTTTGAATTTCATCATAATATTTTTTTCCAGATTGAACCCGAAGTACATTTTAAAAAAAATATTAAAAACTGTACAAAAATGAAATTCATAAATTAGAAAAGTAATTTTTTGGGATAAAATAGGAGAAACAGGCATCAGTTTGTAGACAATGCCGAAAAAATTCTAGCCAAACTTAGCGAAATTCGCCATATTATTAAGAAAATTTTAAAAAAATATTAACATATGTGTGTTTGCGCTTGTATGTGTTTTCATTCTATTTGTCATTTCTTTTCTATAGTTCCAAATTTAGGTATGTTGACCTTTTTTTCTGACCATGTTTCTTTGTGTAAATATCCATCATTTTAAAACGATATGCAGTGAAAAAGGAAAATTCAGGGATGCCAAAACGGCAATTTATAGCCAAACATGGAATGACTGAATCTATCTTACGAAATTGTAGCAAACATAAATTAGTCCCTTTCTGCGCATGCGCTACCTCCTGGCCATCTTATAACTGGCCGAGTGTAAATTCGGCAATAGATTCATATATATATATATAATATTACAATGTGCAAAGAAACGACAAGAATTCGAATAATTTCAATTTGGATATTTAATAGTTCTTATTTGAAAAAATTAATAAATAAAACAAAATTAATAATAAAAATAAATAATAAGAAACAAATTTATCGTTATCTTTATTCCTTTTTCTCTTAATAATTATTCTTCGTTTATTTCCACGTATGCACAGAGAAAATATTGTAACCAACAAGAAAAGAAAAAAAAAAAAAAAAAACGACTAAAAGATTTTGTCAATTTTCCGTGTCTCAGACCTCCCTCATTTTCAAAAAAGACTGAATCCTAGTTTAGCGTGCCTCTAAATTTGTCGCCAATATGGCAACGTAAACAAAAAAACGAAATAATTCTCCTAGTCATACTAATGATGATTTGTTGTTGTTGTTGTTGAATTTTACATATTCTACAATAATTTCTTGAGAAATAAAAAAATAAAAAAAATCGACAAAAAAACATTTATTAAAGAATTTAAATTAAATTACTTATTATAATTGAAAGTATTATTCTACTAATAAAACATTCTAGAGTTATTTTGAATGTAAACTAGGAACAGATCAAATATATTTATCTTTTTGTAATTCATATTGAATTAATTTATTCTAATTAAAATAACCTGTTCATGAATTTTATCAGGACAGCAAATCGAAAATTAAAAACATCTGCTCAAGCTTTTTGAAATCGTTTGTCTTTATTACACAAATCTGTGATCATGTTCTAACGGTATTCTTTGCGATTTATTATTCTTTTCGTGGATTTCCCATGTTAATTCGATGTCAGTGGTTATTTTTAGGGATAGATATCTGTTGAGTCGGAAGATCATAAACATTATCAGGAATATTGTATTGGAGAATTCGATCATGGTGAGTACATATCGCTCTGACAGGAAAATGTGTGCATCACTGAAAAGTTCCGCCATTTTCTTACAGAAATTTATAAATTGTTCCAACTAAAAAGAAGAAATAGTTGAACCAAATAAGTGCATTTATTCCTTAAAATTTCTTCTTAAAAATCTAGACCTCTAGAAACGAAGCTACTAAGAACGGATATTTGTTTTCTCTCTTGTGCTGTTTTATTATTCACAGAATCCTTATTTTCCCAATATTAGTGAACCTACTAGGTTCCTGCACCCGCTGCTAACGAAGCCATAGAATAATTTTTTAAGGCAAAAAAAAAAAATAAATAAATAAATAAATAAAAAAAATCCGCCCGGTGCTTTTTTTTTTATATGTCGAAGGCATTGCATGCTCGATTTATCCCACTTCTTTTGAATTATTCGGAAAAAAAAAAAATCCGTATGTTAAACGTGCTAGCGAAGCTACTAGGTTTCCATCCCGCTTCTAGCGAAACCGCAGGATACTTTTTTTAAGTTAAAAAATTCTACTCACTGCCTTCTTCAAATGCCGAATGCATCGCTTACTCTGATTTTATTCTATAAAGCACAGACTGGCACAGCCGGTTCGTAAAGGTTTTTTTATTATTATTATTATTTTATTTCAAAATACAAAGTAGATTCAGCAATAGTGACCAATAAAGATTTAAAAAGAAGTATTAAAAACAATCGTAACAAATAAAGGTCATAATTTTAATAAAAAGTTTGGGTAAATGTAACTGTTTCACATTATTGTTCATCTAATCAGCCATCTTGAATGGCGACTTGGCGCTGTTGGTATCTTTGGCGAAGTAAAAGGCAAAGTTAACTAAGATTTTACCCCAAAAAACAACTCGTGGAATTATGTTTGCTTGTCTGTGAATAAAATAATAATAATAATAAAACTCAATGAGATACATCCATAAAACTTGGTGTGTTGCTTTTGCACTAATATTGTAGATTTTTGCTATATTTTTGGATGAAATTGATTAATAAGAAGTCTATCTATCTGTCAGTCTATGTCTATATAAACAAGATAATTCAAAAACATAAATAGCTACATAGTTTAAACTTAATAAATAATTTTATTAACAGAATTATAGGGCTACTTCAGATTTTGCACCCAATCCCTTAAAGATTTGACCGTCTGTCAATAAGCATATTTGAGCATTTATAAATGCAATACCACGAAAGCGAAACGATGTTGATAATTGAAATTTGCTATATGGTCTTAAATCTGTACCAAGTTTGAAATACAAAGCAGTTGTAGAGGAAAACGCCCAAAATCCATAATCACTTTCTTTCAATATATTATGTAGAACAAGACACATGATATAGAGTTAGTATAGAAGAAAAATCACGGAGAGAACCTCGAGCTAGTTCATTTTGAAAAATTTCAAAGCTATTCTTTCGATGTGAATATTGTATCAATTCTTAATTTTCTTGCAAAAGCCAGAAATAAAACATTCATTGATGCACGTTTTTTTCTTTCAAAATAACTCATTTGTTTTTTTAACAAAATTGAAACTTTAATTTAACTAAAAATAAAAGATAATTAAATTCTAAAAATATTAAATTATTACTTCATTATCAAGAATCTATAATTACTCAAAATTTCAGAACTTCAAATAATCAGGATGAGACTATGCTCTCTAAATTGATTCCAAATTTCATTTTCAAAATATGAAATTTACAAACCCGAAACAAGTTAGGTGAAATAGAAATTTGCAAAAATTATTCTATGACTTTCCTACTCATAGTAACGATAAATTAGTAGCTTTGTTAGCACACTGGAAGTAAGGTTCTAAGAAATTGAGAAGAGTATATGTACAGCATCGAAACGGCAATAAAGAAACTAAAACATATCTATTACTAGTAGCGTTACTACAAAAAGCATTTTCTCTTAATTTTATCAATTCGTAAATGTATATACATATATGCATTTCACTTACCTTTCATCCATTTTCTCTAGAATAATTTCTGTTATTCAGACGAAGATCGAAAGCTTAATTACGAAATAAAACCAAACGATTTTAAAAATTCCAGAAAAAAAATTGTTGTTAAAATAATATTAAAATCTTCATCTTCTGGCGGGGAAAAGATAAATATTTTTTTTTTAAATACCCCATTAATGGATTTTTAAAAGTACTGTTATTATAATTTAAATTTCTACTTTTAAAAAGAATTTTTTTAATTATTATTTTTGTTAATTAGTGTCGATTTTCAGTTTTTTTAGAATTTGTATAGTGCGTCTACAACTCAACAACGAAAAACACCAGGAACTGCAACAATAATCTAGTCAAAGCAATATTGGTGACACTTCATCAGTTTTTAGATATCAGCCCTTAGAAAATTTACAGGTGTAGACTTTCTAACAAATATTTTTTATGATCAAAAGCATAAATATAAGAAAGGAAAATAAATATTTTTAAAAATTAAATATATTTTTATCAATTATTTAAAAGTAGAAAATACTTTTTAATTAAAATAAAACCTGAAGGTCAAACCAGACAGATTACAAAAATTTCGAAATGCTAATAAAATATTCTAATTAAATTAAAATTTTAGTTTTATTCATATTTTAATTTTTAATGAATATTTAGAATTGTGTATATATATATATATATATATATATATATATATATATATATATATATATATATATATATATATATTCCTAACTTTCTTTTTCACACCTCACGCTTTTACATTTTTTTTTGTTTTGACCTTCAGGTTTCCCATAAAAAAATTATATGCATTAATAGAAAAAGAACTTGTTTTTCGTTTTTTATAATATTATCTTTTAATATTATATTTCATAATGGAGGGAAGGGGATTATGAAACCTTGTTAACAATTATCCATTAAATAATCCTATCCATTTTTTTTTCTATTTTTGTTTTTAAATATATCTGGTTTTTTTTTTTTTTTTTTTTTCATTTTATACTTTTAGATATATTCTTTTTTTTTTTTTTATTTTACCTTAAAAATACGATTTATTCAGCAATACGAACATGAAAGAATTCTTTGAAGAATTTTTTTAGAACGTTAGAAAAATTTATTTGTTCTTGATTAAAACAAGTTCTTATTTGTTCTTGGAATTTAAATTATTCAAAAATCTAAATTAAGTTCAGAAATCACTGAAACTTTGTATGATTATCTAAAAAACACCAACATACAAAACTTTAAGATTAAGATATTAGGAATTCAGCGAAAAATCGAATGTAAAATTACATCTTACAAATAAAAAGCGTATAAAAAAGAAAATAAATTGTAAATTAATGATAAATTAAAGTAATCTATTACAAAAATACTTTTATTATATACTTACAATCAAGATTAATCTTTCAATCACTTTTGCTTATTCATTTTAAAGAATCCATTAAACAAAACATGTCCGCGCCTGCTCTCCTTTTTTTTTTTTTTTTTTAATCTTATTTAAGATTGGAGGCCACAGCTACAGCGTCTCCAGTTAAAAATTTAATTGATTTTTTTTCTTTGCAGCATTTTTTTTCTGTAATGGATATAGAGCTCTTATTCAGTTTTAAAATGTAATGAGCATTTTAGTCATTTTATTAATAAGCATCTCTTAATTTTTTAAAGGAAATTTTCTTTTCAAAAATTTTAGCCATTTCTTCTTGGTGAATTTCTCACAGATGAGCAAATGTTTTAAAAGCTCTTATTCATAGAAAAAGATCTTATTTAATTTTTAATTTAATCATTTAATTTTTGTTTAAATTTTTGTGACTAACCGAATTTGATTGTTGTTGCTTTTTTTTCCATGTAATTTAAAAGTTTCTCATGAAATCTATCTTTATGACTTAAAATACTATCTACCAATCAAAATAATCAAAAATATTCAAAAATTGTTGTTTTATTTGTTGAACAAAACTGTACTGTTCAGTAGGATGTTACTGGATTTTTTACCCATTTCTAGATTAGTTTTTGTTTACCTATATAATTCAATGATTAAAATAATTATTTAAATGCAAAAAAAGGTCCTAAAAATAATATGAAAGCTAAAGTACCAAAAGCCTATTGTTTGCAGTGTTATATGATGAATACCTTAAAAATTATGCAGAATATTTGAGAGAAATTAAAATTTTACTTACTAAGTTTAAATTAAATTTTTTTAAATATTGCTCGGTCAATTAGTTTTGCAATTAATACGGAAACAGAAACAACATAAAAATTGATCTTCTTTCATCCTTTTAACAGCACTTTAGTTCTTACAAATAAAATTATTAAAAGCATTTTAATATGAAACATAATAATAATTTGTAACGCGCCAAAAAAGGTGTGGTGGATCGATTCATGTTCACATGATACGCGCCAAATGCACAGCGACAGTTTAATTCAGGATAATTGCGCATCTTGGATATTAAGTTACAATCTTAAGTTACAATGTTGTGTACAAACATGCACTTACATTATGCATGCATCGATGTTTAAAACGAGATTGCGACATTATATGTTAAATTAGAAAATTTTTTTAAATAAAATCACATTTTATTTATATAAATATATTAATTTTAAAAAAGTGTCAAAATTTCAAAGAAAGCGGAAAGCAAATAAAGAGAAAGTAACAACATAATATATAACAGAATTTCTTTTTCAGTATTTTTCCTCAAATATGGCGATGAACATTCTTTGCGGAGAAGTTCAATGTGTTCACACGATATATTAGCACATTAACCTGTTTAGCAAAGCCATTGTTACAGGAGGCGGAAATTTTTTAAGCAATCCTAAGTAAGATTGCAGCAAACCACCACTAGCTGTGGTTGCATAATCGGTAAAGAGATAAAATAATTAGGACTGCATTGTCGGTTTTGCTGCTAGACGTAAATGGGTATCTGTGTATTTCTTTACGGTTTAGTGAAGATATATTTTCAATGCAAATAAGTACATCAAGGAAAAAGGATCGAAATAACAGATTGATAATCGACTGATTAAAATTTTATGAGCTTTTTCATTTATTATGATAGATGTGCAATATAATTTTGTTCATTCAAAATTGAAAATAAAATTTATTTTATCCAAAAATTAAGATAAACAAAAAGATCTAAAAATAAGAAAAATTAATTTGTAATATTAATCGGTTTTATCAAATAATACCCTATAATATAAGAAATAAAAACACAGGAAAAAATAAAGTAACAATAAATGTATTTAAATTTTCAAAAAGTTTTTAATAAGTTACGCATTTTTAATTTAAAAAAAATTAAAGAAAAAAAAACAATTTGAAGCATTTAGAATGCAATAACTGTACGTTAAAATTTCTGAGCAAACAATAAAATTCACAGTGAACTTGTTTCAATTTAAAGTAGCCCATTTTTCTTTGCTACTTTTACTTTTTATATTTTTTATTGAACACGCTGTATAACTAACTAAGTTCTCGTGTGAATTAAGGGCTTAAAAATTTAATTATGACCACTAAGAACACAAAGTATTGACTTCT
The DNA here is from genome assembly GCF_947563725.1 of Argiope bruennichi. NCBI lineage: Eukaryota > Metazoa > Arthropoda > Arachnida > Araneae > Araneidae > Argiope > Argiope bruennichi. The sequence continues at coordinate 52,110,398 of NC_079155.1, read as the reverse complement.
CATCAACCGAAAACAACTCAGAGATCATAATTTTTTTAATAGTGTTGTTTTTGAATTAACTAAATTATATTCAAATTATAGATGATATTTTAAGATTATGTTAATAGTAGGGATTGCAATACCGAATACCGGTATTTTGAGCCATTTGTACAATTTTGTAATACCGGTATTCACAAGTTTAAATACCGGTTTTTGGGTATTTACTAGAAATTTTTTAAATTGTCTCCATTATATGTTCAGGTATCGCGAACATAGCAAAACAGTATACGTTTTTGTTTTTATGTCTTCCTAACGGGAGAAATTAATTAACTAATTAATGGCTTAATTAATTGCTTAAATCTAAGTCAGCGAAACATGGATTATCCCTGAAAGAAAATATTGTATCCATAACGACTGAGGGGACAACAATTATTAAAAAAGTTGGAAAGTTGATTGGTGCAAATCAGCAGTTGTGCTATGCTCATGGATTTCAATTAGAAGTAATAGATGTATTATACCAAAAAAAATAAAGAACAGAAGAATCCAAATACTGAGGATATAGAAATTTCGGATTCCAACTTTGAAAAGAGTAAGAGTGAGTGATATTGACAATGAAGATAATGACAATGTAATTGTTGAAGAAGATACCGAAATAGAAAATGTCTTATGGTATTTACATAATTATAATGATTTTAAAAATGAAAAAGAAGAAAAGAAAATAACCAATTCAAATCTGATTAAGTGTAGAGTAAATTTTCTTAAAAGTTTTTTAGCACAAACCTATCCACATTCAGAAGAATTCGGTTCAGTTATCGAAGATTATGATGTCACTACTGTCGATAGTGAAAAGGAATTGTCTCTTGAACAAATATTAGATTTAGTGATAAATAAAAAAATTTCAACGAACCAAAATACAATACAGAAATCAGCTATATCCAAAACCATCCGACGAGAAATCGATTTGTTTGAAGATGTGGAATTTAGAGGTAAATACTTGGGAAAAAGTATATCGCGCATTGCTAACAGTATCATCAACTAACGTAGATGCCGAAAGAGCGTTTTCGACAGCTGGTCATTTTTACACAAAATTACTTTTCAGGCTTAATGACAGTACAATGGATGCATTATGTTTTTTAAGATCACATTTCAAAAATTTGTAATAGTATCACAGACTGAATAGTGATATTTACACTTTTTTTTTTTGATTTAAATAAATAAGACGTTTTTTTACTTTTTTGTGATTATATACTGTTATAATTTATAAGTTACAAATTATTTTTTTGTGATATTTACACTCTCTAACAAAACTGGCAAATAAAACAAAGAAACACCTGTGTTTTCTTTCTTTTTCTAAAATTTCTTACACCGGTATTAAGATTTAAAAAATACCGAATACCGATATTGAAATTTTGGTCCGGTATTGCAATCCCTAGTTAATAGGAAAATCAAGAGTCCAGAGAATTGTGGACGAATTCGAAATAAAAATCAATCCAAGTTCTAAATCCACCATATCATAAATAAATGGACGTGGAACAAGGGGGGGGGGAGAGAAAGATAGAAATTCATTCCGTTCCCCTTTAAATATATTATCACATAATTGTTCATTGTCAGTTGGAAAGAAAGAAGAAAGAAAACTTCTTATTTTACAGTGGATTTTAACTACAGGTATGACACATATATCTTGCTAGTAGTCAAAGGGATAAAGAATTTCATATAAAATTTGGTTAAGCAAAAAATAATAAAGAGGGAATTCAGGCAGCTATTAAAATAAGAATAAGAAATTAATCTCTTAAAATTCATTGTTTAGGTTTATTCCTTTTTTTCTCAAACTTCTGATACACATTTTACCTTAGATAAAAGTAATAATGGAAGATATAAAGCGAAGTTTCATATCATTATAGTATAAAGACGAAATCTTTTACTTCGCCTTTATCTTATAGATCAAATATTTGCATGTAAATGAAAGTTTCAAGAGATTTCATTTAAATTTATTAGCGTAAATTTTATAATTAAGTGTAAATAGTTTGCTATGCAAAAAGGAACCAACTGAAATCCGTTGCGGAATAAACAGCTTAAAATGCAATTCTGGGACAAATACAATTAGACTTTTTTTATGCAATGTGTTGTAAAAGTCTTGTATCTAAAAATGTACATTTTGGAATTAGTGGTTAATAGTTTAACTTCACTGAAAAACTATGGACAACTCACAGTGAGACACACAGAATAACATTTTTTTAAAGTTTCGAAACATTTAATAGAAAAAATTTTGAGATGAAAAGATTCTGAAGAAATTTTATTTAAATTTACTGAATAACTGGTATCAGTAGAAATTCCTTTTTAATTATTGTTAACTAATATCACTTTTTTTTTCAGGGTTCAAGATTGTTAAGAATTTTCCACCAGAAAAAGAAGTCAAAAATGAAAAAAGTTTTTAAAATTTTGGATTTTGAAAAATTTGATCTATGGGATAATATACAAAAATTAAATATGATTCTTTCATTGTTTTCTTTTCATTTTTTTTTCTTTATTTTAAGATTGAGATAAATATTTTTCGAATAAAATTAGAGTTGTAAAAATTATTTTCCTCTCGGAAAAAAAGACTGCAAATCACAACTTCAATGGATTTTTTCCTCATCAAGTTAGTAGAGGTTGATATTATTATACAACGGCATATTAATTGTACGTAAGTAAAATTTATATTTTAAATTATATTTTTATACAATTTAAAAAGTTTAATATAATTTAATAGTTTATTATATTTTATACAGTTTATTATATTTTTATAAAATTTAAAAATTTATAATTTAGATGGAATATATCAATATAAAAAAAACTGTTGCACATAATTTTTATTAAAAGTTATTCTTCACTCCTTAAACTATGCATTGTGACTTTTAAAAGAGATTAAATAAACCTTGATTACTAAGAATCGATCAAATTCTATAATATTACTAAGCAAAACTAAATGATCAAATCAAGCACATTTGAAACTGAAATATTGGATTGATATTTTTCTAATAAATGTATCAACATAGATTTTAACATGTTTATTATTAATTAATGTTAATTTACCAATTCGATTTTTTAACTTTTGTGCTCACATGGAGAGAAAAGAGATTTTGTATGTATGAAAGGGTTTGTGGTACAGGGCTATAACTACCGCAGGGGGAACACCTCGGGTCCTGAAACTTAAGGAAATTCAAGTTAGGAAATAAGGTATATTGATTTTTTTTAATATATTAGAGATATTATTTTTTTTAAATTGATAACTAAAACTGAACTGATATTTATATTTTTGCTTCTCAAATCGAGAAAGAAAGTTAATTTCTAATAGAATAAAAAAATAAAAATTATAGCTGTGAATGCAGTTAATAAATATCAGATAGCTTTGGGTAACATTTTTTTATTTAACAATAAAAACAATATCAATACCAACCAATCGACAGAACATTTATCAAAAAATGTTTCATTCAATTAAAGTGTGTAAAGTTACTTTAATTATTAAGAAATTAATCAATCATAAATAAAACGAAAAAGTGGATAGGGTTGAGGGAAATGGTAAAATGGAGAAAGAAAGTATCAACTGTTGCCCCTGATGCCTCAAGTCTCTAATTACATCCTGTTGTGGTACTTATTTTATGAACAAAATGGGGGGGGGGACGCTAGTGCAAGAAAGTTTAAGAAACTGGATTTTAAAATTATGAATCCAAGATTTCATATTAACTGCACAAAATGTTTTTTTAAGAAATATATTCTTTTTTTAAGTGTTACTTCTCATATGTAACTCTTAAAAGATATTATACGAACATATAAAAAAATTTTTATAAGACCCTATCACTCTAAAATCTGTTTTGTCTATCGTAAAACATAATACGAAAAATAGCACTGGCTTCTTGATTTTAAGGTTCCGGTCGCAAATATGATATGAGGGTATTAAAATAATATCACTCTAATGTCTGTCACAATTTGAAGTTTACAAATATTTTGCTGATGGAATCATGAATATTAAGTATGAGAGATTAAATTGAAATTAATATAACCAGTATTCCGGGAGAAACAGCCGTTCGCCAAAGGCGACTAATTACAAATGATAAAATATACAATACATAGCTTCCATGCTGAAAAATTTGATGTAATCACAATTTAGAATTGATTTAAAAGACAAACAACTAAAATTTATTTCTATTTCTTCTCTCTCACTTTCTAAAAATTGATTGCGATAATGGTTTTGAATTGATATACTGTCTGTAAATTGCTATATGCATGATACAAACATTGTTCAGAATGCTCTATAGACAGTCAGACCAAAACTATTCAATTTGGGACGTAGTAATTTCTTTGGTAGTAGTGGCTAAGAACGAATTTTTTAAATTTTTGATTAGATTTTTAACTAACAAAAAATAAAATGAAATTTCAGAGTTTTACATTAATGATTTTGAAGTAGGTTATTTTATAAAAATAATTCACTATCCCACTCTAAAATTGAAATAAATAAATTTCTAGAGAGACGAATTTTATTTCAAAGCAAATTTTTTCTCTAATTTAGCAAATTTCTCAAGGGGAAAAAAAAAAGCACAAATTATGAGAGTGCTTTTTATTACTGTAATGAATCTTTCAGTCATATGTAATTTACCATATGACCTGATAAAAGTTTGTAAATTAAAATTATCATAAAAATTCTTGCATTATGATAAAAAAAAAAACCATGTTTTTTTGGGGGGGTTTTGGAGCGGGGGGGGCATTAATTTTAAAGCAGAGTTTCCATTTTTGCTTTTATTTGTATGATAATGTTTTAAGTCTCCATTTTTCCTGTAAATTGCATGATATAAAAATTGCTATAGACAAATCAAGCCTAAGGTATTATAATTCACTTCAAATTAAAGTTATTTCTTTTCTTTTCTCATTTTTTTTTTTTTGGTAAGAACTAAATTTGGCTAATGTAATAATCTTATAACGGTTTCTGATCAAAGTAAAAGATAATTCCTTGCCGGACCCCTTGACCTTTGGGCTTATGCCCGGTTGACCAACCTCAATGACGATATAAATGAAAAATAAAACTAAATTAGGCCGGTAATTTGAGGAATACCCTTAACGAAGCGTAACAATGGGAGAAGGCTCACTTTCATGATCTGCAAGATTTGAAGCATCGGCTACTAATCTCTTAGCTGCAGAGAAGACAAAATACTTTCCAGTCTATTTTACCTTTCCAATTCAACATAATAAAGGATAAGGGCTGACAAGGAAAAATATAAGATCAGGAGTACAATTTATCCCTGGTATGGCACAAGGAGAGAAACGAAAAAATCGTATGAACCATAATAAGCAAGAGATATCCTAAACTAAGTTTGACCAGGAATACTTGTAATTACATAATTTTCTATAGATTTCAAAAAACAAACATATTTTAATTATTTTGGGACAATTAACTTACAGCTGACTGCTTTTTAACAGCTGATTGCTATTTAACTTATTCAAAATATATTTTAATCATAATTAATTAAATTTGCATGAATTATATAAAGTAATCAGAAACCGATAATGAACCAAGTGAACAAAATTTATTTGTATAGAGAGTACTTATTTATCGATATTAGAAATATATCAAAGCATTTTTTTTTTTAAATTCAAACCTATGAATATTATTAACAAGAATTAACACAGCTGAGTAGATTTCAAACCTTCGAGTAAAAAAAAAAGTATTATTTCTACAAATAAATTGGTGGAAGTAACACTTACAGCAGCAAAAAAAAAAAAAAACAAAAAAAAACCTGTATATTTTTTTAGTTAAATCTTTACATAATTATTATTATTAAAAAACATGGCTCAGTGTAATGATTTAGTTTTCAGTAATTTTGAATTAATGAAGTTTAAGAAAAAAACGATTTTGTTGTATTATTAAAACAAAATTTATTTCTAAAAACTGATTTTTTATTATTACTAATTATTAATTAGTTTATTTGCTACATAAAGGATAGGGACACTTTTACCAATAATACACACATAAATTATATATATATATATATATATATATATATATATATATATATATATATATATATAATTTTTTTTTTCGCCTGGCCATAAACGGTATTTTTTTCCTATGTTTCTGCGCATAAACATGCGCATTGTGACAGGCCCAGCAGACGAAACATTTCTCTCAAACTAGTAACCAGTTTTAAAAAATTTTTAAAAAATAGACAAGAATTAAGAGAAAAGGAGAACACAAAAACGTTCGCATTCAAGTAGATATTGAAGAATTTATTTCATTTATTTTTCTGGAAGAAGCAAAAACAAAAGCGGATCCCAAACCACTTACCCCAAGCCGGCAGCACATTTCGAATCACCGTGCTTATATTCTCCAGCTGTACATGGTATAACTCCACACTGTTCGTTTTTTGAAAAAATTTCCACAAACACAGAAGGGTGAGTGATCAAAAAAAGAGCAAATGCACCTTCAAGAGCGAGTAAAAGGATCTAAAACTGCGTTGTTCTAAAGCGCAACGCGAAAACAAAATAATTCCGAACTAGACGCGACGCCTCGAAACCTCATCATACAACTCAGGTGGTTTAAAGACCTGCTGTTTGTTAGCGCACTTGATTGTGGCGCCTTTCTCCGTCTTGGGATTCTTGGACAAAGGGTTGCCATAAACTTGGCGGAGTCTTCCCACTTGGCAGGATTTAGCACCACAGCATTCGCCAAAGAAAAAAGTCGTTTTGACACCCGAAAGACCGGATTTCTGTCAGTACCTAGGAAGTTCTAAGTGGTCATTTTTGATGGCTACGAACTCTAAGCGCTCTCAAACGATTAAAAAAAATTTGCAGTGATGTATTCTACAGCGCAAGCTTGTTTGTTCACGTGTCCTTTCGCGAATGAGTCATACATGAGTGGTAAAAAATTTCAAGGTGATTTTAATTTCAATTCAGAAATCCTCTATGTTTCTATGAAACTTACAGGATTCCGAAAAGAAAAATTCAAAGAAAAGTTAGAATAGAGGCATTTATGCATATAATGGAATTCTATTAATTGGAAGCTAGAAAGACAACAACAAATAAAAAAAAAATGCATTGAGAAAAACTTTAAAAAAATTAGTTCCTGAGGAAAATAACATTTTAAAACTAAAATGGGCACTGGAAATTTATTTTTAGTTTTCAATAACTAGTTTAGTTTCCTTAATAACTAGGAAATTGTAATAAATATATGAAATAATTATAATTAAAAATAATGCTATAATAAAATAAGTGCTGCTGTAACTAAATAAAAGAATTAGAATTGAAAAATTCTATAATTTTACTAAATGAATAAGTAATTTTAGTAAATAAACGATATGCAATTTTTTTGAATGTAGCAATCGCACAAATAAAACTGTATAAAATATCTAATGTACTCAAAAAAAATTTTTTTTTTATTTGATCGTTATTTTTTATTGCATTCTGATTGCATTGTACAACAGTAAAATTCTGTTGTGAATTAAGAGACAAAAAAAGAATTTGAAATTCTTGTCAGAAGCATCAAAACATGATAACGTTTCAAGCCTGTCTTCGTCTGGCTTGATTGCATCAGTCGTTACATTATCTGCACAACAATTTTTACGGCACGCTCTTTAAAATCCTAGCCTAAAACATAATCATATTACAATAATTTTCCATAGACACTAGGTATGAATATATTTAAAAATCAAAACCAATTTAGGAATAAATTTTACCGATTTTTAGTTTTCACTTTGAATTAAACAATATAAATTCAAATTATTCACGATACATTCCCTAACGCCATATTCATTTATTCACTGTATTTGAACATATTATAGAGATAAAAAGTGCAATTCCTTTAAAATTTTATTTTATTTTTAAGTTAATTTTTTTTAACTTAACGGATGTTTCCCAATATACATCATAAAAATAATTATATTCTTGTACTCTTTTTGATCTTTTTTTTTTTTTTTTTTTTTTTTTTACTTTGGGTAGCATAGGGTAGGGGGGAGGTGTTCTGATTTATGATTTTATATTCATGCTTTTCTTTGTTAATAATTGAATATTCTGTAGAATCAGTGTAACAGTTGGATGCAAGCCATGAGCTTTTATTTAATTCTTCAAATATTTAGAACCTGAAGCATGCATATTTATGAATATTAAAGATGTGGAATTGTTAGTAAAAAGAGAATACTTCACAGCATGTTCAGATAATTGATAAGGTATTTAGCTATTTAATAAATCGTATCCTAAAATCTTGAACTTGGAAAGAATTTTTACACCAGACTTTACATACATTTTAGTTAAGAGAAATTTCTACACAGGAAGAAATTCTTCTGCTTGTAATATAAATTAGAAAGAAGAAGCAGAAGGAGTCTATTTTAAATTACTAATATTTAACTAAATTTTACTAAATTTGGTTAATGAAATTCAGAAATGAGAGGCAGCATTTTGTACTTAAACGATGACGAAGCATATTTGCGCAATAATGAATAGAATACATATAGTTTAGAATAAAAAAAAAAAGAAAAAGGCTTTATTGAACTTATAGTATCGTTACACATGATTGTCTGTCCAAGAGGAAGAACAACAAGTAGATGTTTCTTAGTATGGGATATGCCCTCCCCTTACTACAATGGTTTAATTTTGTTATCAGCTATGAAATATTTGTACATCACATATTTTTTGTGGGTATTCGTTTGGAATTTTCTTTCTATGTAGAAGTAATGATTGATAGTGTTCTTTCCTTTTTCGATTAATAATGTTACTAATTTTTCACTTAGAAATTTTAAGATCATGCTAGTCATAGCAATTTTTTCCTGAATTTTGATAATTTTTAAAAAATCTTTATTTCATTGTTGCAATAAAATTCATATCGCTTTCTTAGTTTCATAAATATTTCTTCATGTGGTTTTCTTTCATAGTTCATTGAAGTTTCGTAGTTCACTGGATACTGTGGAGGAAATATTTTGGATATTATCTGTGCAATTTACAAATGGTAACAGAACGTAAAATTACATTGTGTAAAAGACAACGTACATTGTAAAGACACATATATCATAGAGATAGTTACGTTTTTAATAACTTTATGGTGCCATGAAATTCGGCTCCATTAGGACGATTTAATATACACAATAAACAGAACAGATGTCATGCAGCAAATAAAAGGGGTGTTCAAATGAAAAGGTACGAAACGGCACTGTGGATATAAATGAAGACTTTATTCAAAGTATATACCATAGACCTGAGCAAAACGATCCCATTGATTACCGAGCCGAAGGATTCCCTGTTCCCAGAATTCCTGTGGCCGTAACGAGACGCAGTACTTCACAACGTCCTTGCTTTCGCTGTCCGAGTTGAAGAGCTTCCCTTTCAGATGTTTTTTCAGAACCATTAACTTCGATGGATACTGTGAGGCACTCCGAAGACTACGCAGGTCCATCAAGAACAAAAGAACGGGGCTACTCACGGAGGGTGTAGTTCTGCTCCATAATAACGTGCGTCCATACGTCTCCAGGGTCAACACGCGGAACTGGCCAAGATCAAGTGGGAGCAGCTAGACCATCTGTCCTACAGCCCGGATATGTCACCCTGCGATTTTCATGTGTTTGGTCCCCTGAAAAAACATCTGAAAGGGAAGCTTTTCAACTCGGACGGCGAATTCAAGGACGCTGTGAAGGACTGGGTCTCGTCACGGCCACAGAAATTCTGGGAACAATCCATCCTTCGGGTCGTTCATCAATGGGATCGTTGTGCTCAGGCCTATATGTGTATACTTTGAATAAAGTCTTCATTTATACCCACTGTGTCGTTTCGTACCTTTTCATCTGAACACCCCTTGTAACACTGTTTTAATATCTGTAGGAATTTAATGTTTAAAAATATTTTATTGGTGAAGTCTTGGACATTAACACAGACGTATGTGACTTAATTTATAGTAAACACTGAAAACCCCTGCAAAATTGCTGGTCGCTAAAGGTAATTAATATTGTAATAAAAAGTGTTTTGTCAAATTAATCATTTTTCACACCAATAATCCAGCTTATGTATATCAGAAAGCAATAAATTAATAAATGTTGATCATTATCATAGTTAGTAATAGCTTTATTTTAAGTTAGCAATAATGAGAAACATTTTTGAGAAATTAAGAAAATTTTGAATTTTTATTTATTAAAATCCAGAGATCATTTAAAAATTTTGTTCAGCAAATGCTTATGCAGCAAATACACAAAATGAATTGTAAATTATTTAAATAAAATATAAATCATAAAATAAACGAAACAAGTAAAATTTTTAAGAAAATTATCTGAAAAAAGTATCGGATTTAAAAGCAAGAAGTAAAGAAATGATAAGCTATACAAATTCTTAATCACAAAATCTTTAATATGAAACGGAGTATCTTTAATATAAGCCCTGAAAAAACAATTTTAAATTTTGGTTTGTTGAACCTAAAATTTTTTAGTGACATTTGCTAGGTGTCATTAATATCAATTTCTCTGACGAATTAAACAGTTAAAAAAGAATTAGGCGAATATAAAAAAAATTATGATACTGTATTATTTGGAGAATTCGATTTTTGCGCTTTTCAGCTCTAGCAAATCATAGTAAAATAATGTCTTTTTGTTTACTCCTCTCACTCCCATATCTATCAAAACTGTAATATGCAATAAATTGCCTTAAAGCATTGGAAAATTTTCTCTCTTTTTTTTTTCTTTCAATAATTGTCCAAACTTAAGGCTAGAAGTTAACATAAAAAGACTAGTGAAATTATCAAAATTACATACAAACAACGAGTAAACAATAAAGTTTTGAGAAAAATATTTTGCTTAACTTCATGGTAAAGAATTAAGCGGTTTACTAGTTAAAGAATAAAGTAAACAGAAGGCGAAGCCGTCCTCCGTGATAATGTGTTTGTCAGAATGATTTCATGCCTCAATAAATATTTTTCCTATCAATTGGAAATTTTCAGAGAATTCAGTCAAAATTTCTGAGACAACTTTTTATTTAAAAAATCAATATTTCCATCGATTTTAAGATACTTCTTGGACGAATCAGCTGGTGAGCAAAAGCAGCTAGTTAGTTACATATAAAATATATTAATCCAAGAATGTTTTATATATTATTACATAGATTTAATTTCAGTTTCAATCCTGGCACTTCCTGACATAAAATTTCGATGGAGGAGGACGATAGCAGGAACGTTTGGCATTTGTTCTGAGGGCATTCTATGTAAGTACGTCTAATTATCTAATCTCTTTCTTAAAAATATAAACTGAATTCAAAACAAAACTCTTTTAAAATGTCATGAAAATATACCTACAAAAGGATTCAGCAGCAAGAAAACAAACTTTAAAGATGAGTACGAACACCAACTGTGGTGGTTTTTCTGCACAGGCCTTGGAGGTGGTTATATAGAGCCTGAAAAACTAAAGGAGCCTCAAAATCAGGTATTAAATTTATATCGCAGTGATATACAGAAGACAAATTTTCAACATTACATTCTTTTTCACGGAAGTTTCTGCCCTTACATTTGTAGTGGATTGCGATGAGTGAGAATGGAACCTGGGACCTTGTGGTTCGCAGCCCAGTAATATGACCATGATACAAAAGCAATGCCGGCATCCTGGCATAGGGGTAGTGCGTCTTCCCCGTGATCTGGGCGTCCCGGGTTCGAGTCCCGGTTTGGGCATGGTTGTTCTTCTGTTGTTCTATCTGTGAGATGTGTGAATGTGCCCTCCTGTAAAAAGGGGTTGTGCAAGCGAATGAGTGATGCGTGAGTGGCAAAGTCGTACTCTTGGCCCTAGTTGGCGCTGCTATAAAAAATAAGAGACGTTCCCCCTCAGGCTTAAATCGCTGTCTTCGTAACAGTGGGCTTGTCAGTGGCAAGTGCCATAAGAAACAAACGAAACAAACAAAAGCAATTGCTCGTGAAGCGTAGTTGTTAACTGGCTTATAAGCTTTCACCACAGACTCTCCCTCCAGTGAGTCGGAGGTGAGACGAACGATATGGCTGTTGAGTGGTGATGTATTAACTGTTGATTCTAATGCGCCTGTACCGATTTGAGTAGCGCCAAGCGTTATGGTGAGCGTGTGTGGGAGAGTGGTTGCTGCGCCAACTGAGTCTGACGACTTTGGGTTGCTGCGGCCTTTTAGTGTTACTGCGTCAAGTGAGTCTGACGACTTTAGTTTTGCTGTGGGTAGATGGCGCCATAACAGTTGTACGAAGGTTGAAGGTTCATCGTTCGAGGTCACCAATGTGGTGGATTGCAATGCGCGAGGATAGAACCTGGGACCTTGTGGTTCGCAGCCCAGTAACATGACCATGATACAAAAGCAATTGCTCGTGCAGCGTAGTTGTTAACTGGCTTATAAGCTTTCACCACACATTTTTCTTTCGCGTATTCGAAATAAACAAAGAGGAAGTATTGCAATAAATGAAAAAAAAATATTATAATTCGAGATTTTGATGAATCTCCACGTTTCAGACATCCTTGAGTTCGAAAGATACATTTTTTGTTATTATGTTCATCTGTCGCTCTGTTCGTTTATCTATGAATAAAATAATTCAAAAACATGTGTTAGACGGATGAAATCTAATTTATGATCTAGACTCTCTAGGCTGCAGATAAAGCTTGGTACACAGATTTGACATCTTAAGTGTGGATTTGTATTAAATCTGGAACCATATCTGTCAAGGGGTTGGCTGTCCGCCTGCTGCATTTTCACAAGAATGTGAATGCAATCACTTAAAAACGCAATGACATAATTACAGGAAATTTGGTGTGCGATCTTGTGATAACAATTGTAGTTTTGGGTTAAATTTTTATTTTAAATCATCGAAAAGAAAGCGTTTAAAACACACATTCAGTTTTTCTAACACTAGTGTTTAACAGCATTTCAGAGTTTAATCACTAAATAAATTCGCCAAATATCACACTGTAATAGGTTCTCATAATTATTGATCGCCAAATTTTGGGAGTATGCAAGAACATTTCTGGGAGACCATTCCCACTGATTCTATAAAAAAAAAAAACCCTGTATGAAATAAAATGATATATATGAAACGTTAGGGACAATAAACACCAACAGAAGTACAGAGCCGGCGTCTTGGCATAGGGGTAGCGCGTCTTCCCCGTGATCTGGGCGTCCTGGGTAGGAGTCCCGGTTCAGGCATGATTGTTCTTCATCTGTTCTATCTGTGAGATGTGCCCCCCTGTAAAAAGGGGTCATGCAAGCGAATGTGATGCATGAGTAGCTAAGAAGTACTCTTGGTTCTAGTTGGCGCTACTATAAAAAACAAGAGACGCACTCTCAGCTTAAAATCGTTGACTTTGTCAGCGAGCTTGTCCATGGCAAGTGCCATTAGAAACAACAACAACAACAGAACTAGAAAAGATTTAAAAAAAAAAAAAAAAAAAACAGGCCAATAAATGATATTTTAAAAGCCATGGAAAGCCACTTCAAAAAGTTTCTAAGATATAAAAACGAAAAATATATATTTAAAAACTGTATTATTAAACCAGCAATACTTTTCAAGATAAAATTATGGAATTTTTTTTACTAATCTTTTTGTTTGTTTGCTTGTTCAATGAAAGGGATAAATTTCAAAAAGAATCATTTATATCAATAATCGATTTCCGGTGTATTAATATGAAATAATAAATTTTAGTTTTCGCTGGAATCTGTGTTCTTACCCTATGGAATTGCCAGTGTTGAGGTGATTCTATTTTTCTTCAACATTCGCTTTAATCAGATATTTCAGGTTTCAATAATGCAAGGTCATTTAAATGAGTGAAAATAATAGTGCAACATTTTTCAAAATCTGTAGAAAAATTTTAAATATAGCATGTTTTAAATCATAATTTAATATATAAGGAAAACTCTTTGATTCTTTTTTAGTTCTGGTTCTCCAAAACTTCTTAGGAAGTTTCCGATTTTCTTAAAATTTGAAATATATTCTTCCAATTTTTTTTGTTTACGAACTTTTGAATAAATACTACATATAAGATATGATAAAAAGAGCTTTAAAATCCCAAGCAGGTTACAACTACTCATATTTACTAACAAAGAGGGCAAATTTTTTTTGCATTTATTATTCAATAAGTCAAAAATATCTAATTTACTGATGTAGTTACTATCTATTGAGATAGATAATAAAGTTTCTCAAATCTATAAAATACGAAAATCTTTTAAAATATCGTTGGTTGTAGAGTGGTTCATTCAAGTTGAAGATACATATCTAGTTTCAACCTCTATGCCCCCCCCCCCGAATTCTAACACAGAAAGTGTAAACAATCAAATGGTTCTATGGTACTTGCGCTCGATAAATTCCCCCCTTTCCGCTGAAGTGTCAAGAAAGACTGCCACATTATAAACTTTATCTTTGCATGCAAGATTTGGCGATTTTACAATGTTCGCCAAATGGTAATCAACTCACTATGAATGAGAAAGATACTCCTTGTCTCTGATAACGAAACGAAACTTCCTTGAGAAAAATGCTGATGACCTTACCACGTTTCAAACGAGTGTTGAATATAATAAATATAAAGTGTGAGAAATTTGCTTTAAAAATGTATTTATTAAAAGAAATACGTTTATAATTTTCCCACACGGAAGACATTTATAAAAATTATAATTCTGATGTGCATAATACAAATTTAATCTAATAAAATGAATTATAATTTTTAGTTTTATGAGGATTTAATCTTTATATCTCTTACGTTTTAACTTTATTTAACAAAATGAAAAAAATACATAGAAAGGGCTTTAAATTCAAATTTAAATGGATATCAATAATATTTAATTCTTTCTATATGTATGTATACTTTTATGTATATACATTCCACAAACTGATACTTGAAATGAGATAATGTATTTTTTACGTTAAAACTGTTCAAAAATAAGCTATTTGGCTGGCTAAAATAAATGATAGGAATCATATTAATAATTTTAAAAACAGCTGCTGGTTAATTCTCAGGAGAAAACAACAACATTTTCAATAAGAAAATGTTGATAATTAATTTAAATGCAACATCTAAACGTGCTACATTAAAACGCTTGATTCTCAAATACAGTATCATGAGCTTAAATTTTAATCGCAAGTAATGTAGTAGCAAATTTCTGCCTATTTTCTTAAAAGCGCTGCCAATTATATATTACTAATTTTCAATTTGTCTTAAATCTATGCACGAAAGAAAGCTAAAAATAAAATATATTACTTTATATTTTATTCGTTCTTTTGTTTTTTTCGCCCCTGAATTTCTTGCCAAAAGTATAGATTTATATAGATTGGACCTTTATCGTAATCAAAATTGAAATTACAATGGTAAATATTTAAATACTAGGCCTTAAGATAAAAACTAATTTCACAACTATATAAGCATGGTTTCTAAAGTCACTTTTTTTTTTTTTAAATATTGCATCTAAACATACTTCGAATTACAAAATTTCATTAAATAAGATAGGCAATTG
The DNA here is from genome assembly GCF_947563725.1 of Argiope bruennichi. Classification (NCBI taxonomy): domain Eukaryota; kingdom Metazoa; phylum Arthropoda; class Arachnida; order Araneae; family Araneidae; genus Argiope; species Argiope bruennichi. Next base: position 52,094,978 of record NC_079155.1, on the reverse strand, counting down.
TACAAAAATTGCAAAAATTAAATTTTTTTATATCCATCATAATTTCAAGAGTGAATTAGTATATATTGATTCTTATTTTCATCTATACAAAATTTCACATTTCTATCTAGAACATTTGTAGGTATATGCTTAGTTTTAAATTTCGAAGGACTGGCTACAAATGTGGAAGAAAGCGTTTATTTCGGAATGCAATTAGTACATCATCAAGTCATTATGGCTTTAAAAAAATTTGATAATAATAACGTTGTTCATTTTCACTCTTCGGCAGTTGCACTATCGTCTTTATAAAGAAGGGAAGAGAAACTTGGGGAACTGAACATTTAAACCATCTCAGAGACTTACTGGAATACTCAGAAAGAAAAGCATTGTTTTTGTTGCAATGCAAAATCAAAAATTTTTTTTTCTGAAAAATGTTATTTGGAGCGATGAATGTTGCTTTAATCTAGATAGAAACATTAATTTGAAAAAATTTCACGTTTGGAAAAGTGAAGACAATTTTTTGTGCAAGAAATTCATCATCACTCGCAGTTTTCTGTTCATATGTTACAACTGCCGTTTTTAGAAGTCCTTGAGTTGGTCTCATTTTCTACAAAAGTATATTGTATGGTAACGATAGATTCAGTTAATTTTTATTGGCACTATATCAGAACTAAGAAATGAATTAACTTTATCAATAGATATTTGATAAATCTTTGCTGACTAACTCAAAAAGCCAGTCCTCATGTCACATGAACTCAATCACATATGCTCAAACATTATTAAGTTAATGTAATTCTGCATAGGTGTTGAAGGTGTTAATTTGGAACCAATTTTTAAGCACTTTAATTAATAGAATATCATTCAATTTTTTTTTTAAATGTAATGAAAGTTAATAAATGTTATGTTTTATCAAAGGAAAGATAGAATTTCAACCGCTTGAAATTACGCATGTTATATCCTTTGAGAGTAAATTTTATTGACCACAGTTTAGTACATATTATAGTATAATTTTATTCAAATACTTTAAAGATAAGGTTAGGTTATTCTTTCTTTTTTTTTTGGGGGGGGGGGAGGTCCTCCAAAAAGGGCTTAAATTGGAATTAAAATTATTACCTGAATTTGAAGAGGTCTATCGTAGCTCTCAGAAAGCAGTTATAAACATTATCATTAATTGGAATTGGAAAAGTCTAAAGCAAAACGATAATAATTAATATCAAAAGCCACCAATCAATAGAAAAATTAAGGCTGTATTCTTTTATATCTTGAGGAACAAACGAATAAAAAAGGAAATGATATCGTTCATAAAATACCAAACTTGAGTTAAGATTTTATATGCTGATATGAGCTTGAAAATCAAAACCTATTTTCCATTATTGAGCTTAAAAAAATTAGTGATGTAATTTGTGGAATCATTTTCTTTAATTGATCCGATGAAACGATTTTAATAGGCCATATTTTTTTTCTGCATTAAAGCGTATTTCTCAGAGTGTTTATTACATTTTTAAAAGTAAATAAACTACAAAAAATTTACTGTTTTTCCTTTATTGAAATTATTTTTCTGTCAGATTTCATTAAAAACTATTTTGGTGATTCAAATATGACAAACTTCCCTTATTTCTACTATTTTGAAAATACTCCTATTAAAGTAAGCAATATCAAACTAATTTTTTTTCTTAACCAATAAATATAATTACGAAGGAAACAAAATCTATAAAATGATATGGAAGGCACTAATCATTCTATTTGCTGGCCAATTACATTAGATTTTTTGTTGTTGTTGTTAATTGATAAAGTTGTATCACTAAAACCTGAATTTGAAATCAAAACTTATGTCTTGTCGTAGCCTAAAAATTCAATTCCCTGTGTATTAGATATTCTATTCTATCCAAGATATAGTATTCAAATTTCGTATGTGAAAATGTTCTCTTTAGGCATCTATTTTCTTTATCTTTTTTTTGTAAAACATAATTATTTATCCGATATAAGACATTTCTTTGCATAAAAGCAGAATTGATTTTGTAAATAGAATTTACATGATTTAAAATATTTTTTAAAAGAATATTTATCAAAAAAGGGAGTTGAAATAAACAAAAGTAGGTTTTTCCAAATTAATGTATTGAAAGAAAAAGGCAAAAGAATTTTTGAAATCTATAATATAAAACTGGCAGATAATTGGCAGAATCCTATGTTCAAATTAATCCACTTATGTACATTTTTTTTTTTTTTTTAACTAAAACTTCTTTTCCGTTACGAATCTAATTTCAATAAATGTTAAGACAATTTTACTTTATGACATAAAACATGAGTACTATTGAGATTAAAAAACATAAAATTGCTAAGTGAACTATTGTAATATATATACATTTTTTCCCTTTTATGAGTAAAGATAATAGCGATTTTGAAGAAAATTCATTCAGAAATATGAGATTGTTCAAATATTAGTAAATAAAACAGCTATAGATTCTCTTATATCTTACTTCTTTTTAAATGCATTTAATTCCGCTATTTATTTTTCTGATAAAAACAGTCTTACTTTTCTATTAATAATAGAATTGCAAGATATATGAATTCTATTATTAATAATTTATTGCAAGATATATGAATAAGATAAATGTATGTACAAGATCTCATAAATGAAAGATCAAATAAATTTTTTACAAAAGTTATCGCCATTCCATTATTACCAATTAGCCCGACCGGAAATGCAGCTATGGAAAACTAAAAACCGTCACCCGCGCCAAGTTTTCTTGCCAAAGGTCCAAATCCCAGTAAACCTATGACAGCAACAGGGATAGGGAATGATTTACCGAGCGCAAATGTTCCGATACCAATCAAATATAGCAGAATAATCAAATTTCCTTAAAATCTTGATAAACTACTTTTATAATATTAAGGTAAGAACAGATAAGCTGTATAAAAAAAAATATGTAACTATGAGAAGACATTCATTTAAGATTGATTAAGACTTACGATCATAATGAATAAATCGATGCGAAAAAATTCTATCTTCTATAGGAAGTCAAACAAGCAAACTATCAGCGCTTAAGTCACCGGGCTTCAGTTCTTTTGAAATGCCTTAACATGAGAAATGATGTCTTTCAATTTTTTGTATTTTGATAAAGACAAAAATTTTAATTCATTAATCTGGAAATTAAAGATCTGAATTTCTCAATGAATCGCTGATCTCAAGAATCACACCAAAATATTATATTAAAAGTTAATGTAATGTTAACACATTACATTTACTTATTCAGTATAGGTATTTCAGTATTTTTCCTTATTTCTAAAATCGGGACCACAAAGATTTTGAAGCGCAACATTTGTGTATATTCCATCAAACGAAAATAAACCTGAGATTGGTTGAAATTTAGGATACCGCCTCCAGCAGTATCATGAATGTACATTTGTGAATCAAGCCTTCTGCTGTCAATGGTGTAGCTTCAGTAAATAACATCTAAGGCATAATTTGATTCTTTTTTTATCCTTAATAGTGATTTGACATAGCAAGGGTAAATGACATACGGAGTTTAATAAAAATTTTCGCCCACCCTTAATATTCAATTTTAAAAAAAGTGATAAATGAACATTAACATTTTTCTTCCATGGCGCCTTCTACGGTTGGCACGTGGGACATCCATATTTCCTGCCAACCTCTTTACAACACCATTATGAGCATCAAATATTTACAAGCTTACATTGCAAATGCTGAAAAATATTAAGTCGGAACGGACTCCAAACATCTTATACACTGGACCATTCACAGAACACTACAAATTCATGCCCTTGAACTATAGAGCGCAATGTCGGGATTTCTTATTTCATCGTATGGATGATTTTTAGCGCAAATTAAATGCATACATACCATATACAGTATGCTCCAAAATATACAGTACCGATACAGTAATTAAGACAATAGACAGCGAAATTAAAAGAGATGCAGCGACATTAAAAGACAATAGAGAGCATAACCGCGTTACTTTGTGGCGTCTTATTAAACTTCTCTTGGAATTGTTCTGCCACTTTTTTCAAACTCGGTCCACCATCATGACCGCTTCCGCATGAGCAGAAATAATACTCAATAATAAATATTTTTTCTTCCGTCGATAGACTCATTTCCAACAATAACTACACAACGCAACTTCCTTTTCACTATTGCGAACACGTGTAGTTTTAGCGCAAATTAAATGCATACATACCATATACAGTATGCTCCAAAATATACAGTACTGATACAGTATTTTCATATTTCTGTCTAACATCCTGTTGGAGCTATGCCTCGTTGACAAATGCAACCACGTGTTCGAGATGAGCAAGTTTCAGTACTGTATATTTCGGCGCAAACTGCACTATCAAAGCTCGCTTAGCGGGAGATTCTCATTACGAGCAAAATGAAATGTAAGAAAGTGAGTTCCTTTATGTACAATGTTTCATGGAACGAGTGGCGAAGAAATAAGGTGATGTCACGTGCTGGATTGCCCTCTATCAGCCTATGTTCAACGCTAGTTTGAAGAGAACCCTTATATCAGCAAGGGATGTTTTTGACGGATAGTGTTGTCGAACTCGATACATGGGATTTGGGCAAGTATCTACGTCACCTTAATCTAAGAGATTTTGTTTCTAGCCATGATTTTATGGTTAAGCGGGAATGGCAACTACATCAATGAGGCGGTAGTGCATAGTCAGAACTCAATAAGAACTTATGGAGTTTAATTTTGAATTCCAGAAAAAAGCTACAACGATTTGATTAGGAGAGGAAAAAATAATAGATGCAAAAATCTCCAAGTGAAATAAGAGAGATGGTAAAAGCACTGTAAATTATTTTATATTGTATATTGACAAGTATCACTTTGAGAATGCAGTAGCTGTGTGAACTGCAAATTCATTTAACGATAATGCAACCTCATTTTCGCCAAATTTTGATGCGTAGCCAAAGGCAATTGTCTTTAGACAATTTTCTTGTTAAAAAAGTATACATTGTGAATAATAAATCGCATTATTATAAATTTGTTTGAGTATTTTTTCGAAATGGAACGTATTGTCCAATTTTACATGGATTCCTATGAGAAAAATTGTTTCACTTTACGAGTATGATTCGGGAACGGAATATAATTGTTAAGTGAGGTTCCACCGTATTTCAAATGGATGAATATGGAGTTCCAATTGCTTCTACAATACCCATATGTTCCTTCAAAAGGAAATGAATTTTGCTTTCGAAGGCTTGTTTCAAAAGGAAATGAATTTTTAGCCGACTGTCACTTATATATGGGCCATGGCTTCTATATAGTAAGAATCGTTTAACTTCAATGTTTGGATTAGCATTGTTGAGAATTATTTCATTGCACTTTAACTTCATATATTTTCGTCTAAGCGGTAGAGCAAGTACTACCTTATCTTCAAAATGATGAATATCTTTTTACATCAACTCGCACTTCATTGCGGTTGCAGTATAATAGAATATCTTCTCATTACATTCTTGAGGGATAATTTAAGACATAACATTTGATGATAATGAATCGGACGTGTCTGGATTACTTTTCTTGGAATAAATCAAAACACTGGAATATGATATCCAATTTGACAGCGGTGTGTAACAGATCGCATGCATTGCAGTATTTCCTGTTTAAAGACACATGGAATCATACTGCGTATTTGGAGTTTCACTCAATGGATATGTGAGCCATGCTCTATAGCTAATGGACATTTTGAATATCTCTTCTAATAAATGTAAATATATTTAAATGGCAAGTGCTCTTTTACGATGTCCTTTCATTTTTGGCATTGTCTACATACACTACAGCATAAAGAAATCGTTCAAATCTTGGATTTCTAAATGATTTTGAATCATCTGGATGAACACTACCTTTTGTATTGAAACAAACATATATTGGAAAGTAACAAACATTTCTATAAACGGTGGCGTGGAAGCTGGCAATTGGAAGGGTATTTAAAAAGAAAGCATAACTATCTGTTGATAAGTATGATTAATATTTGTTTATTTGGGATAATAATCAATTATATATCATTGTCGAATTTGCAGGACAATTCTTATAGCACTTGAATCCTTATTTAAATTTTTAACAGAATCCAAATTTAGTGAGGCTATACATTTTCATATTAATAAAGTCCTTTCAATCCTACATTTTTTTTGTTGTTCATATTCTCAGTTTTGTTTTCGTGCCTGAATATTTTCAAAATGCCGCAAGAGATCTCTAGCGAAATTTAAGGGTTTCTAGGTCGGTAAGTATATATATATATATATATATATATATATATAAAGCCATAAAAGATTCTATTTTTATAAATATGAAGGTTGTTGAGAGACGTCAGTATAATATATATTTAATTTTTAAAGATGTAAACATTACAATTTAAAAAAAAAAAAAAAGTAACAGAATAACAATAGTAAGGGTGATGCCACTCATGCTAAAAGGTACTGTGCTAAAATGATTCTTTGCTTGTTACAACATCCACCCCATCTTGGGCAACTCCAAAAGTAAGACCAAGTGAATTGGAATGGTAATTTCTTTTCTTACGATACGCAGGATGCAGGTAAGAATTTTTCCATCACGACCATCGATTAATTTCACCACGAGAGCTTTTTCCCCATTTATTGGGTTGGCAACGAAGTAATTGCGGATTTTTTTTTTAGAAAATCAAAGACAATTTTTTCATGGAACTAAATAACTTTATTCTGTAATGTATTGCCCATTTTGATCAATGACCTTTTGAAATCTTTCAGGCAGCATCATAATCCCACGTTCATAAAACTTCTGGTTTTTATTAGCAAAAAACTGAATCAGGTACGATTTGACATCATCATCATTACTGAAATTTTTACCATTCAAGGAGTTTTGTAAAGATCGAAACAAAAAGTAATCAGACGGTGCAAGGTCAGGACTATATGGTGGATGTGGCTAAACATTCCAACCAAGCTCCAATAATTTTTGCCGAGTGACCAAAGATGTGTGTGGCCTTGCATTGTCATGATGGAATACAACACCTTTTCGATTTGTCAATTCGGGCCGCTTTTCTTCCAACTGCATTGTTTAATTTCGTTAGTTGTTCAATGTAGACATCAAAATTGATCGTTCGGTTGGGTGGTAAGTGTTCAAAGTAGACAATTCCTTTGTAATCCCACCAAACTGATAAAAAAACCTTCTTTTGAGGAATATCAGCTTTTGATGTTGTTTGAGTTGGTTCACCTGGCCTGCTCCACGATCTTTTCCGCTTATATTGTTGTAAACAACCCATTTTTCATCGCCAGTTATCAGTCGTTTTAAAAATGGATCATTTTCATTACGTTTCTTTAGCAAATCGCAGCTGTTAATGCGTTTCTTTCAGTTCGTGAGGAACCCATGTATCGAGTTTTTGAACATAGCCAAGTTGTTTTAAGTGATTTTCAATGCATGTATGTGATAATTGAAGCTTCTCTGCAATCTCACGTGTTGTACTGTGACGATTCGAATCGATTATTGCTTTGATTAGGTCGTCATCAACTTCAACTGGACGACCAGAGCGTTTTTCATCTTTGAGTGAAAAATCACCAGAACGAAATTTGGCAAACCAATTTTGACACTGCCGTTCTTTTAAAGCTTCGTCACCATAAACAGCACATAACTTTTTATGAACTTGCGATGCGTTTTTCCCTTTGCGGAAATAAAAAAGCAAAATATGACGAAAATGTTCCTTTTGATTTTCCATTTTTCAACGAACGCCAAACGAAAACTACACAACCGATCAAAAGACTTTTTTTACTGATTGACAGCTGAATTGCCAACTATCAAATAACAAAATGGGTTTTACATTTGTACTACGTCTGCAAACCTAAAAATTCAACTGAAGCCATCTATGAGTGAAATCCGCAATTACTTAGCTGCCAACCCAATATTTCGTGGTCGTCGATCTTGTAGTAGGACCAAGTGTCCCTCGCACTCGTGGTCATTGCTTGATATTTCATACTTGATGATATGAACATAATTCCAACAGATATTCTTTGGACCATCTTTTCCAAAACTTATCCTATAAGTCTTGCTGTTGCCTGTAAATATTTGTGAGCTTGTTATTTTTAAGCTTGGATTCGGATGGGACAGTGGTCAACTTTCGATCAGTTAGGAAATGAGCTGGGGTGAAGGATTCATCTGACTCATTCTCACCATGCTCATAATGAAAGGTCTACTGTTGATTGAGGCTTCTATTCCCACCAATACCATAGTTAAGGCTTCCTCATTTAGCAACAGGCGTTCAAGTGATTTTCGAAACATCGTTTGGTTAGATTTATTAGTCCTTCCCACCAAGCTGCTCGTGGTGCAATAAATCTACACTTTATACCATTATGAGCATAAAATTGTTGCACTTTCGCTGAAGCCAATGTATGAAAATGAGTTCCTTGTCTGCGATATGGAAGGTGGTGGCGTTGTCAGTGTATATGGAGTGCGGAAGCCCTCTTCTACTGACAAATCTTTATAAGGCCAAAATAAACTTGTGCACAGAAAGGTCAGAAACAAGTTCAATATGCAAAGCTGTAGTATTGGAACATGTAAATAACGTGATGTAAGTTGTATTTGAAGGTTTAAAGGTCCCAATATAAACTAGGCCTGTAAAATATATCCCAGAAGTTTCGAAAGATATACAAAGAGTTAAGTCTGTCAGTAGAAGGGTTGCTTCTATTTCATTAGAACTTAAAGCATGGGCCAGTTTGCATGGTAAGCAAGTTTTAATCACTCGCTTGATGGCTTGACGACCTCGGAGTATTCCAAAACTCGGAGCATATAATTCTGAAAGAATTACACGAATATCCAAGTGATGAATATGCGTGTGCCTAATCAGGTGCACAAAATAATGAGATCCTTCAAGTAATATTGGGTGTCGTTGTTCGTAGCCTATCAACAAAGTCTAAAATATTATCTTTTAGAAATGAGTGAAAACGAGAAATGTTTGATGACTTATGAAACATACGATTATATTCTAGTGCGTTGATTTCTAAAGAAACACACTGTTTTTGTACAACTTAAATCAAATAGTTTCTTGCCTTATTCATCTCATCAGCTGTTAATTCTGAAGCAAAATGTTGTACAAAAAGCGATAAATCTTATTCTTAAGAGTTTTGTGCATGAACTGAAGCGCGACATATGGATAAAAGTTTGGATAGTTGATGCACACAGCGTTTGGATCTTTATTTGACGAGCTTATATACCTATTAATCATTTTTCATCACTTGTCGAAATGTTTTGTACTGTCCAGGTGTTTGGAATTTGCGCTAACCAATTTGGGCCGTTGCACCGGATTTATATTTAATTTGTGGTAATTCTGCTGTGAACACTCCATGAGAAAGACGACCTGCCGGGTTCTGTGTACTTGGGTAATGCAGCCACTGTGCTGGAGGTGTATTGAAGAATTGCAGTGACTCGGTTGCATACGAATTTTTTCCATCGATTCGAATCGCTTCTTATCCAACTTAATATGAGTTGAATCACTCCAAAGAATAGATGTTTGATTATCTAACTGCAACAAAGGTGATGAATGCCACAATCAAAATGGAAATGTTTAAAGTAATAAGAATAGTAGTTTTTTTTTTCAAATATCTTTTCAACTACCAGTCATATAATACTATTCATTCTTGAAAAATCTGCCAGTCTTTATTTGCATAAGTTCTTATAACTATCTGGGTAAGACTTTTATCCTCTCAGAAATAAATATTTTGACAAACAATTATATACCATAAAACAGCACACTTTAATTCATTTACAGTTTTCTGTTGATCAATAGCTTAAAATTCAGTTACTGAAAAGTCACTGTCAAAACAAAACTTATCTATATATTGCATGCTATATATCTCTCTATGTTTATATAATGGGGCCTTGGTACACTTTTTCATGCCCACAGACGTTTTCTAAACACAGCATATTTTTGATAACAGATTAAACATGGACCTCTAAATTTCACAAACCCAGATCTATTGGATCTCTTCTGAGTAGCTGTTTTAAGAAACACAAATTGTAGAACCTCAGCACACTTATCTAATGCCATTAGGTACTTTACAAGTATGGTACATTCCTAAGAGTAGATTGAATATTTGATTTGACTACAGGATTCAAAGATCACATTTTACTGGAATGCTTGTAAAATAAAAGAATAAAGATTTTTCTCAGACATCTCAAAAATCCATAGAAGATTTACAGCATATTTCTGTTGAGGCTGACAAAATCAGGACCACACCTGGGATCTTCCATAGGGTATGAATATCTTTCGCTTGCCAGTATAGGTGAAACAACAAGGCATCCAGTTAACTCTTTCAACATCTTATGTGGTATAACAGACATTGTGCCATATGATATAAAGTTTGTTGCAAGTCATGCAAAATCTCATCAGTAAGAAAATTATCTCTAGACTAAAAGTGTTTGCAAAGTCAGCTCAGTGTTTTTCACAATTCGGAATGCTGGTCTTATTGGCTGACAGATTTCTATCCCAAAAATAACATTAAGGGTATCTAAGCAGCAAATTCCATTCTCTTCTTAATAAACCTTGATAGTTCATAAATATAATAATGCAACATTCATATTTAAAATGATGAACTTCTCTATAAAAAGTTATATCATAATATAAAAATATATATAATAAAGTAATGTAATAATATATAAATGATATGTTCTTGCTCCAGAACTCAACCATAGAGAACACCGAGATACACACAAAAAAAGTTGAAATAAAACTGTGGAAGTCTTATTTCTCTCCATCTTCACTGTTTTCAAATAAATAGGGATTATTAACATTCAACTTACTATTGATAGAAAATCCCATTGCCATCAACAAATGATTTGATTGATTTTCCATCGCATACTCTACACAATACTTATCACATTCCTTAATATTGTAAGAGAGTACTCTATTTGACTGGAATTTTATGGGAGAAACATTTTGAAGTTTGATGTTATTGATTTTAAGAATATCTTATACAATACACTTTCAAAAGAGAAATTTTTCTTCTAAAATTGATTAATGCTTAAATTTCTTACTCATTTCAAAGAAAACAGAAATGGAATATATCTTATTAATGTTAACATTTCATTTTCTTCTAACATGACCGATTTATTACATAGAACCTTCAGATTATTCTCTTAGCAAGTTAAACATGACACATTATTAATAAGTTATATTTCTTGTAATATAATTTTATTGTTGTCAATTTATTAGGTCTTTTTATTTCTGGAATATTAACTTTAATTGTATTTATTACTGTACATTTTCATTACCATCTCCAAAATCTAATAATTTTAACTATTTATACCGAATTTTAAATAAGAATATCAGATAATTGTTAAAAGAAATTCAACATCCTTATTCATTGAGATAATACTATGCAAAAATTACTTTACAAAGAATATTTTAAATAAAATATCATGTTTAGTAAATAAAACTTATCTAAAAAAATATCTTTACTTGAAGCAAATTTTCGGATATATTTGTCTAACAAGAACATTATGGCAATAAAATATTTCAGAATAGTAATATTTGAGAGTTTAATAAAAAATTAATTAATAGATTATAAGTGAATTTTATCCAAATTTTAAGATATAATAAATTTTAGTCCAATCATTGCACATATCCCATTTCTATGTACAGACAGACAGAAAAAAATAAACAAATTCCCATGTCACTCTCTTTTATTATGAATACATCTTCATGACAAAGCTGTTTTGCAACATTGTTTTTGATTCAAAATGAAGGATATTGTGGCAAACATGAGAGTGCAGAAGAAAGTACAAATAAAGCTTTTCTTAATATATATAAACATTGCATATTTTTTTTGTTACAGAATTCCAATTTAATACAAAGTTATGAAACAATTGTCCATACAACCTCCTGCATTGAAGCTTTGGACCACTGACATTCAGTCATACATCACTAAATTTAGGACGATTTGTTCATTTGCATAGATATAGCAAGAATGGAGGAGGAAGAAAATCCCTTTAATAAATAAGAAATATGAAACAACGGTTTTCCGGAAAATCGGAAGCTTTATACATTTGGTTGCAGAATATACAATATCATTTAAAAGAACAGTGTAGCAATAACATTTCTTGGGTTTTTTTGGAGGAACAGTTCATAAATGATTTAGAAAAGAAAAGTTAATGGATGCTAAGTAGACTTTGAATAACAGACTGTAGCTAAAATGAACATGATTTTGCTATTTCAGGAAACTTCACTATTTACAAAATAGTATAGTTCTTTGTAATGCTAAATATTTGTAACACCCAGCAACATGTGTGAAGATGATTTTCGAATTTTATACATCTAAAACAACTAATTAAAAATGTTCTTGGAAGTAAAACCATGACTGCAGTTATTTTGATGTATATGTTTGAGATAGCATATTTTTTAAAACTTAATAAAACAAAATTAACATCTATTGCCAAAAAACAAAACAAAACATAATTTGATTAACTCATGTCAGATAACATAACAGAGGAAAAAAGTTTTTTTTTTCTTTGAATATAAGCATAGATATTAAAGAACAAATATATTATTTACAAACATATATCTGAGCTGTCTGTGAATAAATTTCTAACATAAAATAAAGAACTTGGGGATGAGAAAAACAATTTCTACTTTCCTACATGCTATGAACATCACATAAGTACAAAGAATACCAAAATGGATAGTATTTTTTTACATATAAGAATATTTTAGGTGCCATTAAGTTGCATAGTGAGTGGCTGGAAACCAGGTTAAGTAAAAATTCTGGAAATTTTCTTCACATATTTTTACATTCATACGCACATTTATGTTAAAGTTCAGTCCTAAAAGCCTATCGCAGCAACCCAGTTATGAACCTCTAATCAAGTGTACAAAAGAAAAAAAAATCAGTCCCACGAACACTCATCATTCACTAACAGTTACTAAATATGCCATGGAGCTTATCAATCAATATAGATAAGACGAGAAAAAACTCTTCAGATCTAATATCTACTTCTTCATTTGACTAGGCACTTGATCTTGCATACTTTCTCCACAGCCCACGAATAAATAAAATATTTAATCTTTACGCGGTCTTCGTCGCCGAGGAAAATCGCCTGCTGCATCAGATTCCTAGAAAAGAAATAGTTTCATATTTAATAGCAAAAACCAAAATATTATTACCATATGATACAGTCAAGAGTCATTAACTGGCTATATAAAGAGTGGCAAGGAAACAAGCAGTTTTAGAGCTATAAAATTTGTAAGTTATACAAGGATAATGGTTAATAAAAATTATTTCAATTGAATGATAAATCATTATTATTAATTTTAATATACTCTTGGAAATAGTATTAAATCACAAATATATTATGTAAGTGGAAAATATGCATTCAGTACAAAAACTTTACATAATTATCATTATTTTTGTAGAAAGTGCATATGCAGCTAATTTTAATATTTTACACTGATTTCAAATTCCTTCTATTCATACAATCAAAGAATAAATGAGTAATTTTCATAAAAAAGAATAAATAATACACACATTTGGGGCTGAGTAATAATCAAACTTCATCATTATGATACACCTTCTAATATAAATCAATATATACTACAATTTTATTATTTATTGATTGCAATAATAAATCTCTTTTAATAGACATACTTACCAGAATATTAGGGAAATTTTCAGGTACTTCACTAATTTTCATTTAATATAAAAATGTTTGTATTTTTTCCTTCCAATAAAATGATTAAAATATGATATTAAAAGTCATCTTGAAAAGAGGGTTTTGAAATAGTATTTTGTTTATGCTATGTCTGCATTTCTCAATATGTCATAATATTTTATTTCTTCAACAATGAAGCATGTTAAAGCATGTTCTTTAAAGTTAATTTCGAAAATTTTTGCTTGTTTCATCTTTCACACATATAAATGAAATATTTAGGCCTTTCACTTACTAAATTAAATAGTGAATCAAATATTTGAAATCTCAAGTCTAATGTCATGAAAAACTGATCTGCCAGATGGAATGGAAGTATTATGGAGTGTAACAGCATTTATGAAGCATTATGAGCAAAGAGTATTAAAAAATATGTTAAAAACTTTGGAAAAAGCTTTCAATGCTGTGACAATTAGAATACATATTTTAGACACATGATAGAAAAATGTATTTAAAAATATACTCATCAAAAACATAATCGATATAAAAAAAAATGCTCATGTTTCTAAATATTAATAGAATTTCCAGTTATTTATCAACATTTAGGCATATTGGTAAAGAGAATAAAATTGAAAAATAATCACTGTCATAAAAATAAAGTAAAATATTTAAACAAAAAAATAATTTCAATTTAAGACATTCTTTAGACAATTCTAAAGATTTCATATTCAAAAAGAAAAAATATTTTTAAATTGTGAAAGAGTGCACAAGAACTGAAACATATTATTCTATCATATAATCTGTAATAAGATTTATAACTGTATAAAATTTAGTTATCAAATGATGGATGAACGAATCTACCATAAAAATAATCTTTTTAATAATAAATAAAACAACAATTTTATGAATAATATATTGTTTTAAAGGTATACTAAATAATTCATTAAATATTTTGGAAAATTTTAAAGAACACTGCAAAAATCAAAATACATTAAAGGAGAAACTCTTAAGGCATAATTTAGAGCCGATTTCAAAAATAAAATTCCAGAAATTTTAATCTGTATTCAAAGTTTTGATAAGAAGCAAATTTATTTAACAGACAATGAGTAAACTTGCAGTAAGATGGAGAGGGTGTAGGTGACTATCAACAACTTAAGTAGGAATCAAAAGTTTTCACATGAAATAAGAATAGATGAAATCAGTACAATGACTGGGATGAGGTTAAGGTTGTTCTTCATAAGAATGCACAATGAAAAAGTATTCTTGAGATTCTTCTCAAAGATGAAGGATGATAGAGACAGGTTACTACTGATATTGTATCAAAAGATAATGAGTTTTAATATGAAAATTCATGAAATCAAAACATTAGTTAAGATAATGAAATTCTATTGTTGAAATTGAATGATGGATCACACCAGCCATGAAATTTCTTTTGAAATAAAAATAGAACTAACAGACAATGGTTGGAGTTATGAGATTGGTTCTTCATTTTTCCAGATTATTTTAGATACATAGATTACCTGATCAGCCATCATTTCTTCCTCTTCTACATCATCTTCAGGTGCTTTTTCTTCATCTTCACCAGCTGCAGGCTTCTTCTGTGCTTCTTCCCCTTTGTCTTTCTCTTCGTCCAATACCTCCACTTCTTCTACAGGAGCTTCCTCCTCCTCCTCTTCTTCCTCCTTCACTTCTGTTATAGTAGCTTCTTTGGGAACTTCACGAGATTTTTCATCTCCTTGACCTGTGAAAGTTTTTCCAGCATACACTTTGCGCCTGTTTTCAAGATCCTGAAAAAATGATATTCATAAAAAGTTATTAAAATAATCTATCATTTAGTAAAATAAAATACTAGGAAATAAAAAAGTAACTAATATAATTAATTATATTTTTTTCTCTACTTATGTCAAATAAACAAAATTTAATTGCTTAAAGCTTATCAATTTAAAAATTCTAAGAATTCAGGGAGGGAAATGCATAATTTATGCGATGCATTTAAAATATGTATTCCCCCCCCCTCAAAGATGGAATTTAAGTGAAGGGCTTTATTATTTAAGAGAAATAAAAAAACAATGGATTATCATAAAGTGGATCTCTACTGAAAATAGAATAGCTTATTATAACAAAGAAATTCCTTGACCGCTAGTTTTTGCGAAACTTCATTAGCATGAAATCTTAAAAATAGCAAAATAATTCTTTTAATATTTTTAATATTTCTGAAGGTTAAGAAATGTATAATGAGAGGATAAGTTACTCTCCAGACTCATTGAAGATATTTTACATATTTAATATTAAAAAATAATGAAATCTGTCACTTACAAAAAGGCAAAATACGAATGAATAAAGTTTGATAACTAAAAGAACAAAAGAATGGAAAATCATTAATATCTTTATAGGAAATACCTTGAGCTCTATTAGGTTACACAGTCAAGTTATTCACACACACACACAGACTGAAGCAATTTCAATATTGAGGAAAAAATTTTGCTTTTAATATTTTTTATATATATTGCTTTTTAAGCAGCTTAAAATCAAGCATTCTACAGTCTGCACAGTTTTTAATCAGTAGTAAAATAAGGGCAATCATTTTCTGCACTTAAAGTATCCAAAGATGCTAAAAGAGTTTTTAGAGAAGAAGCTTTCCATTTACTTCAATGTTAATCTGAATAATAAATTTTAGAAGCCCTTAGAAATACTTTACAGGTACTATCTAACAATTTGAAAAAATCATATCACTCTCTAATCAATAAAATTTGGCATTATATCA
Organism: Argiope bruennichi; assembly: GCF_947563725.1. Classification (NCBI taxonomy): domain Eukaryota; kingdom Metazoa; phylum Arthropoda; class Arachnida; order Araneae; family Araneidae; genus Argiope; species Argiope bruennichi. Next base: position 52,078,619 of record NC_079155.1, on the reverse strand, counting down.
ATACAGGGTGGGTAAAAAAGTCCGTAAAAACTAAAAATCCATAAAATGAAGCAAAATAAAAAATGGTTTACAGATTTAGCATCAATAAGTCACGGAAGTTTTTTTTTATTTAAGGGGGAAAAAAAAATCATAATCACCTGTTTCATTTACATATTTTTAACTGAGTCATTCATACCATCACCACCAATCGGCTGTTTCATGATTGAATTTTTTTTTTACCTAAAAAAATCCATGACTTATCGAGGCCAAATCTGCAAATCGTTGCTTAACTTTATGGGTTTTATGAATTTTTAAAAATTCTACATACTTTTTGCCCACCCGGTATAAGAAAAATATGAACCATAAATTGATGTAAATCACAGATAAAAACACAATGCAGAAAAGCTTATAAACTATACCCTCTGAGCAGCAACAACAGCAGGGGAACGTGAGGAAGTACAACAAAAACTAATGAATAGAACAACAGGAAGACCTATAACTACAAGGTAAACTGCCCAAAGCCAAGGATTCTTATTGGTGTACTTGAACAGCCTAGTGATCATATTATCCTAGAGAAGAAAAAAAAAGCAACACTATTATTAAATAATTCCATACAGTAGTCTGGCAAAAGAAGGAAGGATTTCATCACATATGCTGAATAACAATTATATGGGAAGATTCAGTTTATTAAAAAAATGTTCCATATTACACAATGGTAAAATTTCCAAAATAAAATCTGACCTGAGCCCATGAGAATTTCATTCAAGCTCAATTTCTCTTAAAAAAAATTAAAGACACTATATATTTTCATCTTCAGAATATTGTTGAAGATAACCAAGATAAGTAAAGTTATATATATTACATTTAAATTCTACTTGATAAAGAAATTTTTAATAAAGTTTTAAAATATGTATGCGCCTATTTTTGTTATGGATATAATTATTATTTAAGTGCATATTTTTGAATATCATTGTATAGTTATATATGTGAGTACTTTAAAGAAATATACCATTGTTCAAAAAAGGAAATGGTAAGCATTATGGAGCATGATGGTAAGGAACTATTCTATAAACTCCATTGTGGAAAAGCCTTTAGGAATAATCCTATTAACTCAGAGCTTTGAGATGCAGCCTGCATCAAGCAAACATACTGGACATTTCATTTCAATACCTCTTTGACACGTTTTCGGAGATGAATGAAGTAGAGTGTAAGAGGAATAGCACAATATAGTAGGTAAAGAAGCCAGAGATAAGGATGATTGTTCGTCTTTCTTAAAATCCACTTCCACCAAGACTGAGAGAAGCAATTAATAAACGCAAGAAGTAATACTTAAAATAATGCATACATAAATTCTATACACAAAAGTTGATAAATAAACACTTTTTTTTTTAAAAAAAAGAACAAATGAACTCAATTTTAATTCATTGCAGATTTATTCATCTTTATTAAAATGTTATAAGAAAATAATGTATAGTTTATCATTTAACTTAAATTATTATAAAATAGTGTATAGTTAAACATTTAACTCAAATTATTATATTAAGAATTGAGAGTATTTCATATTGCTGTATTACAAGTAATTATAACAATAACTTAAAAGACAGAAAATTGCATAAATGCATATTCTAAAGGACCGAAAAGCATGAATTTCAATAGAAATCTTTCAGATACACAAATGCCTCTCAAACTTCATTTATCTAGTACAATACTTCTTTATGATGGGATTTTACTATCTATTGGTATATTTAAGTATTTTTAGCACTATTTGTAATGTTATAAACATGAAACATTGACTTTTCCAAATAGATAAAAAGTTTATTTACAAGGGTTAATAAGAGAAAAATTAAAGCTTGTAATTGAACAAAATCATTTTCAAAACAATATTATTGTGAATAAAAATAGAACATTATAGTTCAGATTAAGCATAAAAGAATATTTTTATTATAAACAATAACCCAGATTGATAAAAACGGCATTTATAACTTTGTTTACAAGACTAATATAATATAATATATAAGTCTTGCTCAAATATTGCTGTATATAAATTTACATCATTAGTTTAACAAACAGCAAATACTTAATACAATTTTAAATTATAAATTTTGTAATATTCATTCAGTTTATATTATATATATATATGCACACATTTTAAAAGTTAACAATTTTCTAAGTATCCATGCAACAAATTCTCACATTCAGTCGATTCATTAAGTAAACCTCAAAAAGAATATTCCAGTTCTTTTCTTATGTATGAATTTCTGATATAGAAAAAACTAATAAAAATCTATCAAAGAATTATACAGCAATTTATGCTATTAAAGTTACTCTTTAAATAATTATAATTGAAAAATGTGAATAACTAATAAATGCCTGAAAATTCACATTTAAATTACTTACAGTTTCTCTATCTGCAAGTTCTCGCTTCAAATCAAAGGTCTCAGCAGCCCAATGCTCAGCAACATAAAGATCATCAGTGATTATAATGTTGTCAAACATAATTCCATCCACCATAGACCATAATTCAAAACCAACTGCAGCCTGTAATGAACAATTATTAACATGATTTCACTACACGATTCAGATTTTCACTTTATCAATAAATTATATGAACATTGAAAACATATTTGTCAAATAGGTATAAAGTTACTGAAACAACTAATTTTTCATTAGGAACTAATTGCAAACAGACAGAACAGAAATTGTTTAGATATATTTTCCCACCTTCTAAGAAGGTATTCCGAAATGAAAAGGATACCTTACCTACAGTAGGATTTATCAAATAAGTTAATATAGTAACACACGAGGATATTGATGCAATATCATTAATTACTCATTTCCAGAGAGTTGTTTAGTGATGGATTAATCCAAATCTGTGCAAACAGCAGTTATCCAATTTCCCTGAACAGAAAAAGAGCATGCTTCATAAATTTACTGCAAGAAGAAAGAGGTGCATGAAGAGCAAGGCCTCGCACAACTCTTTATATTTGGGTGCTGTCAACTTTATGACATGGATGGATAAAACATCAAAGACTTGCCATGCTCAAGGCAGGCACACACTATGTGACTAATTGTGCCACATTTTGGTCGTGGTAGAACTTGTATAGCAGAATCATCAGATCACAACATAGGAAATTAGTACAGAGCTGTTGAAAAGCAAAAGAACTGTGCATCATATAATCCACAAAAAGCTTGGTTATAACAAGCATCCATCAATAATTTAGTTATTTCTACAAAACTGAATCCACCCACTTCTTTCCTGCATGCTGGGATCAGTGTTTCAATGCCAACCATTCAGAGTTGTATTGTTCTACATGAACTGTAATTATAATGTCGTTATTAATTTTTTTTTTACGTATAACTGCAGTCTCCTTTTCATTTACAACTCTATTGGGATTATATTTTTTTTGTCCTCTGTAACAGAACAATAAAATTAATATTCAAATTTAACCTATAATTAAAAATAAACTTCCAATTTTGTAGTAATTTGTATTAATTAAAACAATTCCTTGTAAAATAAATTTTATCTAAATCTAACTTTGAAAACTGAAGCTAAAAATTTGTAAGCCAAATGGGGGAGAGGAGCCCCTTGTTAATGATTCTTTTTTTGGTCTAAAAAAGTTACTTATTTAAAATGGCTGTTATCTTACTAATCTACTAACTGATAAAAAAAAAATGTATTCTACATTTCTGTATAATATGTGACCCACAAATCAATATCTAAACAAGAAAATAAATTCTATAGCCTAGTTTACAAATTGTAATCTAAACTACAAATCTAATTCAAAAAAATTTTGTAATATATTAGCTATCTTAAATTTTAAATAAATACAATAATAAAGAAAAATGTCTTATTTGCCAATATATTCAAAATAATTCTTTTTAACCAAGTAAGTTTTTTTTATATGAATATTGATTTAAACTGATTATTCAGATGCATAGCGAGAGATTGCTACAGAAATTAAGAACTTTTTAAACATCTTACCCCCCCCCCTTCCAAAAAAAAAAAAAAAAAAAGGCTTCTTTGCACATGGATGCATATATAAATCTATATTTTCTAAAAATAGGATGTTTTCTGTTTTATAATAATGCATAATTTCTATCAAAAAGAATAATTTTTTTAAGCTTTAATAATTATTTCTGTATTTGCATAGTGTCTTCTATTATAAAACAAATGTCTTTTCACCTTTGGGGGGGGGAAGCAAGCAATATTTAAAAATTAAGTACATTTTTATAACAATAATGATTTGTGATCTTTGTCAACATATAAGATTCAGCATGGCTGGGATGGAGGGTTCAGATTTCAATGGCTACCATCATAAGACTAGCAAATCTGCCATAAAATTGATGATAAAATAAGGACAAACATTATAATAAAAAATATTATAAATTGTGTAAATACTATTTTTCCAAAATTATTAAGATAAGGAAGAGAAAAAAAAAAAAAATAGTGCATTCAGACGGGGACAAAAACAGGGAAAAAATGAAAGAATCTGTACCCTGAAGAATAAGTTTTGAAAAACTTTCATTACTTTAAAATTTTTAAGTACCAGATCTAGCAAGTTTTTTTCTTTTTTTCTGAGATTGGTTAGGCAAATATTAATTTTCAAATGGATAGGGGCATTAAAAAAAAAGAAATCACAATCACCGAAAATCCTATGATAAGATTTTAATTTAAAGCCATACCAGATTTTATGTGATTGATGAACGCAAGTACATTCAATATTTTTGAGAAAATTGAGCACTTTTTAAGGACTTTTTTTCAAAATTAAGCACTTTTAAGGTGCTTACAAAATTCTTTTCAAATTTAAGCATTTTTCATGATGCTACACACTCAATATTAATAGGAATCAAAGATACTAGATTTTCAAAACTAATAAACAATTTAAAACTATAATAATTTTTTTTTTTTAACTGAATGAAGAAAAATATTTTTTTGCACTGTATTTTTGAAAAATATATTATTCAGCATATTTATATGGAAGATATTTTACAAAACAATTGACTGGAGGAAAAAAATAAATAAAAGTAAGAGTTTTTCAGACTGATTGCAACAACATTGTCACAATTTAAACCCGCCCCCCGTACACACAAAAAATGAAATTGATATTTCTATTTAATATCCGAGTGAAATCAATATTCAGTATGTTTTGTAATTATGAATTCTTCATAATAATAGGATATAACCATAATTCATAGGTTGATGGCAAGGAATGGAAATTTCAGCACCTTTTAGGTTTATAATGTATGTAAATTTACAATATACAAATTAAAAAAATTATGGATTTTTAATGGTTAAAGAATCAAACAATTTTAAAATACTCACTTTTCTGTGCTATTTTAATGCACATGTACAAAAAATTAAAAGGTGTGATAAGTAATCAGAAATTTCACTATCTTGTATCAGAAGGATAATATGATAAATGCAAAAGTTAGTACTCACAATAGGAGTCATCTTGTATGGATATTTGTCTTCAAAATGATGAGGATTAGGAATTCTTCTTGGTTTCCATTTTCCCTAAATGAGGCAAAAATAATTGCAGAATAAGTCTACAAGTAATATCTTTTTAATTATTACAAAAGTTCTTAAAACAACAACAAATAATACTTTCCATGTTATTTCATAATTTTTGTTTTAAATTTTTTTAAAAAATAAAATCAATATAAACTCTTTTTTACACTAGAAAAGAAAATTTGCACATTTCCACTTAGATAAAATAATGGTACATCCATTAAAATCTTAAGCATTTTCATGTTGAATGTTTATTGTAACAATCAGTTTTTGTTAACAATGAGAAACTTTGTATATCTATTTTGCTAACTTAATATTTCCCATGATGTTCAATTACTAGTTAAACAAATTATAGTTTCCTCCTTAATTCTCAATGGACTATGCAGAAATAGTGAATAAATGAAATACAATACATGGAATGTTACAATTCGAATAACAGCAGAATGATACTAAAAGTGAATTAAAACTAATTCCAGTTTCAGAAGTAATTCGTTAAAATTAATAAAAGCCTCAAATATTCTGATGGAAGTAATGATTATTTTATGTGCTCTAGTTCAGAAAAAATAACAATGATGATTACACATTTTCATGTAGAAGAAAAGCTATTTAAACATAAAATATTCATACATACATATATGACATTAATAACGAACTAAGATTTTTTTTTGGATTAATTTAAGATAGATAAGAGTATCTTAAAATGCACCAATTTAATTTTGTGTTTTACATTTGTATATTATTCTATAATTTGTTTTAAGCCTCAGTTATCCCATAAACAGTACCTTGTAATTAGGATTATCAATCAATGGAGCCCTCCACTTGCCCTTGTACTTGGGATTGTCAATCATTGGAGCTTTCCATTTTCCACAGCCAATTTTTTCACATTTTGGGTTATCTATAATGGACAGAGCAGATTATTATAATATATATGCACAAATTGGGCTGAAGGTAAACTAGTTAGGAATCTTGTCAGTCACTTACTGATTAACGGAGCCTCCCATTCTCCATCCATTTCATCATCCCTAAGGGAGGTGAAAAATATATATATCGAAAACAATAATAAGTACAAGAAATAAACAACTGCACTATTATTAAATTCAGTATTAAGTAATATCAAAAAAACTAAAATAAAACTAGAGAAAGCAGGAAATGCTTTCATACTTATTCCATTAATATTATTAATATAATTACTAGAAAATTAAAAACTAGACCTACCAATCAGTAGGTTTTTCTGCATTTGGATCAGGAATAAGTTCAGGCTCATCATCAAGCCAACCATCAGGCTTGCGAGCATTTGGATCTACAATTTGTCGAGGAGCATCTTCATCCCTTTAAAACATAAAATGCTAAAAATTATTGATTTGAATGTGCATCTATGTGCATACTATGAACACTAAAAAACAATTTACAAATAATTTTTTACTATTTGTTTTACTTCAAGGAATCAAAGCATTTTATTGAACTTAGTATATTAATGAAAAATATTAATTTCTGTTTTGGAGAATTAATATAAGAATACAGAAAATTCTATTCATAAATTAATGGAGGTTTTTAGGAAAAGGAATTCTTACCAATCATCAGGCTTTGTAGCAGTAGGATGAGGAATCCTGGGGGGAAAAAATATACAAAGTTAACATTAGGAATAAAATAGATGAGAATCTCCCATAAATGAATAAACAATGAAAATATTAATATAAATTACAAAAAAATTCATAAAAGTAAACTAAATGTCAGCTGAATCCTTCAGATAACATTACTTTAGATGTAGCTAACTTGTGGATCAGCTAATATCTGGTTAACTATAATTAGATCATAGAAATTAATACAATTATGTAATTAATTACTTTGTTTTTTAACATATAAAAAGAATTTTGAACTTTATACTAAAAGAATGAATAGTATCAGTAGCTATTATTTATTACTATCTAATTAAAAAAGTTTAATTTTAATACAAACTAATATTTTTTTTAAAACTGATACCAGTTATATTTAAATCTCAAAAAGGCAAACACAATAAAAGTAACTAACTTTTCTCTTTCATCCCAATCAGCAGGCTTCATATCATTAGGATCATCAATTTCAGGTTCAGGATTAACAGGAGGGCTACATATTAAGAAAAAAAGTTGTCAGCTTTTCTTATGTTAATTAATCAAAAGAAGGTTTCCAAATTAAAAGGTATAACAAAACAGTGATTTAATTTCTAAAAAAATTACTTTCAATTATTAGTTATAAATCAAATTATTCAATTATGGTAAAACCGAAAATAATAAAATAAAAAGCTTCCAATCATATATAAAATTAAACTTTTTCAGGAGTTTTCATTAACTTCTATTACATAAATCATTTTTTAATGTATATGAATCTAATTCACAAAATAATGCTCAAGGCAAAGCTTATGCTTATTCCAAGAGTGAATAATTTCAATTAAACAAATTTGTCAGGCAACCAAATAATGAGCAACAGTTTATATATACACATTTAAAACAGAAAATTGCTCCTGAATGATAAATTCTCATTTATTACAATATTCTGTAGACTGAACAGAATTAGATATCAATAGAAGATTAAAAAACTTTTTTATAAGGTCAATAAAAGATTTATTTATGAAATGAAAATATACTGACAGAAAAATCTAAAAAATTATACATATAACTTACTTAAAATCTTCTAAGAGGCTGCCTTTGTGAATACTCTGTTTGTCCAATAGAACTTCAAACTTATTGTCAGGATTAATAACTAAAAAACATAATTATAATCCATTCAGTTTTTTATGTAAATAATATAAAGAATATTGCTTTAGAAAATTTAAAAACAGATTATTTACCTAAAGTAAACAAATGAGGCTTTTTGTCTTTGAAAATATCATCAATTTTAGGAACTGCAGAGGAACGTTTCCGATGTTTTTCTTCAAAGCTGCCATTTTTTGGATTTCTGTGTCTAAAGATGAAGTGTAACTGGAAGGGGGAATAAACATGAATTTTAGTCCTAGTTATCTAGACAAAAATCTTAAGTTTCCTAAAAAAATAGATAGTTCATTTACTTTATGATCATTTCCACATTTGTCAGGACCAAACATAAGTGTGTAGGGAGTTTTATCATGAAAAGTACGAAGATCCATGTCTGGTACTTGAGATAGAAGTTTCAAATAGGCTCCACCACACTCTTGGCCATTTTGAAACCTTACTTCATATCTATAATAGGATGCTCCAATTAGTTCGTAAAAATAACTCCTTAGAATTTAAATGGCACACATATGCTACATAAAATATTATGCCATTAAGTTTTTCCCAGAAAAATGTATATTTTTAATACTGCATTTTAAAAGTAAAAAAATAAATAAAATGCAAACTATGCAATTTTGTGTATATTCTGGTTAATGAATTTTTTAAAAGGTTAATTATAAGCTTTAACATTATTATCAGCACAAGCACTTACTGAAGAATGAAAGGTTTATTGTCAAACAAGAAAGGTTTATCCAGCCTTGCAGAAATAGCATGATGATGAGCTTTAGACTGTAAAGAGAATGAATATTAAGAATTTTCTAAACTTTAATGCATTTAAAGTAAAAGCAAAGAAAATATTTTTGTACCTTCAACACAAGTCCTAAATCTCCTTTTAAACCATTTCTCTCAGCCTCTTCAACAGACCATTTACCTGCAAATGAAAAATCAGAATATATTCATTAGTTAAAATTTTTGAAATTGAAGTTCTGAATTTATATCAATACCATTTCAAAGGTAAATTATAGGCTATTGGGGATGGACAGTGCAGTTTTAAATTAGGGTCGAATGATATCTTCTATTAACTCCATTTAATAAACTTTAACATTACAAAGATATGGTATTTTAAGTCTCTACGTAATTCACACAAGCAATTTCATAAATGACAGATTTTTTATGGAAAACAAAATTGAACTCTAAGATCTATAAATGAAGCTGAATTCATGGCATTAGAGCATATTAAACATTATGCAATTTCTAAACTAATGTGTAATCAACAATTGAGCCATTTATTTTAAAAATGGGGCGTCCATTCTTGAAAAAAAAAAAGAAAAAAAAAAAAGAAATAATGGTAGTTATAAATAAAACCTGTTATGATCTTTTCATGCGTATAAAAAATTAAAAAATTTAGATTCTAGTATTTTGGCGTTGGAAGTTTTAGCTCTTAACAGCATCGAAAATCTGTTTATTTTGAAAGTGGTGCAAGTCCATCTTAGATTGAAATTATTTTTGACTGAATATATTATGGCAAAATTTAGCTCCGCTTGCTGTATGGTGAAGCAAATGTGGCTGTTTGACATCATGTCTGAAATCTAGGGTGTTTCTATCTATCTTTGATAATAAAAATCGATGCCTGTACAATATTTCTAAAATAATAAAAGGTATATCTTAATTTTGTGTTTCGATAATGATATGTTTACTCCCAACACTGATTGTTCAATCCAATAGACAATGAAATAAATATTATTGATCACAAATTTTTGTTGTCCGGACATTCAATTTACCGAATGATCGTGATTTTGGAGTGGTAGAAATGGCAGTCCAGAAAATCATTTCTTTGTATATTTCCCACGATTACTATAAAGTAATATGAAATTGTCGGAAACATAAATATTTAGTACATGAAATTAAACACAGACATTTATTTTCAACCCAACCTTCGGAGAAAACAGTTTTAAAAAGAACGAAAAATACCAATGGAGAAATGGTGAATTGTTTAACTATATGCTGGATCGATTTACAAGAGATGCATCATACAAAATGTTCAATAAAACTTCAATAGAACAAGATGCTGAATTAAAAATTATCGATTTGCCACCACAGTGAGGAAGACCAAGTAATTTCAGAAATATAAAATTATCTTTTATGTAAAAAGAGCCCTATTACATCTGAAAAATGCAAGGACATGGATTTATTACCATATATACCTCCTGTTCATCATGAACATTTTAAAATGTAAATCATGAATAAAATTCAATTTAATTATACCTACGTATAAATTGAAAATGTATAATTTCATTGAAATTCTTAATAAAACTGAAATGTTTGTTATGCTATATTTTTTACAAGGATATTCTGTTTTCTTTCACTTTCATTTTTTTTATCAAATAAATATTAATAAATTTTTGAATAGTATTTTGCTTTTATTATTAAAAAAAAAAAAAAAAAAAAAAGGTTGATGCAACTGAAATATTTCCCAATTAAATGAACGTTTACAATAATTCATTAATTTTAAAAGTGAAGCAAGTCCATTTAGTTATGTTAAAACTCTTATTTTTTTAGTCAGTACTGTAAGCACTATTGGATTATAAACTTACATTATCTGGTACCACAAAATACAAAAAACATATCTATTAATACTTACCAATATTTTAAAATTTATTTAAATGCAAACCTTTAAATATATATTTAAAGGTTTGCATTTATATATGAAATAACAAAAAAATGCAATATATGCAATAACAAAAAAATGCAATATATGCAATAACAAAAAATGGACTTGCTCAATTTTCAAAATAAACGGCTCAATTGTGCATTTAATTATTAAAATCAATATTATTTGCTTTATCGGAAAGAACACAGTTGATGAGGCTTTAAAATGATAGTTTCATAAAATATCAAAATATTCTTTTCATTGCATTTTTCCCAAATATATTATAAAGATAATTTTAAATATCTTTATATAATTAAAATCTGCAAAATATTTTACTTCACAATTCATATTTTACAAAAATTGAGATCACCAGATATTCAGAATCTTTGAGAAAGTAATAAAAGCTATCACTAAAAAAAGATTAATAATAAAGATGGTATGATAGAATAATAACAAATCACTGAAGAGAATAAAAGTATTTGTTTTCAACTTTTTACATTAAAAACTCACATAAAGGGAAAAAAACTTTATAAAATGAGTTCTAAAAATAGCAAGAGGTTTTTTTTCAGGAAGTTTTCTACCTATCGTAGTCAGGACTTCAAACCAAAAACATTATTGTGCCTTATTCAATGAAAGGGATAAGCAAAGCCTAGTAAGGGATAGACTTTTTCTACCTATTATAAAAGTAAAAATATTTTTAAAAAATTTATTCAAGCTATTGTTATTCTTATTAACAATCCATTTCCCACATTAGTAAATAAAGATTATCAACTCTTGGTCATAGAGGTAGTTTACTACATAATTGCATACACATATAATAACACATAAGATAAAATGACAAAACTATTTCCCCTGCATTTTATGACACAAACTGATTAAATAAATTATCCAACTTTTCTTTTTCTCACTTCTCCCACATATTACATTTATAGTTACTGCATATATTCACAACAACTTTTCTTTTGAAAAAGAAAAACATTTCAAATCCTCAATTTTAATCCAAAATATTTCATAGCAACTCCAGAATTGGAAAATTTTTAATAATAATAACAAATGAATAATTAATGTCAAAGAAATTTAATTCAAACCAATTTTTAAATTAATTTCTTAAGAACTTTTACTCATAAGCACTGAAGGTTCCAAAGAAAAATACATAATCATTTTGGAAATCTTAATATTGTTCAATGCAGTTTCATTTGAGGTTACAACCCATAGTTTCAGAAAATTTATTGAAAAATGAATTAAATGAATTAAAATTATTTTATACATATCTACAGAAATATATAAGATCAATAACGAAGGATCCAAGTTCAATTTTGAAAAAAAATTACTCATTTTAAAAAAAACTACAAAAGATTATAATATCATGAATATAAATTACCATCATATTTAGCAATACTTTCTTCTGTACCTTCTTTCTTGGCTTCAGAAGATATCCATCTATAAAGATAGGGGAAAGGAAAAGTAAAAATTTGTTTTAGAGTAATAAACATTTTATTACATATATTTATTGAAATCCATTATTCTTGTAAACATTTAAAAAAAATCAATTATGGATGATATTATGTAATTATTTTCCGAAAAATAAATTGATTCTTTAAAGGTATATATTTTACAGGCCAAGTTTAAAACTTTTCCTCGCATGTTTGATATGCTTCAGAGGATTATAAACCAGTTTTAATTTTTTTTAAAGTTATAATTTTAAAAAAAAGTTAATTGAAGCATGCGATACACTTAAAAATGGCACACTTAAAGTGTGCCATTTTTTTTTTTTTTCAAATTTGCAATCTGCAACATAATTGCTGCTTATAATGTTATGAAAAACTATTTTGCAATTTGAAGAAGATATTTTTTGCTTAAAAATTCATTATGTAATAAAATATTAGTTTTTACAACAAAGTTTCCATTAGTTCTTTTTAAGCTTTTCATTACATTTTAAACTTTAATTTATTTCAGACTAGTTTCTATTTACATTAGAATAAATGTAAATTGTAACTCCATTTACATCTTCTGATAATTTATAATGTATTTAATAAATTTTAAATTCCTTATCGGAATTCTTATTAATCAATTAACGAACATGTATATCAATGTATTGGATAGACTTATGTCTTAAAGAAAATGGAAATAGAGTGAATGATACAAGAGAATACAAACTTAAGAATTTGCAAACAAATTTTTACACACCATACTTTTGATAATTCAAAATTGTTAACAGAAACAAGAAAAAAGCAATTGCATTTTTCTTTTATTCTCTAATAATTAAAAACTGAGCAACAAATTTTTCTATTCAAAATTGATAGGCACATGTATAAGGAACAAAGTCTAATCGCAATGCCAGATGTACAATCGAGTTTGTCTTCCAAATTTGACTTCATATGTATCCATTCCATTGAAGGGAATAACAAAAATGAACGTATTCAAACTATGCCTTTATACATTAAGAAATTGTAAATTTCTACTCAAATTTACAAATTATAAACTGCACTAATACAGATTGGGAAATAATAAATTAAAAAATAATGAAACATTTTTTTTTAATGGAAGCAAAACAAAGAATTTTCTTAACTAATCCAGCAAAATTATTAAAATTTTCCATCAAAATATTTTAACCATGAAATACTAGACACTAACTTTTTATCAAATGCTTCACGATCATCAAAATGCTCAGCTATATAAGCATTACCAATTGGCTGTGGTGTGCTATAAGGAATTTCTTCTATCTCTACTTCAGGAACATCAGGTTTCTAAAAAGAAAAAAATATGAAATCCATAAAATAAACAAAATAGGCATATAATATAAAAAAAGACTATGTTAACTAATAGGAATATACAACTTTTCTTTATATTGTTAATTACCAAATTTAATTTAGGTTAAATTCGACAGTTTACCAAACTTCACCCAGTAATATAAAAAGAATAGAATATTGATGAGAGTGATTCAGGATTATGAATAGGTTCTTATTTGCTTCGAATATAGAATTGGCCCATTATTCCAAAACTCAGCACTCCAGTTGAGCGGATAAGAGCACGTTGTTAAAATTGGTAAATCATCATCTAAGAAATATTTTCTAGCTGATGATATACCACTTATAACTCTTATCAATTCAAACTCGGAATCTCCGAAGAAGCTGTCTTTCTGCAAATGCACCATTCACTTGAATTTGTGAAATTAACATTAACCACAAATAATAAATTATTATTGGCATTTTGCCTTTTTATGACTTCCCCTCCCTTGAAATGGTAAATTAGCAAATCTTGTTACAGGATACAGTGCAGGCTTCCTTGTTCCTCCCAATTTTTTTTTAAGAGGACAACATCTATATCATAAACAAATGTAAAAAATTTATAAAATGGTAATGTGAATCTTATTTATAAACTAAAATAAATAATTAATTATATATAGATAGTTTGTTTCAAATTATATTTTTGGGAAAGCATAGAAATTTTCTCCAAATGGGATATATAAAAAAAAATTTAAATTTATTCTTATGCATTCAATGAATGTATGAAAATGTTTCAATTAATTTTTAGATTTTAATGATATTTCACACAAAGTATAACAGCAAATCTAGAATAAACTAATTTTAATCTTCACATATAAAAAAATATACTTATAATAATAGATATTCAAAAAAAAATTACCTCATTTGGATTAACTTGTTCTGCATCAATGTCGAGATCCTGATCTGGAAAATCTTGAGCATCTTCTTGTGATAAAGCTAATGTTACACAGAGAAGAAGAACAATGTACCTGAACAACATTGTTCCAAATGCAGCTTCTAAAAACAGAACAACAATTAAAAGTACAATTAAAAATAAACAAAATTCCATCCGCAATATTTATAACATTAATTTCACAATGATATACAAAAATCAATGAATTTCACCTTATCACTCAACAAAAGAAAATATTATTTCAAACTATATTTCCACAATAAACAGAGCTTTCTGATTGATTGGCTAAACATGCAAAGAGGGGAAATCAGATGCAATTGAAGCTATGGTCTCTGCCAATTTCATCATTCGAGATGGCTCTTGAAATGGTGGGCATAGAGGAACAGGTGTGACCATTGCTGATATATTTAAAAATTGCAATCTTTCAAGTGGAAAAAACAAAATGAAGATAGTGGTCATTATGGTTTTCTCTCAAAAAGAATATATAATGAAATAATACCTGCAACATTTCTTTTGAAAATGGAAGAGGGAGCAGGTGACTACTGATGACAAATCAAAGGGTCATGGACATGCAAATAATCAAGATTGTGAAAAATATTAGCAAAATTGGATCAGAGGTTAGGGCCACAAGATTGGTTTCTCCACTTAAATTTGCTTAACTATATGTTGACAAAAAAAAAAAAAAAAAAACTTTAGGGGAAAAGAAAATTATTTGTTCTTTAAAAAATACCCCTTTACCTATATAATGATATTTTAGAAGTAAATAAAAGTACCACTGGTAAACAGAAGGTGATATTTGTAAGAATAAAAGGAGGCACATATAATCTCAGAGAAACAACAGCCTAAATTTTCTTGATACTTCCAGTTTACAATTTTTTTTCAATATTTACTTATATAACATAGACATTAAAACTCTACCTTAGTTATAAGATAAATAAAAATTCTTTCTTAGACTCAAAGTAAGAATAATATATATATTTTTTAATAATACATAATGAGTTTTGCATATATGGAGACCAAGAGCATATATAAAGAAATGAGAAATATGCATAAGTTATTTCAAAAAGTATATCCCAATTCACTATCAAAATAGCAAGAGAACATATAATTAATTACTTGGACATAAGAGGAGAGAGAATTTGGCGGAAAAAAAAGCAAATAACAAGTTCATGAGTTTTTCATTTTGACGGGGATTCTTTTCCGATTTACAGATTTTATTTAGAAAATAAATTTTTTGAAAAAAAATTTATGGTTGGACCAGCAATACAATTATTGTAATAGTTTAAAAACATTTTTCAAAGATTAACTTGTTTTATGAAGAAATTTTACTGAACTGAAAAGGTGAAATGAAATAAAAATTCTTTATTACAGGCTTTCTTTCATAATTACAAATACATTAATAAATATATCCTATCAGAGCTACTTGAAGAGTCCTGAAATGTTTGTCAGCCTACACCATTTTATTTATTAGTTAAAGCATAACAGAATATTAATCAAAGTAAGCAAATAGATAATAAAAGAATTTACTTGGGAGAACTCGCTTCTTTCTGTTTTTGTAAATGATGAAGACCAATGAACAGATGGAAAGATTAACCATCACATTTACAAATAATGTAAGTAATGTTGGTGAACTAAACAATAAAATATCTTTTAGGAAATATATGGAATGTTGATAGTTCTTTTTTAAGATAAGATAATTAAGAAAATAGCTCTTCTCAAATAAATCAAACTTTCTAGTGGTAATGAAGATTATAAGGCTACGATGCTCACCAATCACATTAGTTGGTGAAAACATAAAATGCGAAAGGTCTCTAGTGTTTTTTGATAAGATAATTTACTACAGGAAAATGTTGTTAAATTTAATTAGTGAAAATTATATCATGATTCTTACAAAATATTTTGAATTAAGAAAGCTGCAAGCTAAAGTTCTGCAAATTCCAACAATGATGGTTAGCAAATTTCTAGTTCATAAAATAAGATAATTCTATCTAAAATTCACATTTAGCCTTTAGGAGAAAATTTTTTTTATTTCTGAAATGCAAAATGTTACTGGAGAAGCATCACTACTTTGCAATAATCTAAAGGAAATAAAAAGGGAAAAAATCATAGCTGAAGAATATCATTCCTCAGAACTTCCATAGATGTTTTGAATAAAACAAACAGAGATGAAACAAGCCTATTGCCTCAAAGGATGAACATTTTAAAAGACAAAACATTGATATATAACCTTAAACCTTATAAAATTTTCAGACAAACTACATAAGAGAGAGAGAGAGAGAGAGAAATTAATTAAATACTGGTATATATATATATATATATATATATATATATATATATATATATATATATATATATATATATATATATATATATATATATATATATATATATATATATATATATATATATATCAAGTAGAAGTAAAAATAAATATAAATGATTTTATGCAATCAATTAAAATAATTACATACACAATTAATTACAATTTGGCATACTACAGTAAAAATCTCTTTAATAGGCCAATTTGCTCTCAAACAACTTATTAATGAAAATGATGGAATATGCGTGCACCTGTTATAACTACACAGGTGCACACCTCAGGATTTGTTTATTTAATCAAAATAGGGGGTGAAAGGAAAAACGAAAAGAGATGTATACATTTAACAACAAGGGCGAATTCGGATTCCAAGAACTTAAAAGGGGTAAAAACAGCATGTAACTCACAATATTGTCATTAATAAGATTTTAATTTGCAATAAAATACTTTGGTGCAATCTTTATTTACTTTAAAGAATCTAAACATTCATTAAATTATGATGAATAAAAAGAAAAACTGAAAACATTTTCAGATTAAAAACAATAGATAACCTCAGTCACATTTAAGTTTCATTAAAGTAGTATGATCAAAAACAATGTTTTATTTTTATATGTTTTATTTTTCAATTAAGTGAGATGTTAGGGACAAAAGAATTCATACTCTAATCGCAATCAGAATATATGATTAACATATGACCTGATTAATTTTTGCATTGATTAATTAAATTTACATAATAAAAAAGTTAGAAAACAACATTAAAGAAAGATAATTACAAAATATACTACAGATTCATAGCTGAAATAAAATTTTACTTAAATACTATTTTCCCTTAATATTTTAAGATGTGAATATCTTCATGCGAAATAAAAAAAATTAATAGTTTAATATTCTTAATCTCCTGCTTAAATCGTTTAAGGATGAAAGACCAATTAGTAGAACACTTGGCCTTCTATTAATTGGCATAACAAGTTTCAATAATATATTATATAAAGCTTTTCATATCTGATTTTATAAATATGAAAAATAAAAGTATAAAAAATTGTTTTCTTAGCATTCCTAAATTGGCAGCAAAGTCATTAATAACCTTTATGTCTGCAATGGTCATGCCATGGATTTTTTGTAAATATATGATGATTATATATGATAATTATAATATTAAAGAAAACATGGTTCTAAAACTGTCTTAAATTAATATAATTATAGTAAAAATACATCTAGTCATCTAAAAATAAATAAAATAAGGGAAGATTATTGATTGCTAATCTGGATACATAATTATTTTCATTCACTAATAAATTTTTAATGTAGTTATTTGTAATTTAATATAAATTAGAAGAACTATACACTAAATGCTTCTTAGAATCTATTAAGTGTCATACTTTAATAACTCCATTTCACACACATATATTTGCATTAGAGATAAGCTTTAACAATCAAATAACATGCAATAAGAATTTTAATACACATTTTTATACGATAAGGAATTTCAAGAAAATTTAAGCTAATATGAGAACAATATTAATTAACTATTTTCATACATTTATCTTGCTCAATATAATCTATTTCATGCCTATATATTATAAGCATTTTTATTTCTTAAAAGGATAGGGAAAAAGTTGATCAATTAGCGAAATGTGAAAGATTTTATTCTCATTACTTTCAAAATAATTTTTGGTGGAATTAGCTTTTTTTCACTATTGTTAAGGTAATTTGAATAATGATGCATATTTAAAAAATACAGGTATATCACCTTTAAGTAAATGTAAAGAATATCTCAACATTGATTAATCAAGTATTATTCATTTTTTTTGTATTCGTATGAAGAGATCTAAACCAGTTATTTCATATATATTTTGATTGGTTTGATACAGAAGTTAGTACTTATGGAACAATACATTGATCAAGAGTCTCCTCTATTAAATATGATACTTCATTTTTTAATATTCTATATTTTAATTATTAATATTTATAACAAAATTTCTTAAAAATATGAAATTCTGAAGTTGTACAGATACATATTAATGAGAAGAACTAGCTAATTTTCTAAAGTATAGGTAATTAAGTCTCTTAAATTATGAATTCCAAGTCCAAAATGAAATAAGACAAGAGGCAAGAGAACATGCTCAGTTTAATTCTTTCATGTCAATAAATATAAATTTAAAAAAGCATGATTCATAATTTCATACACATAATCATATATATATACAAGATAAACTATATTTACTTTTTATTCATCATTATTAATACTTCAATTATATATATTTTCCCAACTGATATTGCCATTTGTGGTAGCTAAACGTTTTGCTGCAAAAAGGGAATTTTATAACTTTTTAAGCCTTCAAAAAGGATTGTGAGGCATGGAAGATGGGGAAAAAATTATAAAATGCAATTATTCCATAATAAAATTACTATAATGCATTTGAATGTACTATAAACAACAACAAAAAAAACATTTTTTATAAAGAATAAGTAAAAATTTAGCAGATATTATTGAGCATATTGCAATATTATTTCTTTGAATATTTCACCCACTTAATAAAAAAAAAAAAAAAAGATTTATAAAATCAAAATAAAGAAATTCCATCATGAGAGTAAGTTCGAAAGTTAACACAAGAATAAATGATAAAAAATTTTAAATATGTGCATTTATTTATGAAATACTGAATTATAAATTTTTTCTGAAAACTATACAAATTTGCAAACCTTTCTGAAGCCAGTACACTATAATTGGCTTTATTATCAAAAGAACATATGAAGTTATTTTTAAAAAAATTATACACAACTTGAATAATTACTTAAACGATTCCTCAATAAAAAATATAACATCATAAATAAATAGATTTCAATAACCAATAAATTTATAGATAAAATTAATTATCAATTAAAACATGAATCTGCAAATACCGGCGAAAATAATCAAACCGGTTAAAAAAGGAAAATTCATTTATATATAATTATAAGAAAAATATCCATATGTTTATTTCACGATTTATAATAAATAATACTAACTTGAGAACAGTGATATCGTATATTCTTCCGAGTTTCCTAATTAAATTTAAAGCAGAGCTTCCTTTTTCTTAAACACCAATCAGTAAATAGAACGTTTCACTCTATCTAGAAATTATTCATTGACGAAGAAATTTTTTTATAGTTCATCAGCAAGAAAATATTAATCCCGCGTGAAAAAAAAATTACCAAAAAATAATTTATATTTGCTGAGTAATAGATAAAATACCGTTTTCGACGAACTCCTATTTGCAAAATTTAGATAGTGTCAATTGCACCGAGACCGAACAGAAATAGAATTCCTTGCAACTTCCAATCAGAACTACTGAAAAATGACTTGGCAACTTCCGGTTGGTTACAAAAATGATAAAATTAAAGATTGCATTTATTCTTCCATAATTGCTTATGATGATATCCGATATGAGCTAGAGAAAAATATTAATATAAAATAACTGGAAAGTACTGAGAAGATACATACAAATGTAATATATTGTACATTTAAGCATAAATAGTAACACATAAATATTATAGGCAATGAAGTAAAAACATTTAGGCAAAATTGAAAGAAATTAATGATTCTTAAATATCATATGAATAATCATTGTTAATTTAAAAGAAAAATATAATTCAAAATTATGAATATAATGTTAATTCGGTACAGTTTAAACAAGCCTGCTGAATCATGTTGGCAACAGTATCAAGAGACTTGTGAAATCAAACAAATTCTAGCAAACTGAACAATCTTATTGCAAAAATTTTTTATTCTGGTTTTGCTGAAGATTTGATTAGTCAAAGTATTTCTTGCTGTGGAAAACTTAAAAGTTGTTTCATCTGAATTTCTATTATAAATCTGAAAATGAAGCTTACTGTGACAACATTAACCGATTTAATTGTTACTCTTGACGTAAGTCCCGATATGGAGTTGGAAAATTTCAAAGCTCTTTGTGAATGTGAAGTCGGTTTTCCATCTCAGCAAATGGTTATAACTCACGAAGGACGACCTCTTATGGATAATAAGAAAGATTTAAGTTCTTTTGGAGTTAAAGAAGGTGATGTCCTTTTGATACAACAGATTTTTCCAAATTTACCAAATTCTCAGTCTCAGCTTCCTGATCTGGGTATTGATTTCAGCGCTATCAAATTACCTAATACCCCTGCTCCATCACCAGCTACTCCTCCAGGAATACCAACAGCTTCATTTTCTGCTGCAGGAGCTTCGACTTCTACCCCTCATGCTGATACAGCTGAACGTTTAAGGCAAGATTTATTGAATTTCCCGGATCGTTTAGCATTATTGAAACAGAACAACCCAAGTTTAGCAGAAGCTTTCTTGTCTGGCAACAAAGAAATGTTTGCTGAAGTGTTAAATAGGCAGCTTGCTGACAAAGCTGAAAGAGAACGGAAGCGAATTCAAATGCTTAATGCTGATCCATTCGATCCTGAATATCAGAAATTGATTGCTGAAGAAATCAGGCAGGACAATGTGGATTCAAATATGGAAGCAGCGATAGAATACCATCCTGAGAGCTTTGGACAAGTAACTATGCTTTATATAAACTGTAAAGTGAATGGCCATGCTGTTAGAGCTTTCATCGATAGTGGAGCCCAAACTACTATTATGAGCCAAGCCTGTGCTGAGAGATGTGGCATCATGCGGTTGGTGGACAAAAGATGGTCAGGATATGCTAAAGGAGTAGGTGTGCAAAAAATATTGGGTCGAGTTCATTTAGGGCATATACAAATTAACGATGTGTTTTTGCAGTCATCATTTTCAATATTAGAAGATCAGGTAATGGATATGCTTTTGGGTCTTGATATGTTAAAGCGGCATCAATGTTGTATTGATTTAAAAAGAAATGTTCTAGTTATTGGAACTACTGGTACTGAAACTCCATTTCTGAGCGAGAGTGATTTGCCAAGAAGTATGTCCCAAGTATGTGAACCTACTGAGTTGGAAATGAGTCGATTTGGTCCACGAGGCAATCCAGATAATCCTAATAAAAATAAATGATCTGATTTTCATTGGGAAATATCAAAACATTTTACAGTATATTATCGGAGACACTTTTGTACTATTTTTTAAAGCTTATTTGTGTACACATATAATACTGACTATTATCATTCTGTATTATCTGTTATCATTTTGAAGATGCCCGTAAGGAATTACTTTATGTCATGTCATAACACTTATACTTATTCACGTATAAGTGAATTTTAAGTATAAAAGATGTTTTTGTTTTTCTATTTAAGAAAATGGTTTTTAAAATGTTTTGAGAATTTTGAATTATTTTATTGTACATTTTTGTAGCAATGTATTACCTCATATGTTTATATATTATTAATTTATTTAGGGGAAAAGGGCTTTTTTTCAATGCAGACGTCAATGTAAAATAAAAATTTGTTTAGTTTTTTAAAGAAAAAACTTCAGCACTTTTTAAATCGATAATTGCTGTATTGTATACATTTTATTATGGGCGAGATTTTTTTAGTTTTATATTGGGGGTTTCTGCTACAATTGATATAAATATTTTTTTACAATTTT
The DNA here is from genome assembly GCF_947563725.1 of Argiope bruennichi. Classification (NCBI taxonomy): domain Eukaryota; kingdom Metazoa; phylum Arthropoda; class Arachnida; order Araneae; family Araneidae; genus Argiope; species Argiope bruennichi. Next base: position 52,056,215 of record NC_079155.1, on the reverse strand, counting down.
ACAACTCAAAGTATATTTTGTTATCGATGAAGAAAATGAAATAATAAACTTGCCAGCTGTTTACTTCAATTGAAATGTAAAATTTATTATAAATTATTTCAGCACTTTATTCAATGTCCTGTATAATTTAATTAATGAGGAAATTCTGAATATAATTTTGCTTTTACAATTTAAATCATTCAATCTGTTTGCTTTTACTATTTAAATCAGTCAACATGTTCTGTCATTTCACTTGTAGGTATATTGCAAATTTAGGCAGGATGATGATAGATTATTGTGACACTTGTGAAATTATTAAACAGTGCTTCACATGTAAAATTTTTGTTTTGTTCCTGCCTGTTTAAATAAAATAAATTATTTTTTAGTCAAAAAATGGAGTAATTATTATTGATTTGTAAATTAGAAGTTTCTTTTGATAAGAATCATTGCTCTCTTAAATGCATTAGAAATCAAAATGTAAGCTAAATTAATTACTATAATATAGTGCTTCAAAATTCACCATTCTTACCAACTTCCTAAAGGAAGGTTATATTTGCTTGTTAATATATTATTAGGTTTTCATATATAAAGTATCAAATTATTTTCTATAAGTATTTTTTTTATTTGTTGATTTTAAGTTAATTTTTGCTTTAATTTTATGATAGATTTAAAGATAAGTTTTGTTTTAATTTAAAAGCTAGAATAAAATTCGGGAATCTCATTCTGTATAAATTTTTTTTGTAGAAACTCGAAAGGTTCAGTTTGAGATAATGAAAAATGTATAAAGTTCCCAGCTTTCCTTGACCTATTGTATGGAATTGCTATACTTATTTTCTCTTATCAGCAGTAAAACTACTCATCAATCATAGGTTATGACAATATATCCATAAGGACTGCATTACCTCCCAAAATTATTTGGCTGAACTAATGAATAAGTTATAAATGTAAAATTGTAATAAGTAAAAAATTGACAAAAATGGTAATTTAACTGTATCTTTAGTTAAAAGTCATTAAGTTTCTTGCTGCTTGTCATGACTTGTCAAAGAAAGGTGAAAAATCTGTACTGTATTTTTTAGTTTTATCAATTATTTTAAAAACTTGTTTTTTTTTTTCTTTTTTCATTTTAAAATTTAGTTTGTCTTTTCTCTATAAAGCGAATGCAATAAACAACAAAAATGAAATACATAATAAAAAAAAGATAGAAAATAAATCTAAGAAGGGGATATGCAGGTTGGAACAGTATGGATGAATCCCAAAACAAATTTACTAGCCACACAGAAGTTATAGAAGTTAAAAATAAGATTTCTTCCATTTAGCAGTGGCTGGTCTGTTCTGAATGATGCAATTTTTTCATTTCTTTGTTTTTGATTTTTTTTTAAACTTTCTCTTATTTTGTTCTGGTTTCACTTTTTAAAAAAAATAAATATCATTCATTGTAAAAAAGAATAGGTTAATAGTTCCTAAAATACAAAAAAAAAAAAAAAATTATTGTGAGATAAAGCTGTTTTTTAATAATGAATTTTAAATGTTATCTCTTGTGATTTCTTTTTTACATATCTGAACTGACAAGTTGCTATTAAACTAACTAAATGTTCGATAAATGTTTAACTAAATGTTCGGAAAAGGGGCAGATTAGTGAAATGGTGGTGTGAGTTGATTGAAATTTTATTTGTTTATTGTCACACTATTTTTATCTCATTAGAAAAAGGTTAAAGGAAATAACAAGTTCTCAACTTTCTTGCCCTTCTAGATGAGAGAATGCCTATAATTTTTATTTTCCATATTTGAATCCTAATTTTTGAATCAGGTTCAATTTTTAATTGTTGTGAAATAAAAATATTGCTATTAAAACCATATAAAAGTATAACATATTCTGAATTCTAATTTTCCAAATGTGGTAACCTAATTACTTAGGTCATAGTTGCATGACAATGACTAAGTTAATTAGTTTTTATTCTTTCTGGGAGAGGAAGTGGAAAAAATTCTCTATGTTTCAACAAAAGTTTGTCTTAAAGTTTGATTTTTATAGAAAATAATTCGATTTCCTGCCAGACAGAAATGATTATTTTACATTCAATAGAAACATTGATTCACATAAGATGCTCATTTAATTTAATTGGAATAAAATTTACTGAAAATAACTTTCTAGTGTTGACTATGTCAGGCATGATTTACTGATGTTTAGTTTACTTGCATATTTTTATAATATTGTTAAATTGTCATCAATACAATTATTCAGTTATCTCTTATCTTCTTTTTTATGCACATTGTGCCTATTTTGTAGTTCATAATCTAAAATTTCAGACATTTTATTAATCAGTAATTAAGAAATATTTTACTATGCCAATTTAATCAATGCCTAAAAGTATATCTATAAATCAAATTATTTAGGAAAATAAATTATTTTTAAGTAATTATAATTTTTCTCATATTTTGTATTAATTCAAATTTAAGAATTATTTGTGATGTTAATAAAACTCCAATTGAAAGATAAAAATTTTAAAATTAATGTAACCTTGATGCAGTTTTAGGTTAACATATTTTCTGTAAATTGTAATATCCATGTTGTCCCATAAAAGTGGAATAAATTTTTATTTTCTCAAATACTGGCATAAATTTCCAATTACAAGGTTTAATTTAATAAGGCAATCAATTGTAAGAAAACACTTTGACTTCTGTGGACAGGGACAATAAAAAGTTTTTGAAAAATAAGATTTTTATACTACCCATATAGAGTAAAAGTGTCAGTTAATAAATTGTTTCTCTTACGCTTTTCTTATTAATACAACATTATTTTGAATGGTGATCGATACGTTCAATTTTGATTGTCATTATGTCTGAAATAAAGGATGAATTGACTTTGACAATATATGTTCTGCAGATCTTTGTCGAAAATACAAAATGCCTATTTATATATCACAAGTGATGAACTCAATCGCATATGAGCAAATATTGTTAAAAGAATGCAACTTTGTATAGGTGTCGAAGAGTTCATTTTGAAGTTTTCAGACACTTAAATTAATGTTTATTTGAGAAATTTCTAAAATTTAATGAAAGTTAATAAACTTTTAATATTTTCTGATTCTGCCCTTTTGATAATCTCTCGTTATATGTATATGTTACGGCTAAAGCCCGAAATCGGCCAGATCGCGAATTGGCCGGCCAATTCGCGATCTGGCCAACGTTGCTGTAAACTTACCGGCCAATGTCCGATCTTTTCTTGATTTCGGGCTTTGGCCGGCCAATTCGCGAAATGGCTGGGGACGATCGGCCAAAGTAGAAAGAAAGGAATCAAGAGCACATTGTTTTACACCCTGTTAAAAATGAAGTATTTAAAAATGAGTACTTCTGTGTACTGTTTTTTTTTTTTTTTTTTTTTAAGTACAATTGTTTCAGAAACGAGTTCAAATATAAGTGACACCTCTGAGTTAAAAATAAGCTTGTAATATATAAAAATATGATCTCGTGTTATTCTGTTTTCATATTAAAGCCATAATAGAAATTATTCAGTGAACGTATATACTTTAACAACGTGATAGCGTGAAGATTAGATTTGTACCCTTCAAAATGAAAACATTATATCTTGAGCAAAGGCGTTGCGTATCGTGTATGAATACAAAGGCAAATTGAGTATTCAGTTTTCAATTTCAATGTCGAGAAACCCTGCAGAGGATTAGCGTATCTTCATTGAGACACTCGGTGAAGTGGTCTAAAATCGCCAGTTTTTATAGAAGAGTGATATTGAAATTTCATAAATCAGTCAGCTTTAGTGATTGATTTAGTTGGTTGGAGTTCAACAATTTTTATTAAAAATATTGGTGTCTCAAGAATATTTTGTTAAATATGATTCAAAGGGTAGAGGACCTATGTAAAAATTTAAAATTCCTGATTCATCGGAGCATTTATTGACTAAAGTTATATTAAATATAATTATTTAGTTAATTTAGACCATTTTGTTAACAAATGTATGACCCAAATTAGCTGATGGTAGCTGATTAGAATGATTATCCTAAGTATATTAAACTATGTTTACCTTAAATTAAATTGTTTTATTAAATTAATAATATAGGTATTGTCAAAGCTCATAGAAAACTTTTCCTCCTTTTACTTTTCAGAAAATATCTTATTTTATTATTTTTTTTCATTTTATACAGACACCTGCCGAAAATTACAATTTTGTTTATTGAATTTGCAATAATAGTTGATTTATTTTTTAATTTAAACTTTTATCAATGTGCTGGAAACACGTTGTTAAAAGCTATTTTTTTTTTTTTTTTTTTAGATTTGACATGCTTGTGCAGATTAAATTTTAGCATAATTTAATCTAAGCATAATTTATAAATTAAATTTTAAGCTTTAATTAAAAAAAGCTTTAATTTGATGCAAAAATCGATTTTGTGCTGTAATATTTTCTGGTTATAGCGACAAAACGCCGAAATTACGCTTAATTTTTAATTAAAATTCTAATTAAAAATTTTAAAAAATCGCTCCACGGTGCATATTTTCGACCTCCAAGGTATATATATGACAAATTTGATAACTGTTTGTCAAACGGTTTGGACTGTAGAGCGCCAACACACACACACACGCGCGCGCGCGCACACACACAAACATACATTGAGCTTTATTTATAAGTATAGATTATCACATCGGGCTTTGGCCAAGGATTCCCGGCCACTTCGCGAAATGGCCAGCCAAAGTCGAAAATACAACATTAATTGCAAGTATTTCGGACTTTGGCCAAACCTCTTGGCCAGTTCGCGAATTGGCCGGCCAATTCGCGAACTGGCCGTATTTCGGGCTTTGGCCGTAGCATATATATTATCGCTGAAAATTAGAACGAAAATTTCGCTCAAACAGCAGAGATATGGTAAAATTGACTTTTAAAATCTTATCTAATTTCATAAATAGAAGCATAAAACTTTGTGTTATAAATAAGTATAAGAAAAACATTTTATTCATTGATAACTTTTCACTATGAAAGCCGTATAAAAATTTAATTTTTGTAATTGTTTTATATTTCCCTTCTACAGAAGCCAAAGTATTTTCATATATTTTGGTACCTTATTTGATTAAACTTTGCAGTTGGAAGTAAATGTCCAGTTGCAAAAATTAAGGAAATTACGCTTGTTCCTCTTTTCTGGAATGTAATTGTACATTGAATGCGTTTTCTATAACCTATGTAGACCATTGGACTTATAGGAATTAAATTCACCCTCACGGATTTTCTTAGGCAGCTATTGCTCATTAAAAAGAGTTTTTAGAATATTTTACAGAATTTTAGTTGATTAAAAATTAATCGAAATTTGTTCCCCCCCCCCTTAATAAAAATGAGTAATACACGAAAAATAACGAATCTGTTTATCCGGCTGTCCTAATATAAGTGAACATGATAGCTATAGAACAAAGAGGGCTAATTATATAAAATTTGGTACACAGAATTGTTTTATAAAGTGTAGATACGTGACAAATTTTGCACGAAATCCGTCTAAAATTTTCTTTCTGTTCAGTTTACATTTTCAGAAGCATAAAAATGCGATAAATGAAATATATGAAACTTGTTATGTGTTTTTGTGATTATAGTTGTAATTCTGTGCTAAATTTTGGTTTCAATCGGACGAAAAAAAAAGGTATTCATGGTGCACATTATGTGTTCAGGTGCTTGCATAATAACCGTATCCTACTCATTAATCGCAAAAAAAAAAAAAAAAAAAAAAAAAAAAAAAGCCAAAGATCGCAGCGTTTAATCATCAGCTGATGTTTTACTACGGTTGGTGAATACGGCCGTTAGTTTTGTATCTTATTCCAATTTGGAATCTTAACACTGAGTTATTTCGTGTTTGTTTTAAGAAAGGGAATTTTATGTTGGATATATGATGTATGGATCATTTGATTAAGTTCAGTCTACTACATCTGTAAATACTTGGATCAATTTCTATCAACTACATATGTGAATAACTTCATCAAATTTTCTGTCTTGTGTTATGCAATAATAAATTGATTTTAAAACAAAAGTAGAGTGCCGAGTCATAACAATACATAAATATGGACCAATTTTTCCCAAAACTCATCCAGGAAGGCAACTTTTTCGTTTGTAGAAGCAAAAAGCAGACTTTTATTTCATGAGCTACTAATTCACTTTGACTAAAGCAGCGTTCACATGACGCTGATTAACGTCAACCAACTATTGAGCGCAATAGAAAGTTACGCCTGCCTCAAGAACCTCACGTGACCCTCCAATGGGACAAGGGCAAATGGTTATATCCATCGGGGCAACTATTTGCCATTACTGTCATTGCGGTCACGTGATCTTCCCGAAGTAGGCGTGACCTTCTGCTGCGCGCGATAGTTGGTCTTATATGAATTTGCTTGGTAAAAGATGCTATAATCTGCCTCTGGTGGCTGAAATGTGGTTTGTTACGTAAGAATTACACGATATCAGAAGAATTTAATTTGATAAGTAAGGATATGGTCTTGAATCAAAGTGTAGCTAGCTAGTCAGATTGCATTCCGCTTTTGCATAATACTCGATTTAAATTGTATCATTACTGAAAGCAGGAAAAAGATATTTATCTAGTCAATATTTATTGGATCCCTTTTAGTCTCACTGAACCCGCGCTCTCCGTTTCATACTTTTCAGCAAATGCAATCGTCTATTTATTTGAAGCCGAAATTCATTTGCCAACTTGTCAATACCACTGCATAGTTTTTTTCTTTGCCACGTCCTCGTTTCACGAACACGGCTATACATAAACTAGACTAAATGGCGTTAGAACCATTATCTCTTTTATGATTAAAATTGTGAGTATCATTTTATAGCAGAATGCTACCCTTATATAAATCATAATTTAATGTTGTAATGTTTTCTATCAATAAAAAATTCAATCCATTTTCAAATTAAATCAACGGCATTTTATTTAAAATATCACTTTTACTTTTGAAAGGACTTGAAAGTAAGTCATACATCTGTTTAAAAAAACTAGTCATTCTTTGGCAGCAGCAGAATTCTTCACATTTTAATTACGTGAATATCAAATAGTTTCAGTCATGGAAAATTTTAAGTATATGATAATAATTATGTCTTTATATCCATTTAAGGAATATAATTTATAGAATTTATTTGCAACATTGAATGTCTACAGGACTCACTTTAAAAAATAGATAAATATTTTACTGTGGAAGCTTGAGTGTGAAAGAAATCTGGTTTACGCACAACGAGATAAGCAATTTGCTGCTTCCAGCAATAGTCATCATCATCAGGCATGGTTTCAGGAGAGCTTCGTTTTAAATCTCCGTTCAGATGGCCCGTTGCTTTAAGTCCTTACCATAAAGGACGAGAAAGAGAATAAAATGCGCTCAACTCAAGACGCGCACGGGGCTCTTTGTGAAATGAGAAACTCTCTGCTTGTGACCAGTATGTCTCCTCAATAACAATTGGTGGTGGTGTTTATTTTCCTGAAACGTGCTTCAGGACTTTCCCTGTGCATGACTGAATTCTTGTTCTTTAGCTTTAATTGGACAGATTGTATCGATTGTTACTTTCTATCGTAATCCAGGACCTGTAATCGAAATATCACTAGTAAGATCATATCAAGGATTTTAATCATATCTCTCTTTGAAAAGTATTGATCAGTGGTATTTGTGTTTTTTTGTCATTGATTGACTTCATAATAACGTTCATAAAATATTCGCCATGCCTATGAATGACTAGTGGATCATGCATGTCATCAGGTGCATGATTCGTGTCTTTTATAGTAACAAACAATAAAAAAAAAAATTCTATTTCTTGAATAATAGCGTTTCAATTAGGAGTATGTTTTTCTCGGAACGAAAGCACTCTCGCACATCTATGAAGCATGGAATCAATAATGTTATTAATGAGGGACTGGGATATTCCCTTCCAGAGAAGAGAGCTCTCCAGCTGCTGAATTGTTTCTGCGGATGATGAGCGACTAGTAACCTTGCTTCATAAAGTTCCCCAAAAATGTTCCATTCGGCTCGTATCTGAAGAATATGTTGTCCAATCCCTTCGAAAGAATTTTTCGTAAAAAAGGAAATGGTTTTCTGCTGAGAACGATGTGGCTTAGCGTCATCATCTATGACAATGAATTTATCCCCGTTTGCTTCAGCGTAAATGACCACAATAAATCTGATTTCATTTCTACATCACTGAACTGTTAGAGCTTCATTTTTGATAAGTTGTTGCGGTCATTGATAGAAATACAGGTCTAGACCATCATTCCGCTCCCTCCAAATTAGAAACTTTCATTTACAATGCAGCATTATTCCGAATACCAGGTTCTCCTTAGATGAGAATCCACCTATTGTCAGGTAATATACTGAAGTGGGACTTGTTTATGAAGAACTTGTTGCTCTATTCATCTTGTCCTCATCTGATATGCTCTTGTGCATACTTCTGCAAGCAGCACAATGGTCCCCTGTCAAAGAAACACAGACAATATTTCAGTGAGCTTATAAACACACTTTGGGGTTCGAACAGTCTGATTCGAAATTCTGGTACTAGTAGTCCTCTGAAGGTGTTGTTGCAATAAAATCGCATTCATAATGCGGCTTCTTTTGATTTTTAGTGTCATTTTCTGTTGTTACAGGTGTATGATCTTGTTCCGATCTTCAATGAATATTTGCAATTTTCAAAAACCGATTACATAATTTAGAAATAACATTTTCAGAAATTCCTAATGTTTCTACTACAACGGATTGCATTTCTCTCATTTTTAAATGACTAATGGCTCTCCAGGTTATCGATTTAGCGAAGTCATGTTGCTGAGATATCATATTCACTGCTACAAAACATTGAAAATGAGTCAGTCGTTTTTAATTTACTGCTACAGAAAGAATGTTATAAGTCGCTTTACAAACTTTATTTAAAACGCGTAGTTTTCCATATCATAGACAAAATTTGCATATTCCAAACTTTTTAAATATTATGCTTTTCTTTTTTAAACTCTTCTATTTGATATTTTTTGAAAAAGTTATAGATTATATGGTTATTTCTTACCGAACTCACAATATCCTATAATTGTCTTTATATTAGTATTATACACACAAGAAGTTTATTATTATATTATTATTATATACTAGCCGCCTTTGGCGAATAGCCAGTTCGCCAGTAACAATGGTCGATAAAATGTTCAATTAAATATTTTATGTAATTTGCTCTCATAATAGGTTTCTCAGGAAAATAATTTAAAGCTTCAAATTTTTATAGTCCTATAATTCAATTCTATTATTATGCAGGCCTTGATGCGTTCTGTTTATTGTATTACGTATCTCTCTCTCTAATTTTCTATCAGCGCCCGTAAAATTCAATTTTAAATTAAAGTGGAAATGACGAAACTGCAATTAACATGAAAACATTTTTTACTGAAGCTAAGCATGTAATTTAATATATATATATATATATATATATATATATATATATATATATATATATATATATATATATATATATATATATATATATATATAAGAACTGAAACCAGAGTCGTTTGGCATTGAAGTCTTATGTGCATTGCAGAATAATTTTCAATAATTTATAATATTTCAAAGATTTATTAAAAAAATTTCATGGATTTATCGTAAAATTCGCATTTTAGTTTTATTTCCAAAAGGATTTAAATGATGTCAATAATAATATTTTATTTTTTTCGATTTATAAATATACTTCAAAAATTTTGAAGTTTAGACAGTCCTTTGGTCCTGAGGAATCATATTCTGCAAAATATTCTCGACACTTCGATTTTTAAATAAATAAATAAACGTTTCTATTTTCGGCATTCAAATTTGACCGATTTATTAAAGTTTGAATATTACAATTTCAGAACAATCGACATTTTTATACTCTAGGCTAATCACTCTAGAGAAACCCTGTGAGATGATTGGCTTCTTTAAGACAGTCGATGAAGTAATCTAAAATGGCTCGTTTTTATAGAATCGTGATTAGTATAGATACACAATTATATTATATAACAGTAGAGACTCGCAAGAAGTTTCAGTATGGTTTGCTTTTAATAAAAGCTTTGAAGTTTTGCCCACGCAACTAAGGTTTAATTTCAGAATCAATGGCGGATTCTCGATAAGGAAGACAAGGTCTAGGATGCTGGCAGATTAATTAAAAAAATTATTAGTTGTCAAATAAATAAATTCGTAAAATATTACAAATTCTATGAATTAAAAATTTAGGATTATTTAAATTATACATGATGAGATTCCAGTTTGTTTTATTAAATTCATTCAATTATTAAGATTTAAAAAAAAATATGAAAGTATGATATATATTGTGGATAAATGTGGATGACGCATATTCATGAGCCAGCCTAACTGCTCTTTAAACCAAGGCAGACGGCGCCATGATTTTTCTCAAGCATAAAAGTATGCTATAATCAAAGCAAGCGTCTGCTGTAATCAAAACAACAAACTTTTGCCTATCACGCGCTGTTTGCTGTCGCGATTAATAGATGACGTAATGGTTTTAGTTTTATTGCAGATTAAGGCCAATTTTGCAAATAATTTCCACTGCTGAATCATGCAATACGTTATTAGTCTTATTAAATGATAATACGGAAAAAAAAAAGAAAACAAATTACAAATGTTAGTGATGCGCACAAAAAAAAAAAAAAAAAAAAAGAAGAAGAAGAAGAAGAAAGAAAAGTAAAAGTATCATTCCGGAATGCCGAAAAAATTGAGTTTTGATTAATTTCTTAGTTTTAATTAATTCAGCATTACGTTAAAAATAATTTAAATTGATTATGGAATACATGAAATGTATACGAAAGAAACAGACCATTCTGATTTTGATTTTGCAAATCTCAGATTTTTTTTTTTATCAGCTACGAAACATGGAAGATGATTTAATGATTTAATTCGAAAAAAAAAAAGTCACTTATTTGTAAGAATCTATCAAAATGTCTTTTCGAAAAAGCTTAGAGAAGAATTTATTTATTTATAATATATTGAAATATTAATTAGTAAATTAAATGGTTATGTTAAATTTCACTTACAGATCCTGTAAAAAAATTAATATTATATTTTGAAGTTCAAATATAATTTAATTTACTCATGTACTTGAAGTAGAAGAAAAAGCTATGTTTCTTGTAAATTCTTTAAACTTATTCTTGAAAACAATTATTCTTTTTCTCAACTACTAATGTATTTGAAGAAAGATCTTATAGTATCTTTAAAGGAATAAAAAATTATCTGAGAAACTTTTCAACAGATTGTGGAGCATGCTTTGTTTCTACATTTGAACTGGCTCACATTGTTGAATTCGATGATGTGATTAAAATTTTTGTTGTTTTATAGGCCCGTCGAATGGAACACTATAATTATTTATTTATTTATAATATATTGAAATATTAATTAGTAAATTAAATGGTTATGTTAAATTTCACTTACAGATCCTGTAAAAAAATTAATATTATATTTTAAAGTTCAAATATAATTTAATTTATATTATTTATTATTTTTTATATCTTCTATAGTAATAATTAAATATTTTTATTTGTATCAATATAAATTATTATTTAATATTTATCGTTAATTTTTTGAAGTAATTTGTTACTTTAGCAGTTTTTTATGTGATATATATTAAAAATAAATAAAATATATATTTTTGGGGAACACAACAGGATTAATATAAGATTAAAAAAAAACAACCTAAAATATATCTGTTGACTAAGTTAAGAATATACTTGTTACAACCATCCAATTGTGAGTGGTGTCCTAATCTATAACAGTCTACCAGAAGAGGCACAAAAAATGTGTCCGAAAATAAAATGGTGTTCACCAGAAAGAAATGAGTAATTATTTGTAGAGAATTACATTAAGTGGTCCGTCGACTACGCAGTATTGAACCATCGAGAGTTTTGAGAAGAAGTCGGCAAGTGTTTCTGGTTTGCAGCGTATGTTTACTTGATATTGCTCTCAGTGATTTCTGAATCGTTTAGAGTGATCTCCAATGGATATAAAGTGTAAATTCCTATGATTGAATTATCCGATGATTGGATAATTGCGTCCGTTTTGGTTTCAGGGTAACTGTGAGTACACTTTTGTTTTCTAAATTTGTGTATTAGTTTCGTTTTTATGAGTTGCATATATTCAGAGTTCTCTTTTCAAAATGCTTTCAAAACTTAAAAAGAGTGAATTAGTTGAAGTTGCCGAGGAACTAGAAATTGATATTCCTTCGGGTGCCAAAGTAGTTACTATTAAAGATTTAATTGAAAAGAGCGAGATCTATAAAGATAATTATGAATTCGTAAAAACTGTGGTTGAGTCAATAATTGAAAAGAAAAAAGATTACGAGAAAAATGAAGCACATAAACTAGAATTGGAAAAACTTAAACGCGCGCAATTAGAAAAACAACTTGAGCTTGCGAATTTACAAAAAGATGTAACACAAAAGGTTAATGCGACAAATAGCGATTCCGATTCAAATTTTAGTTTAGAAAGTTTGATAAAAAGTGTCAAAACTTTAACTATACCAGTTCCTACACGAGCAAAGTCGTATAATTTATTTTTCCAATCGCTTGAAAGAGCTTTCAAAACCAAAAATGTGCCAGAACAATTCAAGTCAGAGATCCTATTAAATATCTTAGGCGAAAAAGTTAGAAATTTAATGATATATTTAAATGAAGATGAATTGTGTATGTATGAAAAATTAAAGGAATTAGTGTTAAAAGAATTTCAATCCACCCCACAAGAAGTTTTAAATAATTTCCGTAAAGCGAAAAAACGTCCAAACGAAAGTTACATCCAGTTTACATCGCGACTTAGTGCACCATTTGATTATTATTGTCAGTTAAGAAAGGTAAATGATTTCAAGGGAGTTTGTGAACTCATGGTTTAAGAAAAAATATTTGATTCATTAGATCGTGAACTACAAATTCATACTGGCGTGAAACAAGGAGAATCTTGGTATGTGCCACCAGATTTGGCCAGACTTTGCGATATTTATGTATCGTCAAAATTTAAAAACGATAGTAATGTGTTTTCACGACCGCAGGTTGTAAACCATTCTCAAAAATATCGTAAAGAATACAGTCCACAAAAAGCATTTGTATCGGAAGTTAAAACTCCGAAATGTGTAATTTGTAAATCTAATGAAAATCATTCCCTGAATGTATGTCCTGTTTTCAAAAATATGTTTGTTAATGAGAGAATAGAGGTCGTTAAAAATGAGCAATTATGTTTTAATTGTTTAAATCACCATAAAATTGCTAACTGTTATTCAAAATCCAACTGTTCCATTTGCAAAAAACAACATAGCACTTGGGAAATACTCAAAGCGAAACTGAAACTCGTTCGCAAAATGCTAACGCGGGTTTAAATCCAAGGTCAAATGTATTCGTTCCGCGAATTGAAAATCCTAGTCATAATTTTTCACAACTGACGAATGAGTCACCTGCGAACAGTACGCATTCATTCACTGCTACCAACTTAAATCTAAACAAAATGGTTTTATTAAGTACTGCAAATGTGATGATTCAAAATAATGTAGGAATGTTTATGAGTGCACGTGCGTTACTGGATGTCTGTAGTATGAGTCATTTCATTTCAAAACGGTTAGCCGATAAACTGAATTTGAAAAAAGAAAAACGAAACATCGTGGTTTCTGGACTAAATCAATCATCATCTGTTATTAACTGCATCGTAAAAACGAAAATTTCGAACGTTAGAGAGTTGCTCGGATCAAAACTCCACCTTCATCGTTGAAAACTTTTGTTGCTAATCGAGTCACTAGGATTCAAGAATATACTAAGAACTTCCAATGGTATTATGTAAATATTGCTGAGAATCCTGCGGACTTGATATCACGAGGAGTTTTCCCTTCAAAGATCCAACAGTTGGACATTTGGTGGAATGGACCGTCTTTTCTTTCATCTAGTAGCTGGCCAAACTTCAATGACGATCCTGGTGTCGCAGATGGTGAATATCTTCTTGAGGTGAAAACAACTGCAAAGAACTCTGAACTGAATAATGATCCTATGATTAATCTTTCCATTTGTAATAATTCTAGTTTTTTACAGTGTATATTAGATATAAGTAATAATTATAATAAAATTGTTCGTGTTTTAAGTTATGTTTTTAGGTTTGTCAAGAACCTAAAAGGAGCAGTGAAGACCACAGGTCCACTGAATGCTGAGGAGTTGAACTATGCAGAGACATTTCTAAATTCAAGAGTTTGCTAAAGACATAAGTAGTCTCCAAAAACACCACTGTGTGCCACATGGTAGTAAATTAAAAACTTTGAATCCTTTCTTGGATTCTAAAGGATTGTTAAGAGTAGGAGGACGGTTGGGTAATAGTAATTTTAGTTTTAATAAAAAGCATCAAATAATTTTGCCAAAAGGCCATAGATTAACTCTAATTATAATAGAACATTTTTCATAATAAATATTTACATGTTGTTGCTTCTTCTTTGTTAGAATCTTGTTAGAGAAAAATTTGGCCGCTAAATGGACGTAATAGCTGCAAAAAAAAAAAAAAAAAAAAAAAAAAATCGTTCATCAATGTATCATTTGTTTCAAAACCCAACCAATTGCGCTTACTCAAATCATGGGCAATTTGCCCAAAGAAAGAGTGTCTCCAGATTTTGCTTTTAATTGTGCTGGTGTCTTAGACGTGGCATCCAATTGTGAGTGGTGTCCTAATCTATAACAATCTACCTGAAGAGGCACAAAAAATGTGTCCGAAAATAAAATGGTGTTCACCAGAAAGAAATGAGTAATTATTTGTAGAGAATTACAATACTGAAACATGAAATAAGTTGATAGTTTATTAAAGAGCGGGGGTGGGGGGATTTCATGACGTGCACTGTTTAGAGCCACGAAATGTCTAAATCTTACACTTTTCAGAATCAAAAATGATGAACATTTTTAAAATAGCAGCCGTTTTAAATATTATTTTTTTTCCTGGAATCTTAGCGGATGCTTAAAATAATTGATAAAAAATTAGGAAAATGCACAGCTTAATTTACAAAACGGTATAAGGCTTCTAAAATAGTTTGAGTTGCACAGGGTATTTACGCCTTTTTAGAGAGATTTCAATCAAGAATTAAAAAATAAATAAAAAAAAGGAGAAGCAAAAATAATAACATTTCCAGAAACAGTTTATTATAAACTGTGAAATATCGTCTGTTATCTTTCAATTAATTCTTCTTTAAAAATGTGGCTTGTAAATCGAGTTATGAATCTAAGGATATGTTTTTGAGCTTTCCGACAAGAATATTTATATTCCATAATTTAAAAAAATGTTATGAAATGCATGGTATTAAAATTTCTAAGTGCAAAATAAGCAGCATATAGAGAATGGAAGAACCGTTAATCATGACTTCTACATGGAAAGCTGATTCTGAACGAGTACTCGAAAGTGGTATATAATGTTTCAAATATTTCTAAAAAGAAATCGCTAGCAAGAAAAGCGAATATGCCGGCGTAAAAATCAATTGCAGAGTCTTTAAATACATTTGTAGAAAAAAGTAAAAATAAAAATAATTAGTGAATATTTACATATAAAAATCACCTAAAAATATAATGTTCACCAGTTTTTACTGAGATATGTTGTTGAACGTAAAACCGTTTGCTAAAACCTGTATGAAAACTATTAAACACACACACACACACACACACACACACACACACACACACACACACACACACACACACACACACACACACACACACACACACACACACACACACACACACACACACACACACACACACACATGTGACCCTTGATGAAGTATAGATTTATCTAAATGATGACATTTCTATTATCGTTTAGTTCTAACAGTTCGATAGCAAATAGTTATATTTACTATCGAAAACGAACTCCCACCAGGGGGCACCTCATATGAAGATGAGAAGCTTCCGGTATGGTAGTTGGTTCTCTCCACCTAAATGGGCACAGGATATGATGTGGAGTCGGCTATCTCCTTCCGATGACGGGACGTGATTTCCACGAGAAGAGTTGTATCATGGACGTAGATGGCCCTTAGGACTCAACCTTAGTTCTCACCAATGCTGTCTTTGAAGATCGGTCATTCAAATTTAATAAGAATTTAACTAGGCGGATCGGAGGAGCCTTTACTGGTTACTATCGCAAACGATAAAAAGAAAAAAATTACAGAAGAAATTTTATTTCTTTATCCCAATGATTTTCAAAGAATTAAATTTTATCAAGACAAAGTTACAAGTCTTACTTCGAAAAGACCACTGCATTTTTTGAAAAAATGAAAACTTACACAGGTATTGTGTATTCTTTTAAGTCTCCTGAAGTTTCATCTATGGACTATTGTGCTATCTTTTCAAAACTGCACATTCTAAGTTCAAATTTATCACGGCTGATTGGCTTTGGAAAGTAGTAGAAGAAGAATGGAAATTAATACCCTGGAAATTTTATGAAAAAAAACCCTTCGATATGGAAATTACAATCCAGATTTATAACCCCCAAACCCTTCACAAATAAAAAAAAAGTTTATAGAACATTTAAAGAAATAGTTGTTACATTTTAAACATTAAATAATGGCCTTTAAATTTAAAAGTGTGCTACTTTATGTATTTATTTTTAAAAATATACTTTATTTTCTGCAAAAAAAAAAAAAAAAAAAAAACCCGTAAAAAACACACTACTAAGGGAGGAAGGGCGCTGTATGCAATATTGTTAAATAAAATAGGACATGAAGACATAGGTTTAAAACGATTTTAGTCGTTTATGAAACATGTTACAAAGCATATTCAATGTGACATCCACCATTTAATGAAAACAAATTAAATCTCAACAGTAGCTTGACAGCATAGACACAGCACAAGGCAAGCTCGGAAAAGCAAAACAGTGGGTGGAAAGAGAAGCTCAGTGAAAGAGACGGACGGGTATTGAAGTGGATTGTAATGTCTAAAAAGCGAACAACTGCAGCAAAAGTGACCGCAGAGCTCAATACCCATCAGGATTCTCCAGTGTCAGTGGTTATAGTTAGAAGGCATCTTCATAAACAAAAAATTTATGGTAGAGCGGCAATTCCCAAGACATTTGTCACAGATGTTAATGGTAAAAGGCGTCTATAGTGGTGTCACACTTACAAAACCTGATCGATTGATAAGTGGAAGGAAATAATATGGTCTGACGAATCGTGTTTCGCACTTTTACCTACAAAAGTAAGGGTTCACATTTTGGAGGACACCTGCATAAGCCTATGATCTTGATTGTCTCCTTCCAATTGTCAAGCATGGAGGTGAATCTGGCATGATATGAGCAGCCATGTCGTGGTTTTCTGCAGGAATTTTTCAGGACGATAATGCATCTATCCATGCAGCGAGACTTGTCTATTCATGGTTTGATGAACACGAGCATGAAGTTAAACATCTGCCTTGGCCTGCACAGTCACCCGACCTCAATATAATTGAACCGTTATGGTCTATTTTAGAGCGCTCAATACGGAATCGATATCCTCCACCAGCATCTCACCCAGAACTTTCACAATATCTCCAGAAAGAATGGTACAATATTCCTCTAAACACTATTCAATACTTGTATGAATCGATTCCTAGACGAATCCAAGCTGTATTACATGTCAAAGGCTGCCCTACACCATAATATTAAAGAATTCTTTATAAATCTAAGGTGTTTCCATTATTTTTATAAACACCTGCATTACCTATTATGAATGGTTTAGAAATTAGTTACTTGTCCTGACTAGAATGTATTTCCTGTACATATAAACCCTGTTTGTGTGAAATAATGCGGAATTGTTGGATTAATTATTTACATATTTTAAAAGGTCACATAAAAGTTTTTCTTTCATTTATTTTTTTAGAAGATATGCTTCATTTGTATTCACACACACACACACACACACACACACACACACACACACACACACACACACACACACACACACACACACACACACATACAGAGAGAGAGAGAGAGAATTTTTTCTGATATCTAGCTCAAACAGCGTGGCAAGGTGGGTGGGTGTGGAAATTTTCAATTCGCAATAACTTCCTTAATATTTAAGATTGTAAAGCAAATTTAAGTAGCCAAATTAGCACCTCATTAAGACGTACAACTTTAGTTTTTAAAGTTTTTCAATATTTGCAATAGCTTAAAAGTTAGGGGCTAAAAAGTGATTTTAAAGCCCAAATTTTGACTGTTTCTAAAATTAAAAACTTATGTTAGCAGTTTTGAAAAAAAAAAATGTAATAAAACTTTTACATTTCTTTCATTTTCATAGCTTGAAATTGTTTAAATGCGTTTGAAATAAAGATTAAAAGATGAATAAAACTAATAAAATAAAATAAAATAAATAATAGTAGTATTTAATGTCAACATTATATAAAATCGATCAGCTAAAAAAATTCCAAAAGCTGCTTGTTTTTTTAGTATTTTATATATTTTTTTAAATAATCTTGTTATTTCAGTGTTTTTGTGAATTTGATTTTCTTTAACCTAGATGAAAAGTATATCTATCTTTGCCTCCCAGTTTACCTAGAGGATTTTTTAAAACCTTGATAGCTTCTATCTTAATAGTTTTAGCTAACTAATGCTCGCATAAAGTAGTCAAAGGTTTTTTTTATAAATATTATATGTAAGGTATTGTTGGAAAATATGCTTAAAATATTTTTAACGAATTAATTAAAAGTAGAAGAATACTAATTATTCTTCAGATAATAGATATAATTGGAAACATAGTTTTGGGAATTTTAAGATGATGTTAATTTCTTTTGTGCTGTATTAGTTTTAGAAAATATCGCGGAAACAAGATTCCGCTTGATTTTCAATAACTTAAAGTTATAATTTAAATAAAACTTTCGAGGTGCACATTCCAATCCCAAAAGTATATATCTGACAAGTGTGGTAGTTCGTAATAAAGTATTTTTATTAATATTCATTCAAAATTTCAAATTAATTTTTAGGAATATTTGTTCGTATTTATACTACATTTTAAATTAGTTTTTAGATGTTTCTGCGAGATATTTGATTAAATTTATGAAGTTTTCCTAAAAATTGAAAAGGAAGTTAATGCAGCTTATTAAACTTTATTTATTATAGCAAGTAAAATTTTTCCTCAAGTATCCAGTTTCTTTAAAATCATCTATTATCTCAATTAGAAATATTTTTGATATATATATATATATATATATATATATATATATATATATATATATATATATATATATATATATATATATAACGCTTATGTGGATGCAAAATCAGAACGAATTTGTTAATCACCGTTTGGCAACACTTCGACCTCGCATGGGAGCATCAACACGCGGTTTGATAAGATTTCAAATGAATGCTATTCTTGCATCGGTTTGAAAATTTTTTAAACAAAAAATTAATGGTCAAAAAACGGACTAAATTTTTTACGATGAGTTTAAGTCGTACCGTATCTATTTTAAAACGAAATCGGCGAAAAAGAGAAGACGGGTCGAATGAAAATGCTCAAGAATCATTCGCAAGAAGATCCAGGTGTAATGAACGAGATAGGGTTAAATGTTTATGTGTACGGAGTGAAGTTTCCGAACTACAGGAGAATAGTTGTGGGACTATGTCAGGACTCTGTTCTTTTTGCCAGACCCCTTACTGAGAAAAAGAAGTAAATTCAAGTGGCGAATACACGAAATGTTGTCACGATAAAAAAAAAAAAATTGTTTTGGAACATTTGTTGAATCTACCGGAAATATTGAAAGACTTGCTGATCTGTGATTTAATCGAAGGAAGAAACTATCGGAAGCATATAGGAGAATATAATTCTGCTTTATCTTTTGCTTCCATGGGAGCTCAAATTAAACCTCCTCCTGGAATAAGATCATATTGCTATAGGATTCATAGTCAGATATACCACATGGTTCCTCCTTTATACAGTGGTCATAACAAACCAGGTTATGATCAGGTTGATACCAGCGAAGCAACTGAAAAACGCATGGAGAGAAATGAAGGTTGTTTGCTCTCTGTGATGGAAAGATTGGATTCTATGTTGAGAGCAATCATTCCGTTCATCGAGAAAAGCACAATTTTTAAAAATTTGTTTCTTTGGTGGTTGTATATTGTTATTTAAATGAAAGGTTATTTGTGTTTACAAAGAACTTTGATGCAAGTGATTTTTGCGAGTGTACTTTTTGATTTACATTTTTTTATTTCTTTCATTGTTTTATCATATTTTGGAATAAATTGAAATCTGAATATATCTGTTGCTAGACTAAAGTGGTTTAGTAGATGGCGAGCGAGCGAAGCGATCCGAGAGGAACTGCATTAGCAATTCCTGGGGGTTGGCGAGCATAAGCAAGCAGGGGGCGGTGCGCCCTAGTTTATTAAAAAAATTAGAGCTTTAAGATATAATTATTCTTAATTTCTTCTGTAGTGATCATATAGGAAAAAAGAAATAGAAATGTATTCAATTTTTTAAATTAAATATCCAAATTTTGGTGCTTGTCACATCCTTTCACTCTAAAAATTATTCTAAGATAAAATTTTATGCTTCTGTAGGAGTTCTTATCTTGACATCGAATCAATTATTTAACCTCTAGTCAATTGGCGGAAATCGATATTATGCTCACACTGACGTCAGCAACGCATTCATTTACTGTAAGCCCAATCTTTCTATTCTCACATAAGCTTGGTAAATTCACCTGTTTCTGGGAATCAGAATTTTGAATAAAGTATTTTGATATTTTTAGAAGATCATCAATATGTCTCGCCTTCTCGCTCAATACTAATGAATTTGTAATTCTTTCTCTCTTTTTTTCTGGGCTTTGGCTGTGAGCCGTCGTATATCGTCTTACTCTGAAGAATTGGCGGGTTTCACTAAAGAATTATGCAGTAATGGACTAGTCTGATTTTGTAAATTAAGAGACGGGGATGACAAAATTTGAGAGATCTGATTGCGATTGAAGATACTTCAATGAGAAGTAAAAAAAAAATAAAAATAATAATAATAATTAAAACAAATAAAAAACGAGCCCATTTAACTCCATTTTATTGTAAATTTTACAATTCTTTTTATTTCTTGAATAAAGAACGTTATTCTAAATATTTTCACATACTTTTGCAATATTTTACATGTATATGATGTTTTATTTTTGAATTAGTCAAATGTATTGTTTATTATTTGGATTTCTCTAATAATCGATTTTTTACTATAACATTTTTTTTTCAAATCACCTATTCTTTCCTTTTTTGATGCAGAATTTACGAATCATTTATTAAAGAAATAATTTAACTTCTGGGGATTAAAAACTCATCGTGAATAATAAATAGCGACAAATCAGATATTTTAATAACTATTTTAGTCGGTTCTCTCATTCAGTTCTTAGACAATGAAGACATTTTTTTAAATTTTCTTATTTTTTGTTTGGAATTTTATATACTCTAGAGAAAAAGGGATTTAAATCAATTTTGCTCATTACAAATAGCTATATCTTCCTTACATACAATGATAGCACTGGAATTCAGTCTTCACATAAACACTTGTTCATTTGCAACGATGGTGCAGTTTAGCCAAGTTTGTTTTTTGTGCCAATAACCAGAAACCCAATACAAGATATAAAACCCAAATCAAACGTTTGTCACATGTTATAAAGCAAAGATTTGTAAGAAATTACTCCTTTATTAAAAACATCAACGGGGAGAAATAAATCAGCAACATAAAAGAGAATTGTTACTACTGTAGAATACAGTTCAAGAACAACTTCTGGATCATGATCATAAAAACAAAATTGTCCTATTTATATCAGAAATAGAAGTATAGCCAAACCTTGCTTAACGAACACCTCGCATAGAGAACAAAACAAAATGTGACTTGCTTAAAAAGCGATGCTTCGCAGAGCGAGTATCGCAGAACTTCACAGTATCGTCATATATTGTATCATTTTATATTGAACTCTTGTTTGAATAGAACCCTTATATCTACACGGAAGAGGTTTGAGCTGGATAGTGTTATCTAATGCGAATCTGAGAAATTTGAGCAACTGCCTGTGGAACCTTATTCAACGAGATTGTGTTTCTGGAGAAGATTATGGAGCTAGAATTGGATAACAATGACATCAATAAGTTGGTGGTAGAACATAGCCGGGACTACGAAAGAACTTATGGAACTGCATTATATATGATAGAAAGAAAGTGCCCCGGGAAAGGAAGAAATAATAAAAGAAACAAAGCACCAACCTTCCAGAGAAATAAAAGAGATTCGGAAAGCACGGGGAATTATTACTTTATATATCGAGAAGCATCACCCTGATAAGGTAGTAGCTATATGCTTTTAAAATTCATTTAAATATAATACCGAATCTCATTTTCGCCAAATTTTGAAACGTACCCACAGAGATTTGTCTCTATACAACATTCCTGTAAAAAAAAAAAGAAAAAAAAGCATGCATTATAAATAATAAATTATATTACTACACTATGTTATAAATTTGTTTGGGCATTTTTTTCGGAATGTTAAATTCAATTTAATGCTAAGTTAAGTTTAATAATGAATGTTCGGAATGGTTTCGTTAAGCGAAAATGGTTCCGCATTACGAATAAGATTCGGGAACAAATTATTATTCCACTGTATCTCGCTGGGAAGGCCGAGAACTGCGAATTCGTGTGAAAACTACGGGAGAACATTCAGAAAAAGAAACTGAAGAATGGTAGGAATGTAGTTTACGCGGTGACTAGCCCAAAATAGAGCTTATCTCTTATAAACATGGAATGCAGAAGACTTGAATTTTCTGTTTCTTTTGTCTGAACTGCGGTTTCTTTTTGATTTTTTGGGAAAAAAAAGCAAACAATCCCTTTCTCCCCCTACACATAAAACTAAGAATGGTGAAGTTTAGAGCGCTTATATATTAGATTTAAGAATATCACTTCCTCTCTCATAAAGGAACAATGGTTTGGCTTTTCACAATTCTAATTGTACGTTTCAAAGTTTAATACATGTTCTGCATCTAGTTATCTAAGTTCTCTAAAATTATTTCTTAGATCTTCATTTCACGAGAACGTTTCTTAGATTCTTTCAACACTTATTATGCGTGCAGCAGTGAGTGAATTGAAGGTTTACATATATAGAGAGAATATTTCACATGGTAGTGAAATGAACTACCGATTCGATGTTGTCCGTGTGACCAAGGATTACTTTATTTATTACGTACCACATAACTTCAAGTTTTATCTTCTGTCTTGTGTTCATATTTTACCTACTGGTCATTTTTTACAGATAAGTTAATCTATGCATAGCTAAGATAAGATAGCTATGATAACAAATGCATAGCTATCTGTAATCTGTGCATTTGTTTTCAATGATTCATATTTTTATGAGTCTTACTTGAAATATTGCTCAAGCAAGGTATTTCAGGCAAAGCATACTCTTAAGGGGTGAGAGATATTGTAATCATTTAATTATTACAGCATTTATAGACAACAAGTTTTTATTTGAATATAATTGTGTAAAAACGCGACTGCCGCGCAATCATAAGTCATCATAAGTAATAATTAAAATGAAAGTGTATGTGTGTGTGTTGGCATTCTGCGTATCAGAACGTTTGATATAGAGCTAGTAAATTTGGCACGGATATACTTTTCGGGGGAGGGGAGTGTGCATCTTGAAGTGATTTTTTTAAAGATTTTAATTAGAATTTCATAATTAAATAAAATATAAGTTAAAATTTGATGTTTTGCTTAATTAATTAAAATATAAGTTAAAATTTGATGTTTTGCTTAATTAATTAAAATATAAGTTAAAGTTTGATGTTTTTATTAATTAATTAAAATATAAGCTAAATTTTGATATTCTGCTTAATTTATTAAGATATAAGTTAGAATTGATGTAATCAAATATAATCAATATGCCAGCCAAAATAGCTGGTCGCTTGAGGCGACTAGAAATAAATAAATTAAATCCTATTAATTTTCACAAAATTATTAAAATAGAGAATAAATTTAAAATAAATTAACATTTTAATTAAATTAAGAATGTTTTGAACAGTGAAACTGAATTGATCAACTTACTAAAAGAGAGGCCTAATGATGCAAATCCGTCACAGAACTACTTTTTTCTGAAATGGAATAATAAGTCGAAATATTCTTGATCAGATATAAAAGATAGAACTTGATTCTAATTTTCTTCAATTCAGGCAAATTTTTATTTCTTGACTTCCAGTGTAAATTATATAGAGCCCTTAGACTACTTAGGCACTTCTTTTTTCCAAGTTTCAAAAGCTAATATTTTTTTTATTGATTTTATAATTATTAATTAGCTTTTTGTTGGAAAATTTAGTGAAAGGCTGAAAAAGCAAAACATTTGAAACAAGTGATCTTTGAAGAGAGTTGGTTTCAGTATCTTGCCTATAACAAATTAAATTTAAAAAGGATTTTAAACAAAATGGTAAAAAATTAAGAAATTGCAAAACTAATACAACAACATCAAAAAGCAAAGTTTTCCAGAGATAGGGACTTGTGAGTAAGTTAGAAAATTTCAAAAAATCATTAAGCTATAGTAATTGAAAAAAAAATTCCTAAGATGAATTTTTAAAAATTTTAACAATACTTAATTTTATTTTGAATAAGTTTGAATGCATGGCCCTTATAAAGAAAATAGAACCCAAAAACTGAATGACTCTAAAAAGTGACTAATAAGCGAAATCTAAAAAACTCAGGGCTATTAATAGTTGCCAGACCACTTGGTAGCTACTTTCTTTGACTATTCAATAATTTTGCCTGACTTTGGCAATGCTTGCCAATTGTTTTAAAACAAATAACCAAATCTGAAATTATAAAATGCCAGGCTGAGAGCCGCAGAATTAATGCATTTTTGAGAGATTCTTTACTTTAATTCTGGACTATGTAGGATTTTTGTCTCTTTCATTTACTCACTTTTTTCCCCCAAGTTTATAAATTCCTAGATAAATAAAAAATAAACTTATAAAATTTAGAAAGCAGTTTTCACTGAAGAATGGAAACGAAAAGAACCTGTTTTGAACTCGCTTATGTTTTTCTGAAAACCACAATTAATTGTATAAATTGTATAATTCTGATAATCAAAATTAATTTCTGAAACCATAATTCTTTGGTTCGCAAGAAAATGCGTGAAGCTTGTATAACAAAATATTGATGCATGCTTATTGAATAAAAATTTAAGAGTTGCGTTTCTTCGTCGGTAGATGGCACCACGACCGTGTTTTGCGCTTTAAAAGTGGAAATTGTTAGTAGGATGAGACTCTGAAGTTGAATGTTGAAGTTGTTGGTTGATATATTAGTATTTTCTATTTAGCAATAACGTTTGGCGAAAGGAACGGAATGTTCTTTAGGGAATAATTTTTCTAATGTTTTAAAACTGTGCAAGAAGAGAAATTATAGATTAGTAATTGAACAGTAATGCTTTATTTCCTTTATACGATATGCTATATATGAAAATAAATTGCAAAATTTTTGATGAAGCAGTACAGGTGAAGAAAAGAGTGTATTCAAACAATAAAATAAGATAATTCACAAGTAATGATCCAATTTAAAAAAACAAATAATTTCTTATCTGAAAAAAAACGTGATCATGTATTCAAAATCAATTGTTAATCATGCTAAAAATTTAAAATCTTTCTCAACTTACAATTCTCAACACATTACTGAAACAGAGTTCAGGCTTAAAAATATCAACCAGCGAACCTTTTCGCACTTTTCCATAATTTATAATGGATTGAAATAAGTTAATGATATTAAAAATTTTAAATTGCTATTTTGCTTTTAAATTGTTCATAGTTTTTTTACGTTTGTCACTGGATGCAAGTGAACATTCAAATACGTGTTAAAATCTAATTTGTCAATATCTAATAAAAGATTATATTCGGAGGTATGTGATAGTCGGTTGTTAACAAAGTTAAAAAAAAAAGTTTTTTTTTGTATATTTACAATAGTTTTAAATCAAAAAAAAGAGTCAAAATTAAAAAATAATAATAAGCAGACTATTCAAATATTTGCAAAATTTTATCATATTATTGAAGTTAGATTAAAATGAAATACGAACTTAGAATCAATAAAGTTTCTTTTCTGAAAAATTGTAATAAAAATATAAAAATAGATTTCATTATTAATAAGATTTAACTTTCAGTCTTTATTCATAATTTTAATTATCTCTTTGATTGCTGTATTCGATCAATTTTCTTAAGAAGGGTAGAATAATTTTGCTTAAAATGAATGTTGGAAAAAAAAATCTTAAATTCATTTTTCAGGCGAAATTATAATAGCCTTTTTTGTATTATGATCTATAAAGAAATGCTAAGTAAACACCAAAAGAACAAAATATGCACGTGTACACAGAAGGTTATAATATTTAAAAAAAAAAAAAACTATATCTCTGATTTATTCGATTTGATTCTTTTGCATTTATAAATAAATTTACTTAAAATAAATCAAAATAAATTTAAAATGATCAGTTAAAATAAAACATTAACAGAAAAAAAATCCAAGAAAGGTTTTTAATATGTTGTTACCATCTAGTAAAAATAATAAGCTAAACTAATAAACTAATAAGCCAAGTTTTATGTGTAAAGCATGGATCGAAGGAATTTGAATATAAATAAAATCTTAATCCTACTCTGCTTTTCTGATATAGTTCGGCTGTTCCAACGTATGGTTTTATTTGTTTCCTGCAGAATCAGATAGATGTGATTGGTGATAATGTTTAATTTCAAACGAACTTGTATTTTTTTAATGAAATAAATTTATAAAATGCCATTTAAATTTCCAATGTTTAAAAAGAATTTATCTGCTTTGAAATGAAACGATATCAATAATTATTACTTGTAAAAATTTAATTTTATTTCAGTTGTACAGTTAATTGAAATTAAGACATTTTGTTCAGTGTTACAAATTAAATGAGGCAGCTGTTTTGAAACCTATTTTATTTTTTCGATGGAATAATATGATGTGCA
Organism: Argiope bruennichi; assembly: GCF_947563725.1. NCBI lineage: Eukaryota > Metazoa > Arthropoda > Arachnida > Araneae > Araneidae > Argiope > Argiope bruennichi. The sequence goes on along the minus strand of NC_079155.1, from coordinate 52,029,306 downwards.
CTAGTATTATAATCAAAGTTTAATTGGTGAAGATCTTAAGACTACAACTCAAATATGATGCAGAACTTATGCCTCACAATAATAATAATAATAAAAAAATTGTAATGTGTTTGTTTCTTAACAGATGGCAGCACAAACAATATAACGAAAATGAGAGCTTTTTTTTAATTTGACTCTCAAAAATATGACAATGGTAAAAAAAAAAAAAAAAAAAATCGAGCCCGAGATTTTTGAACGAATCTCCACATTCCACATCACGAGTTCTTAAAACACATTTTTGGAATTATATTTGTTTGTATGTAAACACAATTAAAAAGAAAATTTTGAACTCGGCTGATGAAATTTGATTTACGGACTTAACACTAAATTTGTAGATTATCAAATTTTGAACGAAATCCATTCATAGGTAATCTGTTCATTCGAATATAAATGAACAAGATAGCTACAAAACTTAAAGAGCTAGACAGATAAAATTTGATTCACAGTTTTATCAACCGAAATATAGATTCAAATGGTTGAACATCTGTCTGCCTGTAATTTCAAAAGCATGTAAAAGCGATAATTTAAAAAGTTAGTGATTTAGGGGTTTGAAATTTAATTCACAGTTATAACATTGAAAATATAGATTTTCATCAGATTTTGAAATTTTTGAAAGAATTGAATGTATGTTGGTCTTCTTTTTCGCATGAATGTAAATACAATAACTCAGATATATGTATGTTGGTGTATGATCTTTACAATACAATTCTAGTTTTATGTCAAATTTTGGTTTTAGCCTATCGGAAGAAAGGTTCTGAAAATAAAAATTTGAGTACTCCACTCGCATATTCACGCCGTGTCAAAGATCCAATTTTAAGGAGTTAACACCTTTATTAGAGAATTTGTGAGAAAGTTTTGACGAAATCACTTCCTTTGGTTTCTTTTATTAATTAGCGTAAAGATGCAAAGGCAAAATCGGAGTCACACTTAAATGAAAACTGTGCACGCCAGTGACTTGTTCATTGGCGGGCTCCAAACATTATATGAAAAACGATATGCAAGAACTTGTTTTTGTGTTAAATCCATAAATGAAAATAAAACCTAAAAAAAAGTTTCGGAGGATTTTTAGCTATATTATAAATAAAAATAGTTTATAATTTTTATTTATAATGCAGTTTGTTTGGATGTTTGTAAAAAAATGTTTTGTAAGATATCAAATAACAAATTGTTTGTATACAATATTCTGAACTCATATTGTGTTATTTAGCATTTTCTTTACACACACACACACAAATTATTAAAATGATGATATTTTAAAACTTAATTCACGACTTCACGAATTTTTGCGAATTAATTTTTGGAAGTATTTTTTTTAGATATATGTATTTTTTTTATCTATTTATTTTTCTGCATTTTTTTGGTTGTTTAAACAAACTTGTAAACATTTATGTTTAATGTATCTATATTAATACTATAATTTCTGCGTAAAATGAAAAAAAAAAAAAATAAGCGACAGAATAAAATAAAGATAATACCCCCCCCCCCCCACACACACCGGCATAAAATTGAAGACAGCGGGCAAGGCCGTAAATGCCTCTAGTGCTCAGATTTTTATTTTCAGAGTTCTGAATATAAGAGTTGTGTGATTCATAGTATAGCAAAGGAAATTGTGTATTAATTGCATGCCTTTAGCGAACAATAGTTACAAGATATTGGTTTTTAGCACCAAAATAGCATTTAAAAATCTAGTGTACAATCTTTGGTGATTAATCACTGACATACTGTTAATTACCAACGGGACTCATTCGCATGCTAATAAGTTAATCTGGCAAGCCCAGGTAAGGATTATCATTATCAGCTGCATAGAAGATACAATTATGACAATTTATTGAAAATTTAAGGAGAATTAACTGATGATTGCTTATCTATGAAAAAAGTAACATTTTAAGTAAACAAATGTATTTGTAACAAAATGGAAAAATTATTGTGCTAATAATTAGAATTGGAAAAATTTCGACATCTGGTAAGGTACTAAGTTTTCTAACATGTTGGTTCTATAATTTCCACAAATGGGAAAAGTATGTTAATTAAAGTATATTATTCGCAGAATTGTACAGCCACGATCCAAGTGTGAAAGTGAGCATTAACAGTCAAACATTAGAGTCATCATTAGAATTCGATAACTATTTGAAAGTGTGCAAAGGAATTCTGGGATTGTTCTCATACTCTTCCGAACCCTAACAGTGACAGGACATAGACATCTCAGATTGAAGAAATTATGTCAAAACGTTTGACCCATGGGCACATATACAAACGAGAGATTTCTTATGTGTTTAAATCCTTTAATATGATGAACCCACATCTGGAAATTAAACAACATCTCTATATTTTATATGAATAAACAGTTATTCTAAATTCAATAGTTGATCGCATTCATTGATCAACACTAAATATGCTTTAACTATTACGTGTTGAATTGAATAATAAAGCTTCAATGTATGCTATTAATCATTTAGATAATAGTTATTACAAGTGTATGCACAATTTTAGCAACAGCTTGTAAAGACATTAGTGAATCTGAATTCTTGTTCCGATGTATTGATTGATATGACAGCCGGAGTCATCTTGCTTTGGTTATTTTAGGTAGATTCCTCTAGGAAGACTACCTATTGCAATGATATCTCATGACAGGACTTCGTAAAAATTTCTTCAGTTCTTCATCGATCATGATCCCTAAAACCCAAAACCATCGTTTGCTCAAAAGTTTTTAAATATATATGAAGATGTCGTGTCCGCGTTACCAACGAAAAGGAGTGCAGTAGCTTCTGAGGGTAAATAGCCCTGAGCACCCGAGGGCAGATGTCTGACTTCTAGCTCATATGAAGATGAAACTCACACATTCGCTTGCACAATTCCTTTTTACAGGGGTGCACATTCACACACCTCACAAATAGAACACAGATAAGAACAGCCATGCCCGAACCGGGATACGAACCCGGGAAAGATGCGATACCCCTATGCCAGGACGCTGGCTTAAGTACATGTATGCGTATAATAATTTGCTCATGTTATCTTGTAAACAAGACAAATGCAGTAATTTTGTTTAAATTTTATCTGGCTTGGAATATGTTGATAGAAATGTAAAAATCTCGGACTAGTTCGCAAAAGGCCCATCTAGCCCAAAGGGGGTGGAAATGGTGGGGTATTGAAATTTTCATTTCCTTATAACTTTCTTAATATTGAAAATAGAAAAATAAATCCAACTAGACAAATGAGCACCTCATTAAAACGAACAATTTTTGTATTTAAAGTTTTTTTATAACTGCCATATTTTAGAAGTTAGGGTTGAAAAGTGATTTTCACTCCCTAATTTTGACTGCTTACATCAACCATTTATATTGCCAAATACTAACCTAGATGTAAAGGAATTTAGCTTTGCCTTCCAGCTTGCGAGAGGAGTTTTTTCCTGGAATAGCTGATAGCTTTGGTGAACGCTACTCCTTCTGGGAGAAATGGGGGTATTTTCTCACACAACTCTGTATTTGCTGTGATCTTCCAAAATACCGTCATGCGAATATTTCAGAATATTTTGTTTAGTTACATGTTATTAGAATAATGTTATCTTGTAAAATCTAGACAATTCTTGATGATTAAATTAAAACTCGACATGATTTACTACATATGCTTTGCAACTTCCATTACAAATATTTTTTTTAATATATTAACCGAAATAGTAGCAGATGAAAGTGATTAGAGGTACAGTGAAAAAAAAATGATTTACTGAATACAGTTAAAAATCATCAATTCATTTATGCGTGGCATCAGGTAATCTTCCTCATTGCCATCACATTGCAGCCTTCTAAAGGTGTACTGTAGAATAAATACAAAACTAAATCGTCATGAGTATATGATGTATATCACATGAGCATGAATCGAGTCCGTTAATGGCAGTAACTAAAATAGTGATATATTTTTTAAAATCTAAAAAAACAAAGCACGTGAACCAGATAAAAATAGTTATTTACAAATTTCATAATAGAATGAATCAGACTACCCAGCAATATGTAGAATCTATCGCAAATTATCTGTTTAAAGTTTAAACAATTTTCTAACTAAAGAAATAACACCAGAAGGAAAAAAGTCATAAGTAATATAATAAAAAATATTTACGAAAGCAAAGTAGGCTTTGAGTGTCTCTCGACGTGGAAAAAAAAAATTCAAGCGATAGTTCGTGAAAAGTTCGGATATGCATATTAAGTATGATGCATATTGGCGAGTTTTTCATTGATCGCTATCAAAAAGTCCACATAATTTTATACGTCTCTTACAAAAGAACTATTTTCCTATAAAAGCATAAGTATCTATCTTGATTAAGTTTCAGTTTTCATTAATAAAATGCTTTTAAACCAATCGTGTGCAAAACTCCACGATACGATTGGTTTAGTAATATTAACGTCCCGTTTTAAGGCAGCAGTAGGCCTATTTTGGGATGGACCTTGCAATTTTGAACTACGGTCAGATGACGAGGACGACACCTGAGCCGGCACCTCTCTCTCCACACTAAACCACAACGACGGGAGGACGTTTGGTCATGACGTATTTAACGTTCAACAGACCCTCTTACACCACGGTTCTTCGGTGGAACTGGGTCACGAACCTGAAACCTTCTGGTTCCGAAGCCGAGACCTTACCACCAGTTCATTGCGGTCCCACTTTACGATACAAAGACCATAGGGATGTAAATTTAGTTGACATAATTGCTTTCACCAGATAGGTGAATTTATTTTATTATAGTATTTTTTAAATAAATAGCATAATTATCTAATATTTTTTGAATACATATTCATATATATATGTAGGCATTGATAGCAGTAAAACTGAATTTTAGCGATGCTTATGAGTTCCACTTCCTTTAATATGCTGTTAACAGATATTAATTTAAAACAACTGATAGAAGCCACAATAAAGAGAGTATATTTTAATTTTTTTTTGTAATAATCTAAGGCATTTAAAACATTCGACAATGTTTCAAGCCCCTTGATAAACATTTTTTTCAGCTTTTATATTTCTTATAAATAATATCACGAAAGTTGTTAGAGTATTCATTTTTTGAAAATTCTAAAATTAATTGATTAAAAATCATTAAGAAACAGAACGTTTAAATTTCATTTGTAATGTTGTGTTAGAAATGCTAAATGGATGAGGTGTGTTATTTTGAGATGTAGCAACAGGTTGCATAATACAGGCTTGGTGATGGGATCGTAGGATCACATGCTCAAAATTCGAATTCATCAAAGATATGCTTTGAATATAGGCCTAGTGCATGCTAGAACTGTTATAATGGCTCAGATGTTATCATTGTAGTGTGGTTTGGAAATTTGGAAAGGACTGACGCCACTATCTGATCAAAATTCGAGATTACGAAATGAGTAGTAAAATAGACATCATGTAATTAAAAATGAGATCGTTTGATTGTTTAATAGTTAATTAGTTTGGTAGTTGGTTTAAAAGCACAGTAGCTTTGTTAGACTATGCGGTAAAAAAAAATACGGTTGAAGCTTGAATACGAGTTGTTAACAGATTGACTAACTCGTGAATCGCCTGTGATTCACATATGCTCTCTAATTACTTCACATTTACCATCTAATTAGATGTTCTTTTCTCTTTCACAGATCTCTTTTTAAGATATTAGATATATTTTTAGATCTTTTTCTCTTTTTAAGATAGAGCAAATAAGCGTCATCTTATTAAATTGGTGGTCCGAATCACAGCCGTAAATCATGATTTATTCTAAGTTAAACGACTGTGAAATAATTATATAATTTAGTCATATTAATTTCCAGTTGGAGAACTGTATTAGGGCTATTTTGGGATGAATTTCGTGCTTTTACGAACAAGTGACGATGACGGCATCTGAACCAACATCCACCGATCATCCACTAAAGTTTAATTTATCTTAAGAGATACTCTTTTGTTTGATATATGAAATAATGGATAACTTTAATATGTGTTGGTATTGAAAGAAACTAAAGTTGATATCCTCTTCAAACGTACAGGCAACATTAGAAGGAGGATGTAAATACCAATGGTGTATGCCTGAAAGTTGGGCAAGGTGTAATCTGAAAAAATGAATGTTCATTTATTCATTTCATTTTTGAAAGCTAAATATGACGTGATAATCTAAAAAACAAATAAACAATAAACTATGTGCATTATTTACTTTAGTTTTACCAGTGCGGATCTGAAATGAATAAAATTATCATTGCAAAATGTCATGATATTAAAGGAGGAAATTTACTAATAAGACTGAAATACGATCAGCCTACACTTTTTGACAGATTTTTATAATTAATAGGTTTATACTCCTCCAGTGAAAGGGGTAATAAATGAAACAGCAACTAATTAGTAGGCTTATTCGTTAAAAATTGAAAAAAAAATTTTATACGACAGGATTTCACACGAATTTCGATTAGGGAATTGGTGAAATAAGATCTCTATTCTGTAAAGTGTAATTTTTTCGAAAGTTAACACTTTTGAAAGAGGATGAATAGAATATTCCGCTTGGTTAATTAGCGCTTCTAATTAAACTATCCGAAATGCTCATTTTTCGATATAAACCTTCAATTAAGATGATTGAGTAATTTCTTTTAAAACGAGGAAGTTTCAACATTTAAAAGAGTTTCAAATCTGAATTAATTGCGCTTTACTGAAAAAAAAGTGCATGAAATTCGATTGCGATGAGTATTAAATATGTATTTTTTAAAAATCTGCTCTAATTAATTAAAATGGTTGCACTGGAATTCTCTTGTATTCCCTTTCCTAGAACTCCTCTCGCCAGCTGGAATGTAAATAATCTAATAAAGTGAAATGTTTTGATTCAAATTACTATTCTCTGTTGATGCCGAACAATATTTAAGAATTTTTAAATATACCAACTCAATTATAATAATTATAATGTTAAATGAAATTATAATTATTAAGTTTAATTATGTTACAAAAACAAAGCTTTAATTTGGTTTTAGCTCCCTTTTAAGCTTTAAGACATTTAATTTGGTTTCGCAAGAACGCACACACGCACGCACGCACGCACACAGACACACACACGCACACACACACACACACACACAAGCACACACACACACACACAAGCACACACATACACACACACACACACACACACACACACACACACACACAAGCACACACACACACACATGGACACACACATTTGACTCCCTATACAAATTTAGTGGTCATCAGATTTATACTCATAGTATACAAATAAAATTTAAAATGAAAATAATACCATTTATTTATATAGTTTTATCCGTTACCACTATTAATAATAAAAATGCATCTGCTGGCACTAAATGAACAGACTGAACAGACCGTCATAGATGTACCAAATTCGGTACAGATATACTATGAAGAAGAAAAACCTGCATTTTAAAGATATTTTTCTTGTAATTTCAATATTCTTTTCATTAAATATAGTTTTGGCATATTTCGTCAATGATGTCTGGTATTATCATCATGCAAAAATGATTTTCTACTATTTTAAAATTTAAAAATATTTTTTTTCATGATACAAATTTAATTGTTTTGCTATATTTTTCCCAATTTTGAAAATTTTAAAACAAATATTTTTTATGCATAAATTGCAACAATGCTTTTCATTGCTGCAATGAAATTTGAAACTTTTCATTGTTTCATCAAATATTTAAACTTTTTTTCCACTATTAAGGACCAAAGAATTCTATTTTTATTTTGATATTCATTGATAATCGGGTAACAAAAATTTTACCCCCCCCTTTTTTTTTAAATCAATTTTTGTAGAATTTATAAACATATCTCACTTGAATATTTGGTTATTTGGAAATAAATTTGGAAGATTTTTACCTGCTATTGTTCAATTTTTAATAAGTGTTTTTTTTATCCAAGTGCTATTAGTTGTATTTAAACACATTGTTTGAGTCCATTAACCAGAAGCACATAAAGAATAAGAAGGCGAAGTTATAGTCTTGAGCAAGACAATGTGTAACTAGATGCTAGATAATACAGACAGTTACAATTGATAGGGGACTCCATTAGGAAAATAACTACATAAAACAACTAAAAGCCATTTAATCTTTTATTTCAAAATGAAATTCATATTATTTACTGAAGAAACCAAGAATTATACATTCACTATTCCAACTGGAATATGGAATATAGTCGTCAAGGGTGGCTGGTTATTAATATAACGATGATTTCATTTGTTAAATCTAAGAACTATTTCGAAATGTACTTTATTTCACGTGACCCCAGTGGGATAATAGCAAGTGGTTGTATTATCGAGACAACTTTTTACCATTGTCCCATTGCAGTCACCTGATGTTCCTGAGGTAGGCGTGACCTTCTATTGCGCGCAATGGTTGGCTTCGTGTGAACGCTATTTTAGACTTAAACAAGGAAAAGCACTGGGAGAACAACATGCATAAGCAAAGTAATTCACTCCTGCAAATCTCAGGTTATCATTCATCAATAAGATCTTTGATGAACACTTTTCACTTTTTCTTCTGCAAAGTATTCAAATAAAAGTATTGCAGTCGTCAAAAAAAAAAAAAAAAAAAATCGAACGATATTTTGACGAATTACCACTTCTCACACTTCTCTGATTTCGAAAAATAAAAATTTGAAATAATGTGAGTGAATATGTCAGCTTAAAAATTTTTGAGCTAAACTGGTGGAATTTGGTATGTAATCTTTGTACAAAATGTGTAGATATTTGTAAAATTTTCATGAAAAAGAAAATTCATTCAGATGAATTTATCAATTTATTTGTCAAAGGGCAAGTGATCATGAAAGAACAGTTATATAAAATTTCGCATGCAATTTTAGCATCTAAGGTGCAGATCTGTATATAATTTTATACCGAATCTGTCAATGAGTTGATTGTTTTTTACTCTACAGATTGATTATCAACCATCTGCATGCAAGCAAATGCCATTGCTGAACATTTCAATGATTTAAAAAGATGAAATTTGGCTATATAATCTTATTACTAAAATTGTTGTTCTGCGTTATTTTTTGGTTTCACTTTTCTTGTAAAAAAAGGCATCCAAAACGTACACTTGGCTTGCCTCACTATACTATAAAAAAACACAAAATTTGAATTTTGAAAATTTTGAGCATTCGTGGAATTGATGACTTTTTGAAGGTCCACAATTTTTTTATATGAGCTGATGGGGCCTAGCACCTTTATTAGGGAATATGTGAGAAAATTTTAGAGTGACATATCATTTTGGTTCAAGTTGATAAATTACTAACCGAAATTCGCATGCTTATTTTAAACATTTCAAAGCTCGCCAATATCATTTTTTTTAAAAAAAATTTCATTCTTTAATATTTTGTTCATTTGTATCATAATATGTATTTCTTTTCATTCCTTTGTGTTTAAAAATTTAGAAATACGTTAAAAAGTTCACAAATCTCTTCCTAAAAAATGCAAAAAAAACCCCCCTTTTCTGAAAGGATTTTGCTCCGAAATGTCACTTTTCTGCCGATTCCATAGTCACGTGTTTCTCCAGATTTCTTTCCAGATCCAAATGCATCTTCAAATAGATCGCTTTAGCTGAGCCTTTCGTGTCTTATCAGTGTCCATCTTCGGCGAAACAAAACAAAAGGGAAAGAAAACTGTCCATTCTCCTTGTTTCTTAAAATATACTTAAGATTCTTTGGACATTTAGGCTCTTTTCTAAATCCCTCTCCCTTCCAAAAAAAAAAAAAAAAAAACATGAAAGGCTGTAAGTTTATTTAGTACTTACTACCAAAAGTTTAATTGGAGAATTCATTTTTTACGAAAGAAACAAAAGACAAATGTTATGTATGTAACTAGGGTATTTTATTTTTTTCTTTGATACAAATTTTATAGACAAATGAAATGACATACAAATGAAATAAGACACTGTGTTATACTTCTTTTCTCTTCCCATTTTTAACATTTCACTGTAATTTACAACATTTTTTTGTTGGTCCTTTTTAATTTTCAGATCTTTTTACCCATGTAAGTGGTTATAAAAGAGTGGTAGTTCTTAAGTTCGAGCGCAATTTAACATACAGAAGTAATATACTCCCAAGAGTTTAACTTAATTATTTTAATATCCCACTTTAAAGCAACAGTAGGGTTATTTAGGGAAGGGCCTCGTAGTTTTGAACTGCGGTCAGATGACGAGAAGGAAACCTGAGCAATGAAAAGCATGAATCTGCTATTTTTACTTTTAAAGATGAAAGTTTGTTATTGTCACCATGGGCCAGAGACTAAGGTTTTAGGGGACCTTAAGCTATACAAATTTTGGAGAACCCCCTTTTCCTTTATAAACAAGATTCTTTGATTTTAATATCTCTCTATAAATAGTTTTTAATTTTAAATTTTGACAAACAGGAATAACGTAGCATTAAATTACAGATTACTTTCAAGAAAGACAGTTATTACATTCATTACATTGTGTATAAAAAACGCCAAATTTAAATTTAAAAATAAATTTGGGAACATCAGGGGGAAAAACATTCTTATAAAGGTGTTTTAACTTTTAGCCTTTAAGCTAAAACATTTGTTCTCTAATACTTATCATAGAATATATTCTTTTTTATTATCTCATTTGCGAAATATGCAGAGATTTGAAATGTGAAAATTCATCAAAATTTCGAGTACATATTTTTTTTTCTTTTATAAAATTTTCTCTTTGTATATAAGAAAGTAACAAGCACACACACACACACACACACTGTTTAACATGTAAATAAAAATGATTTTCGAATATTAAATTAAATTTATTAGCTTTTAATTCTAAATGAAATATTTAAAGTTCAAACTAAAACAGCTCTCTTTTTTATTATTTAAAAAAACATTTTAAGAAGCAGTTTTATAATTAAAAAAATTATTATGTCCTTATATAATTAATGAAAATAAATGAAATTTCTGCTATATAAGCAATGATATATTTGTATTCTTATGGAATTATCGAATAGCTCGTTCGACAGGAATATTGGTTGAATATAATTTCAATCAAGTCTCTTAGGAATAACTTGATGTTTATGATTTTCTCAACGAAGTACTTTTAAATATCACATTTTGATAGACATTAAAGTAATGCTATCTTAATAGCTTTATTGATTTTTTTTCGTTCATTTTGTATATGAATTTTCCTAAGTGAACCGAGTTCTATGACATCATAGTATCATTAAAATTTTTTGTTTAATGTTTCAATTGCCTCTTGGCCTTTGCAGTAATGTATTTTCATTTAAGGAACCGTCATGTAAATTGCTCAAGTAATAATCATAATCATTTTCTTTCGAAGCCTGATTCCACCGAAGATCTTCTGTGTAAATAAGCCTGGCGCAAATTAAATATGTCAGGTTCAAATCCCTTTTATTGGTATAGCGTGGTTCGTTGGAGAGCGTTTACCGGCCCAAACACCGACCTCGGCATCTGACAACGACTTAACAAGTTTTTTATCGTCTGATTCGAATGCAATTCACACTTACTATCAAATTAAATCACATTTATTAACCAATTAGATGATCTCTTATCTACGACATTCAAGAGATAGTAAAAAAGTGGTAAGTTAATTAGAAAAAGGATCCGAGTAACATTCGTAAAATCATGGCTTTGAACGTGTTAAATTATGTCCATTCCAAAATAAAATCTGTATAGAATTATCAGATAGTTATTTCAAAATAGAGCTTGAACAGTGGCAGATTTAAATATTTTGAGGCGCTCTATTAATAAGAAGAAAATTTAGTTACATATTTCAGCAATTTATTATTGACATGTTAATGAGTTATTTAATAAATTTTGTGAATATATATTTGTTTTTCTTTATTTATTTTAATTCAGGACTGCTCGGCATCCCTATTTTTACAAAATATTATTATTATATATTATACAAAATATTATTATAATGTTTGGTTTTATACATATTTTAATAAATAATCGACCGTTGTAAAATATATACCCAATTGTACTTGATAAAATGTTAATATTATCCTAACATTTTATCTTTAATAGAATTTCTTTTTTTAAAAAACTTATTTATTTAGCAAAAAAGAAAATAATATATATATTTTTTAACTGACTTGCTTGCGGCTTCGTCTGAGCCTACCGTCTTAGACAAGTGCCTTGTTGGAAATTCACCCCTGAGCTTAAATATAACTACATTAAACCTACACTGAATTTTTTAGTGGTTAGATATTTGATCTCGTCACTAAAAGATATAACGCTTCAAATAATTGTGTTGATTGTAATATTCTGGCGTGAAAGTGGATTAGAGGAACGAACCATTTTTTTTCTATAAAGCCCTTGCAAAATTGCCATGAATATATTTTGATGATTATAAAAATATTCCTACATTTTATTGCAAGTTTTTTAAAAACTTCTATTGTTTCAGGTTTGTAATGATGTAATTCTAAGATTTCGCTTTTACTTCTTGATATTCTAGATAAGCATTTTTTTTAATCAAAAAGAGTGAGAACGACAAATTGGAATCGTCAAATCGTGAGGCGCTAAAACAATATTTCAGAAATATTGAGGTGTAATGGATATCAGGAGAAAGAACATTTATATTCATTAAAATACAATATAAATGTGATTAAAATTTCAATTCGCTCAAGTTATTTTTGTCATCTTACGAATTTACGTTTTCGTCTTGATTTCCATGCTTCACATTAAAATTATTATTTCGCACTTTTTAGAAAAGCATTAATTGGTGTTTTTTTAATTTTCTAATGTTTATTAATTATTCAATAGTTAATTTGAATTTTTGTCTTAGATCTTAATTAAGTATTTCTAAATTTCTTAGCAGAATTCAAATCATAAACAGAGGTACAATGCTACGCAAATTCTAATAGTTTGTACATAGTTTTGTTTTGGACATATACGGAAGAAATCAACTGTCGCAACGTTAACAAAAGTAAAAATTTCGCTGGCATAGCTTCACTGTTCTGTTTTAAAAAAAAGGTTGATATTCCTGAATTTGAACCCCCCCCCTTCAAAAAAAAAAAAAAAAAAAAATCGTGCCGCAGTATCGAACATCTCGGAATTCTTTTTTAGCTCCGCATTTCTAGAACAACACAAGTAAATCTCGCGCTACTGTTTTATAAATATTCCCTGTGTGAGGCAGTATCACGGAGTAGGCAAAGTGTGTGGGGGAGGGGAGAGCGCGCTCTTTCTGATGTAGTAAAGATGTGAAAGATCGATTCGGCATTGTAATCGTATCGCATTCCACCAACCTGTCGAGCGATTTGAGGCCCCACTTTTTACCTGTTGGAAAGAGCGGCCGGCAACCCTGTCTCGTGAGGGGACGATTCGTCGCCAACTGTGGCAACCACGCTCCGGCGTGTGTGTTTCCCGTTCGGAGTGCCTCCTCAATCGGGACAGAGAAACGCGCAGAAGCAACATCGGTTGACAAGACAATCCCCTTCGACTACCTGCTGATTGGGTCCCCATTCCTCGGTGGGCCCCGGAATAGACATGGCCGGCGCACAGTCGGGCGTACACGTCGTGCAGCTCAAACCCATTGAAGTCCCCCAGTCTATGATTGAGGGCAACAAATTCGTCAAATGGGATGACGTGAGTTTCATTCTCCTTCGTTTATTTGTTTGTCTTACACCCCCTTCCAACCCCCCATCATTCCTTAGTGAAATATGTGTATGAATACATAATCATCATTATCATCAATTCATTATCATAAGCAGATAATTATATGTATTATTTCCGACCTGCTTTATTTTGAATACAATATCTGGAATACGATGAATTCAATTTCATTCATGTATTTGTTCTTGTAACCCCCACTCCAGCTTTTTTCTGAAAGATTTATACAGTAAACAGTAAGCATTTATATTAAACAACGAACTGATTTTGTAGTTGCCATTACATGTGAATAATCTTTGTACAGATCAATGTACACCGGCTTTGTCACATATGCGAAGAAAAATTGACTTTTTTTTTTCGGGAATAAGTAGGGAATTCAATATTTAATTCTTACGTTCACCCGATTTATACAAATAATGGTTTTTGAATTTAGAAGAAGACTGTCAAAATTAAAACTTTTAGAAAGAATTTAAATATTGAATGCTTTTACAAAATTGAATGGAAATGCGGTTTCTGACAAGTCTCTAATTTAACAGTTATAATTTACTCGTGCCGCAGCTAGTTTTTCTTATCTGGTTGATTTCTAAAAATACATATAAAAAATGTCTGAATACTAAAATCAAGCTCAAATTCAATTTTAAATTTTACATAGATTTCAACACAGTGAAGAAAAGACGATTTAAATTTGTAAATGAAAGCTTGAGTTTTATATGAATGGACCGAAATTCATTCATAAGAAAATAATGATTTAATGTTCGCATTTTTTTAAAAGATTGATTTTGTTTTTTATTTAATGGAAAGATTATGGATAATTTTAAACTTCTATGTAGAGGATTTAAAATGTAAATTTCAGCAAAAACTATTAACAAGATAATAAATTGAAATTATTTAGAACAATATGAACACATATAGACAAGGTGGAAACTTATTTCTGCATTTAATTCGAAAATAAGCATTGTACAATAGTTTTTTAAAGATTTTCTCTGAATACTTAAAGCGAGGAATGCTTCGTGGTTATTAATAATTCTTTTACACTCTATTCGGAGTAATGTTAAAAACAAATTTAAAGCTAATAATTATAGACTGTCAAGAAAAAAGAAAAAATCGCTATGATATTAGAATTGTTCCAAAAATCAATGTATTTACTGATGAAATAAAATTATTAACTGTAAAAATATATGTAAGTAGCTAAAGGCCACGTAAAAGTGTATATATATATATATATATATTTGGATATTCTTAAGCGCAAATATTTCATTTCGAAATAACTTCGGTTTCAAAGGTTTAAAGAAATTTTTTTTCAAAAAAAAAAAAAAAAAAAAAAAAGGCGGATCTGTACGGAATGTAATCGAAATCCATAATCCATAAAGGATGTTTTCTTCGTTTCTTCATCGGTCATGAAGAGAATGATTAAAGTTGAAAAGATTATAAGAACAAAAGTAAATAGTTTATTTCGTTGTTCGAATTGTTGAGAAAAGCGTTAGAAGTACATATATAAGATATTTTGTCTTGTTATTTTATATTTTGATATGACTGCGTATTTTCTTATTTTCCACATTGTACGATGAAATTGTGATATATGATTATAAACAGTCCGATGTTGGGTTTGTTACAATTAATTAAAAACAATAAGCGATTGAAATCATTTCGATAATCGATATTAAGACTATTGAAAAGTAATAAATGTTATTCGTAATAAAAATAATTTTATGTAATCTATTATGAGTATTCTAAAGTAATAATTGTTATAACAAAATATAATAATAATAAAAATAATTTTATGAGAATTCAAAAGTAAAAACTGTTATTCATATTAAAAATAATTCTATGAGAATTCAAAAGTAAAAACTGTTATTTGTAATAAAAATAATTCTATGAGAATTCAAAAGTAAAAACTGTTATTCGTAATAAAAATAATTCTATGTATTCTATTATGACTATTTAAAGTAATTGTTATTCGTAATAAAGATAATTCTAAGTAATCTTAAAATTCTTATCTATATGGAATTATTTTATTTATTTTTGAAATGTAGTAAAAGGACCTGATATGTTTTGATGCAATATCTTTTCTACAAGGATCTCAGTTCTTTATCTGTAAGAATATCTTTTACTTCACATTTTATCGCCTTCCCCACTCAATGCTATATTTCTCAATTCGGTACTTTCTCCGATAAAATTTAAATTCGTGACATATTTTTTCTACCTAAAGCGGTTGGTTGAAAAGAGCTAATAGAAATATTATTAATTAATCTTTTTTGTAACAAAAGCCTAATTTTCTTCCAAAAGAATAGCTTAGCGACATTGACCAAGTCTTCGTTGTCTAACGCTACATATTGTCTACTTGAATGTGGACACATTTTGCCGCAGAACTGCTTTTAGTAGCGGTTGGCCTCTTGAAAAAAGATAAGAAAAAAGATTTTTACTATTTCTAAAGTCTGTTTTGAAACTTTCAGGATCATTAATTAAAATATAAGTAATCATTTATCTTAAATTTTAGAAGCTCTTATTTCGTCAAGCAAAATCAAATTGTCGCTTTTTTAAAACCCAGGGTTTTAACTTTTTCTTATAAATTTTTGAAATTTAGGCAAAAAATTTTGAAACCCGAAAAGAATTTTTTTTGATTGTATATATTTTTTATTCAAGAATTTCGAAATGTGGTAATAAAATTTTATAGGCTTTCTTATTTAGTTTTTTTTTATTTATTTACTTCCACACTTAGAATAATTTTATTGAATTAAAATTTTTTTGAATTTTTTGAAATTTGTATTCATTATTATTTAAAAATTAACTTTCGTTTATCAGTAATTAAAATTAGAATTAACTAGATATTTCGATCCATGGAAAGATATTAGACAATGTTTTACGTGTCAATAATGAATAATGTTTTACTTATTTTGGTATTGATATTCTTTTGTTTATTTATCTGTTTAGAACATGTTTGGTCAATTTTAGATTTTTTCTTAAATTATTTCTAAATTTTTACAAATTATCGTCATGAAAATTAAGCATTTTAAAAAATCAGTTTTGAAATCGATAAAAGTATACTTTTTTATTAGATAATTTTTTTTAATGGTCTCGAAATCTGGTATAAAAATGTCTTCATAAAAGATACATAAAAATTTTTATATCTTTTATCTTATACTTTATTGACTTTCGCATTTAGTCATCTTTGTTTATCTTTCCGCTTAGAAAAGAACCGCAGGATGACCACTTTTCAAACTTTTTCTAATAGTTTTAGAAATTTTATATACACATCAAATTAATTTTATCGATAGAAATAAAAAAAAAATCCTAGTCTAACTTGCTATTTTCCCGTTTACAATGAACAGCTGGTAAACATGACATCGCTTCTTTTTGATGACTCGAAATAAAGTTAAAAGCGATTCATTCATTTCAGCTTTCTTTTCGAATAACAATCAATGATAGTAGACAGAATGACTGTTCGATACAGTGTACATTTTATAACCGTCACAGAAATGGACATTTACTTAACCTAAAAATATAGTTGCATTTTGAGGTCATCCACAAAGTAAGAAGTAGTATATGAAAAGCAGAAAGCCTTGATGAATGATCTGAACAGTTATAAAGGAAAAATGATAATATAAAAATAGATAAACGTGTATTGATTTTCTTTAATATTCTTTTAATCTTGTTTAACATTAATCTATTCTAGTTTCTAAAAATGATCAGTAATCGTTTGGCTATTTGTCTAAGTTCTATGTTTTTGTTGTAGTTCGATATTATAATCTTTTTTTTTATTTTTGAATTAAATGTAAGATTTCTGAAGATTGTGTTTTGAATTTATTTATTCGTAGTAACGCAATTTAACATTTTGTCGCAGTATTTTACATTAAATCTGTTATTAATTTTAAAACTCGTCTTTAGTTTCGTACATCATGGTAATATATTATAGAATATTATACAAACAATTAATATCTTTTTAACTCTAGAATATCTTCCGGAGCAAAAAGAAGTTTCGTTAATATTAAAATTGTGTAGAAGCAAACGATAATTGCAAGTAGATTATATATTTATCTTATTATATATTGCTACAGTATTTTGCCTGATAAAAGAAATATCGTAAATCGAAATTATAAATGTTAATCGTTATCGTTTATCAAAATCGGAATAAGGAGAAATTTCATACTAAGAGATATGGAATGAAATCGAATTTTAAATTTATATTGTACAATGACATATGTGTATATATGTTCCTTATAATTGTGACTTTTCTATGCTTATGTTTTTAAAGTAAGTTATTTTTTGATTAATAAGTAACATAATTTTGAGATAGAAAGTACGCAATTGTATTTTTAACCATGGCTACAGAGTCTTATTACTAAAGTTAAAAATATGTGTTTTCGTGAACTCATTTACAGACTTTAAATAAGGTAACGAAAAACTTAAATAAAATCGAAGTTTATAAATTTTTTTTTGAAACATTTGATTTATTTTACTTGATTTTTATTATCTGAAGATCGTAATTAGCTGTTTGTATAAATCATATAATGCGTTTTGGAAAATAATACTATGCAATTCAAAACTCATTTTTTTATTATTTAACACTGGTATATCTTATTATTATGTTATTTAGCCTTGAATAAATGACATTTAAAATTCTTGCAGAGTAATGTGAAATTAATTCAATGAGTTTTTGTGTTATATATTGTAAGCTTTGTTGTAGCGGGGAATTAGAACTAATTAAATTGATTTTTAACAAAACACTGTTAGGAATGTTATTACCGTTACAAATTACCATTGAATTATTTGTATACATCATGTAATGTCTTTTGAAAATTGACAGGAAATTCAATTTACTTTTATTGTTTTAAATGGAATTAAATAAATAATATTTGAAAATACAAAATTCTCAACAGAAAAATAAAATTAAAAAAAAAATCATTCTGTTACAGTATTTAATCCAGACATTTTTACTTTTGAGAATTAACTAATCGGAATTTTAACAGAAGAGTACCGTTGGAAACTATTTTTTCCATCTGAAAAAAATATTGAGAAAGTTATAAATTTATAATAATTATTTTTTGGCCTAGATTTATGGCTAAATATATATAACTATTACTCCATTCTTTCACTGTTTTAGAAACCAAAGAAATAGGGAAGTAAATAAATAAATTTTAGCAAACTATTTAATTAATTACCACTTAAGTTTTATTTGAAAATGTTGTAAATGAATGAAAAATGTTAAACACGAGAATGTAAAAGCGGGGTAATAATAAAATTCATCAAATTAGATTTTTTCAAAAATATAGTGTAAATGCAATACTGACACGAAAATATAGGTATTTTATATTTTTTAAGTATTGCGGGAGATAATTTATTATTTATTTTATTTAAAAATAACAGTTCTGTTTTTATATCCTTATCAAAATAAAGAATTTAGTAATATATTTTTTTGGCGAATACAGAAGTCATTTTCAATTGTTTTTTTTTTTTAACTAAGACAGAATTTTTAAAAAAATCGTTTTTTGTGATAAGCTGATTTCATAAGATTAAGAATTGAGTGCAGTTTAAAGATAATTGTTTTGATTTTTATATACGCACTTAGAATAGCTGCGTTGGTAAGAAATAAAATATTCGATGTATTTCGAATTATTTAAAGAGAAGATGTTTGTTGTATTTTAAATCATTTAAATATGAAAAGATTCGTATAATTTCATGTAAATCTTTTGATATCATAGATTTATGTATAATTTAACAAATATATACAAAATTTATGAAATACAACATAAATTTTTTAAAAATAAAAAAATCTATTTTATAAAATTAAAAAAATTGTGAATTTGAATATTAAAAAATAGTATAACATGAAATATTGAAGTTATTCTTGAATGCTATAATGTATATTATTATAAAGTGCATTAAAACATGTAATAAGAAATGTTTCGTTAGTATCTTGATTTTCATTTATTTTCGTACATTAAATAGTACATTAACGTTCGCTTCAGTTCTAAAAATTAAAACAATGGGAATATATTTTAAAATTGCTTGGTTAAAAAAAAAGTGACAAACAAATTCATGGGAAATTATAAAATGTTTTGACAGTATTAAATTTAAAATGAAAGAAAGGAATATTAAAAAAAAAAAAAAAAAAACTAATGGAAAGAAACGAAAAATATGTAATGTCATAGTTATTTTTTGTTGCAATTTAATACATTTTATTATTTTTTTTTGCTTAAGAACTGACAAATTTAAAGAATTTAAAATTTTGATTTTATTTTACCGTGAAAAATTCCCAAATAGAGCAAATATCTCAAGAATAGCTTTCCAGAAGAATCTTATATTGAAGTGACAATTAAAGGAATGTAATTTTTTTTAATTATTTGGCATATATAATTTTTAATTAAAGTTTTCTAAGAAAGGGAAAAGAAAGAAAATCTTATTTTCTTTTTATATTCAAGTCTTTTTCAATGTTTTTAGCAGAGTTAAAGTTTTAAGTTTGTATAATAATTATAAAAAAATATTTAATTTTTTTAAAAAAAAGTCACCTTCTTTGACATTCGTAAACCTTGAATAAAATTTATCTGGTTGTTTGTCTAATAGGTCTCAAGTGTATAACAAATTTACCGAGAATTAGTCGATGCAGGAAAAAAAAAATGTTTTTTCATTTGTCTTTACAAAATATGCATTTTTGTGACATACGTAATTTTTTAAAGAAGTTATCCTTTCAAGATTTACTAATCTTAAAATAATAATTAATAAATTTATCGTTTTAATTCTTTTTCCTCTGAAATATTGTTTTTGTTTTCTTCTGAAAAATGTTTTTAAATTTTTTCTTGCAAAATAGGTGTTTTAGTGACATCCATGAACTTTTAAAGAAGTTATTATTTTAAGATTTATTAATCAAAATGGATAATTAATTAATTTATCAATTTAATTTTTTAATTCTGAATTATTGTCTTTGTTACATCTGACTTCGAAATGTTCGTTCTGAATTCGATTGCAAACATTCCTAAATTTGTTAAGCAGCTAAACTAGCAATTGCCCGAATGATTTATAAAAAAAGCTTAATTCCAATTCTAGATAATAAAAAAAAACCCTGTTTTTAAAACTCACTTTTATTTTTTGAATTTCAGTTATTGTTACTATTTATATTGATCACTTTTTATTCATATAAATATTATGAAATCAGTTTTTCTCAGTTTCCGTAGCACATAAATAGGAAGACAACATCACTTCTCAACGTAGGATAACGAGCAGTTAAATATTAGTTGACATACGCAATCGCTTTTCTCATGTGTTTCTATCGGCACGTAAATATGAATCTAAGAAAGAATCAAATAGAACTCAATCAATTATTTCTTGTACTGAGAGAGAAAAAGCTAACGTAAGCCGGTCGACGCTAAAATCGTTCTTTGAGATTTTCCAGTCGACTTGAGCAATTTAGTGAAACACGTAATCCATTTAATCGGTTACTCGTTTATGTTGTACAACAAGGTCTGTTTCAAATGAAGGTGTTACGAATTATCTTTTGTCTTTTTTCCCTCTTATTGTTCATCTTTTCCCCTTCTTTTGCCGCATTACCATCGCACAAATTATTTAAAGATGTCATTTTCTCGGTCATTTTTGCCTTTTCCTGGTAGCTTACAGCTCTCACATTTCATAACCATCTTGTTAGAAAAATTAAAAATACATGGAAAAGAACGACTCTTTGTTTTATTTATTTATTATCATTATTTTTGCCTATTTGGTTAATGAGGAGAGATTTAGGCTGGTGTATTTATCGAAATGGTTTAAAATGTTTAATTCTTTAAAAGGCCATTCGTTTTTGATAATGGCATATTAAAATATTTTTGGCATTAAAGCTAATTTAAGTAAAAAAAAATCATTTAACATAATAGATTAAATTAATTTGATTAATTAATATTTTTTTTAAACAAATTCTAACATATCCTTATGAAATGAGAAATTTAAACATCTAAGTTATTTTTTTCATTGTGAAATTTATCTTTAACGTATGCCAACTTTTTTTCAAATTGAATTTTTGCCCATTTCTAGTTCACGTAATAATTAATTTAATTGTAAGATTACAATTTTGTGCTTAAATTATTCATTAACATTTTTTGAAATACAACTTAATTTAGTTATATTAAGATCCCCTTTTGAAGCATTACGAGCTATATTTTATATAATTATTAAAATAAAAAAAATACTTGGCAAATACTTATATACGAATTTAATTAATATAAAATTGTTTTTATTTTTCTACCTTGTAAAAAATAATCACTTGTGCGATAATATATCCGCTTAAAAATCCATCTCATTTTAAAGTTTAGCTTAATATTCAAGTTAGGAGACGTTATATGATAAAAATTATCTTTCGCTTTAAAATAAAAGAACACATAAAAAATTTATATTTTATGATTATCACATTAAAGACCCATGATTATCATATGATTTTTTAAAAGATTAAACATTTAAATTTTGAATTTTCATGTTTCCTTCTTTAATGCTAAACTTTTCGTTAAAAATAATTTTGGATCCTTTTGAGGGGAAAAAATAGCCAACTCTTTCATTAATTATTTCTTGCATATCAAGTTTGCAACTGAATCGGATATATATATGTATACATGTCACATTTTGTTCGTGCCTAATATAGTGCCCAGTTGAAATATGTAGGAATTAATTTTTTTTCTTTTTTAATATTTGTCAGATATAATTTGTCAGTATGAATAATTTGATCTGTTTTTTGAACATTATTATTGATTAGATTTTTAAACATTGTTACTTTTATCTTATCCAATATATTTTGGACCAATATTATTCAACCCCTCTTACAATGGCATTTGATGAATTTTGTCAAGAAACATCTTTGAATGAACAAAATTCAACAAATATCCAATGATGTTTGTTTAATTTTTTTTCTTTCACTTCTTTAAATTTTGAAATTTTAAGTGAATATCATTAAAATTACTTTGTTCTACTTAAAAAAAAAATATATATTTATTTTTTAGGATAATTGTATTATTTTTGTATTAGAATTGACTAAATGTCACAAATTATCTTTTAAGAGCATGAATTTTTAATAAAGGTTTCTACGAGTCGAGTTTTCGTGAAAGAATTAAAGAAACGTTGACGAAAATATTTTGTTTATGCAGCTGCGTTTTATCAAACATCCGATATTATTATAAAGAAAAAAATGAGGAAGTCATATTCTTTTCCCTACTAATTGGATCACCTTTAAACCACATATTAAGTAAAAATAAGATCACTCCCTTTGAGCTTTCTACGATCTTTTATGACACATGCATTACAGAAAAATAAAAAAATTTAAATATTCAATTTGGTTAAAAATTGAGGCATATCTGCAATTTCAATTTAATGACCCAATGCAGAACATCTCCCATTTATTTCGTTTTATTTCTCGAGTTATTGTGTTCATATACACGAGGACATGTGACTGTCGAAGCATGAAGTGAAATGAAGTGGCGTACTCGAGCCAGTTATATACGTGCTCGGGTTGCAGTTTTAAATCTAGTTTCCAGTTTGCGCTCGAGACGATCTTCAGCTTCAATTTTAGTTTACTCTTAATTCCTATAATTTATCCTCTAGAAGTAGCGACAGTTACAGCTTTTCCAGGGGGCCAATTTATATACTTGCCATCTTTGTTATTTTCATTTTGTTTGTTACCTACATTTGTTTTATTAAATGAATTCATTACTTATCTTGTCATATCTATGCACAACATTTTTAGTGGATATTGGATACGGCTTAATCCACCAACAGACAAATCTATGGACAACAGGCATAATCACAATTTTTTTTCAACTTAGAAGATAGTCAAAAAGACTGATCAAAATTGCGAGAATGAATTTTTATATGAAAGGAAACTTTACTCAATATATAGTTAAATTAGTAATGAAATATATAAAAAAATCATTAGGTAAAAGCGAAACAAAAAATAATGATATGAAAGTGTATTTGAGCTCTGTAGCATAAATCATTAAGATTTAGAGTTTTCAAATTTGGCACAGAGGTACTGTGGAAGTTGAATATGCCCCGTGGAGCAATTATTTCAAAATATTTTTTAGAATTTAATTTAATTAAAAATTGAACAAGATTATGACCTTTTCCGCGATAATTCCGGAAATATCACAACACACAACCGAATTTTTGGTATCGTTAAAATTTAAAGGGATACACTATCCTTTTAATGATACATATTTAACTAATTGGCAGATTATTCCTTAATTTTGGCAATTAAAATTTTTTGCATAACTTTCAACAATATTTTACAAGATAACAAGCAAAATTTCATTTTTCCAATAAAATTCAAATTGTTTTTGTTGTTTTATCAAACATTTATTAACATATTATTCTATTGTTGAAAGCTAAAGAAAATAGAGTCTGCTTATTATCAGGAGATTTACATGAGAAATCAGAAAGTGAAACTATATTGCTGCAAAAGACAGCGGGATGTTTAAAGTAGATTACCCAGATAATTAAGTTTTCAATGACATTATAATGTCATAAGACTCGACTCCAATAGGAATATTCACATACATAATAGAAAGAACAAGTATAAGGTTGTTAAAATAACACAGCTTTAGTGTCTGCCGAAATTTGATATTTAAAAATGTTTTGCCGAAAGAGTTCATGAACATTAAGTTATGCATCAAAGATTGAATAGAAATGAAGTTCAACCCTCATTCTTGTTGAACCAGCTGGTCTCCAAAACAGGCTATAAGGCCTAACATCATTAAGGAAAAATTTAGAAATATATTATTTTCTATGAAATATTTATTACTGCTGTTATCTTTCATTATGTTTTTTTCGTACCAGAGGAAAACGTATAGCAATATAAAAAATCATTACGATAAAATGAAATATTGTTTTGTGGGAAGAAAAAACATAGAATGATATCTGAAATATCCTTCTTGTTTTTCAGTTTTTTTCACTAAAATTAACGATTTAATATTCAATGTAGAGCAGCATCCATCGCTTTCAAAAGAGAGGGCAAAAAACAGAATCAGTGTTAGAAAAGGGAATACAATGATAGAAAAAGGGATAAAAAAATATATAATAAAAGGAAACTTAATAAATTTCAATAATACATTCGAGCCTTTGAGAATAATTTTTTTTTTTGAAAATGGAAACTTCAATCATTTTTTCGTTTATTGGTAGGGTGCTGATTTTATACTTGCTATTTTGAATGTATATTCTATATAGATGGCTCTGATTGTTATTATTAAAACTCCCATCCATCGTGTTGCATCTAATGTGGTGAAAAAGCAGTCTAAATAACAAAAGAAAAAAATGGATATACTGGGATTCTAAAATTGCTCAATTATTTATCCCTCATACACCATTGGAAAAAGAATCACTTTACTTCAGAATCCACTTTTCATATTTTCTACCGAACTCGTAGTATATTCAAATACTTTGAGAAGAAATATTTTGCAGAAAGAGAAAGAAAAACAATAAAAATATCGTACATATTTTAAAAAAATATTTTCTTGGAAACTGAAAATTACGTATAACATAGAACACGAAAATAATAAATTTTAAAATAAAAGAAAGTGTTAATGTCAAACGAAGGTTTTGTTCTTAAAAAGAAGAAGAAAAAAAAAAAAAAAAAAAAAAAGGAAATTTGAATATATGTTAGAGATATCGTAGCATGATGACGTTTTTAGCTTGATTCTTTTATCTCTATATTATTTATATTTAAAATATTTTTAATTGGATTACAAATATAATGTGCGTCTAAAAATTTAATCTATCATTGCGCGAATGAATATAAATTCAAAAGATAAAATAATGAAAGGTACTGTAAAATGTACTTAAAAATTGCACGAATGAACACAAATTCAGTAGATAAGGCAATGAAAAGTATTGTAAAATGTACTTAAAAATTGCACAAATGAATAAAAATTCAGTAGATAAAACAATGAAAAGTATTGTTGCAAAATTTACTTAAAAATTTACAGATTGAATATAAATTCAGTAGATAAAACAATTAAAAATATTTTTGTAAAATTTACTTAGAAATTGTACAAATGAATATGAATTCAGTAGATAAAACAATTAATTGTTGCAAAATTTACTTAAAATATTGCACAAATGAATATAAATTCAGTAAATAAAACAATGAAAAGTATTGTTGCAAAATTTACTTAAAAATGCACGAATGAATATAAATTCTGTAAATAAAACAATGAATTGTTGTAAAATTTATTTAAAAATTGCACGAAGGAATAAAATTTCAGTAGATAAAACAATGAAAAGTATTGTTGCAAAATTTATTTAAAAATATGTTGACAAATCTATTGTAATGAGAGAAGATGTTTTATGGAAATGAAATCCTTTTTAGATTTTAATTTTTATTTTTATTAACATATTTTGGGATATATGAAATCAAGTCTTTTAAAAATAGATTAATATAGAATGTTTTTTCAGTTTAGTAAAATTTGTTACTTAAAATTTTTAAATAAAGATCAAACTAAAACAAATGAAAAATATTTGATTTTAAAACTTGGACAAGAAAGAAGGAGGTCTTAAAAATTGTATGACTTTAGTACATATAGAGGGATTACACAGCTTGGTATAAAACAATACTGGTCAAAACTATGAACAATTTTGCAATTCATTTTCATAAAATTTCTTTTGTTATATGTTGATTTTCATTCCAAAGGATTAAAATATTTCAACAGCACATTAAAGATATATTAATACTGAATTCAATGGAGAGGAATGAATTTAGATATCATAATATAGAAAACAGAAAAAAATATGAATATAACTGAATCATGGATTTACAATGAAATATAATAATCTATGAATATAACTGAATCATGGATTTACAATGAAATATAATAATCTATGAATATAACTGAATCATGGATTTACAATGAAATATAATAATCTATGAATATAACTGAATCATGGATTTACAATGAAATATTGCCGCATAATGAACTGCTGATATCAGTTCCTGTGGCTTGGTTGGCAAGACACGAGACTGTAGACCTTCACGACCCAGGTTCGAATACCAGCCAAGTCAGTTTTATCCAAAGACTGGAATTTTAATTTAAAATGTTATTTATTATTTCTCTAGTTTCTAGTTGATTCTAGATCTTTCTTTAAATGTTCTATCTGGATGTTTCTCGAACATTCTGAGAGTGTATATAAAGTCAAGTGTCACCAGTTGTGATCGAGTTATCGGTCCTGTACGCTTGAGAGTTACTTTGCTTGAATAAATCTGATTACTTGTTCAACCTAACAGCCTTGTTATTTCCAATCTTCGTGACAATATAATAATCTATGAATATAACTGAATCATGGATTTACAATGAAATATAATAATCTATGAATATAACTGAATCATGGATTTACAATGAAATATAATAATCTATGAATATAACTGAATCATGGATTTACAATGAAATATAATAATCTATGAATATAACTGAATCATGGATTTACAATGAAATATAATAATAGTAGTAATAACGATAAAAATAATTTTTCTCATCATTCATATACATTTTCAGAAAATTGCAACATTGAAGCAACACTCAGTGAAACGTAAAACTTACTGTACTTCTGTGTTTGCAAGGATATGCTGCCTAATATTAGTAATTCAAACTCAAATATTACAAGCCGAATGTTCTCCACAATGGAGTCAATTTTCATGGCGTCACAATCAAGTGGCAAATAATTAGTTATGCCATCTAATATTTAAATGCTCGTTGAATTTCAGAATTGTCTGTATTTGTCGTATTTAACATGCGTCACGCGGGCAGGCATATTTCTCTCTATATACGTAACGTTAATGTACATGGCACAGAAAATCGCTCTTATATTTATTGTTGAATGGTAATATTCAAATGTGACCAATCGATCGTATGAATTTCAGACATCTTCATTGAATGTTTCTTTAGCTGTATTCCATTTAATACTTATCTTATTTATTAAAAGAGTTGCAAAATATTATTAGAAATGCTCGGGAGACGACTCACCATGTCACCCAAAACTCCATTCTATCAAAGAAAGTAAGAAGTAAAAGAATACATGATAAAAATTGAGAGAAAAAATAGGCTGAGTTTTTGCTAGATGGGTAATCGATATGAATTGGCTATGAAAATTGATGTTTATATCTTCCAAAACTATTATAAAAATGTTTTTTTCCACAATCAAAACATTAAAAAAAATTAACTTTCAATGGTATCAATTACGTTTTTGTCCAATTTTTGATTTTGATTTTTTAATAAATCTTTTAAATTTCTTTTGATTCACAATTTATAACGAAGCTTTTAACGTTAGGATGAAATTAATTTGTATATCCAACATTCAATTACGTACTTTTGACAATCATTAACTGACAAAGAGGATTTTCACTTCCGCTGTTACTTCTTTGTCTGTATCTCTTTTATTTGCTCGTGCCGTAATTTGTAGAAGAACGATTGAAACAAATTCATGCTTTTCAATCGTATCAAATAACAGATGAAATTAAAAAACTTTTTATATTAATTGTTCAACAGCCTAAAATGTCAATAATTAGAGAAAACAAGTTGGTCGCCAAGGCGGTTAGTTGTCTTTATTCAGTTTTTTACCCCCCTATACTTTGTGCAGGACAAAATTAAAAATGGTGGATGTTAATTTGAATTACACTAATTATTTTTCTCACGTGAGGCTTTATCAAATTTATGAGTGAAACTTAACATTCATAAATAGTTTGAAAGCTATAGAAATTCGAATTAGAGAATAGATTTGTTTTCAATTTCATTCGTAAATATCATGGGGTATAAGAAAGATCGCAGAGAATATTTCATGACAGCTAAATAAATAATAAAAAATTTTATTAATTAAAAACTGTTTCCCTGTATAGAAGTGATTATTTCCCCCCTTTAATGTTCCAATGACGGAAAATATTAATCTCTGGAAATTTTTAATATGTGTAGGTTTAAAAAAGCCCAATATTCATAAATCAACCTTTAAAAATTTAAACAGCAATATGCTGCATAATAAAAATATATAATTTTTATTACATCCTTCACACAAGATTTTTTTTTTCAAAAATTTAAGCACTCATAAAATTTCTTTCAATGCATAGATATAAAATTTTATATTAAATATTCATAATCATTGTATATCTGCCAAACTTACTCTTATATATTTCTGGTGTTATAAAATATTTTTAACGTGCTATTTATAAAGAAAAAGAATTTTAATTTATCAGATTTTTCAGAAGCTCCATATATATTTAATATTTCTTTAAAATCTTTATTTTTAGTATATAAAAATGTAAATAAATTCACTATAATGATTGAACTTATGCTACTATGGGGTGATTTTATTCAAAATTATTTTTTAGGAGAACTTTTTGTGGCTTCTAATTTGTAGATTATTGCATCGTAACATATTTTCGTTTTGCTGTTAAAAATATTTTACGTTTTTTTTCTATTTTACCATGAAAACATCGCATTCTTTCTACTTAAACTACATTTTAGTCCTTTGTAATTTTTACTTAAAAATAAACTTTATTTACGACTTGTATTTTAATAACTTTTCTATGTCGAAAATTTCCTATTTTGTTGAATGTAACAATGTGGATAAAATGAGCTTAGTATTTGATTATAAAATTGTAACGAAGAATTATTCTGAGCTTTTACGTCAGAATAATCGAACAGGTCGTGAGAGGCGATCGATCAAAATCCTCTCATCGTGTGCATATTTCAATACGATTAGCCCGAATGCATACACTGATAAGCATTCTCGTGAATTGCCTTATCACCATGGACAGTCAACTAACTGGCTAGGAAGGAAATTTTAGTTTCCAAAATATGGTACACTGGAGTAAATCCAGATAATCAATGGATTTAATTTATTTCTGCGGAAATAAACTGTATGCAAATAATTTTATGAATGCGATATAATTATTATGTTTCAAAATACTTTGTTACAGAGCGATTGAACATTTGAATAGTACCATACCTAATTTTTCTATTCATATTTATGTAAAATTTAAGCATGGGCAATGCTTGTATCAATAAAAAAAAATTCTAAAATATTGCATGTGGCTTGATGATATGCTGAAACATTGAAGAATTTAAGACTTTTTACAATTATCGTTCGTTCAGTAAAATGACACAATTTTGATGGCGATATAAGTTTTATCACATATAAATAAAACTTAAAGCATGTATAATGCCTGTATCATTCAAAAAGTCTCAGCATTGCATTTGACTTGAAACACCGAAGAAATTAAGATTTGTTACGCATAATTTGTTTAATAAAATGATAGAATTTTGACGTGGAGATAAGTTTTATTTAAAAAATGGTTGATTTTCATTGTAATGATTTTGCTTTCTCTATTTTAACGACGTTCTAAATGTCTTGTCTAGTTTCCATAACGGCTGTTCATTCAGTTACGGTTCTCAGTGATCGGTGGAAAGCTATTTTACTTGACTTTGATTGAGGGTCAGTGTAAATATATTTTTCTTCAATCTGATTGAATTACAAAGGACCACCTGCAATGTTTGGTATTTTAGTTGAAGAGCATTTCAGCAAACATTTTAAACAAAAGAATTTAGGCCAAACTGTCTCAAATAAGGATAAAATATCTTTTAAGGGGAAGGGAGTAGCATATGGTAGTAACATATGAATATGCATATTTCCATTTTTTTTTACTGAAGGATAATTTTTAACAATTAATAATTGGGTTGGGTTGGCTATTGATTGGTTGAAGTTATGTTATTTAATTTTTGTTTTGTTTTTATACTGTTATGCATGGTATTATTTCTCTTATGTCAAGGCATATTCAGCATTTCGCAGAAAATTTTTCATAAAACTCATTTGATTCAATGATTTCGTAAATGACTGAATGTATCAATGCGTTTCCTTGCTATGAACGCTGCATCAGTTGCTCCCGCTGTTCTAATTCATTTTGCATAGATTGCTAAACAAAATTGAATTAAACCATTTATTTTTCTATGTATTTATTTAAAACTAGCCGCCTTTGGCGACCAGCCGGTTCGCCAATCTTAATGTTCGTTAAAATTTTAATAATTAAATATTTTATGCAATTTCTACTTTAATAGCTTCTTCATCAAAATATTTTAAAACTTCAAATTTTGATTATCATATAATTCATTCATAATATTATAAAGGCCTTCAGTCATAACGTAATATGTATCTCTCTCATTTTCTGTTAGCACCCGTAGAATTTATGCTTTAAATTAAAGTGGAAAGAATTTATCTTCAATTAATATAATAATATTTTTTACTGAAACAAAGCATTTTTTTATAATCTGATTACTGAAAATAGAGTCACTCAGCGTTTAAACTTTATGGGCACTAAAGAATATCTTTTTTAATTTATGTAATATCTCAAGAGTTGGTCAACAAAATTTTCTTAGATTCATTATGAGCAGATCGATTAATTAACAATGTTTAAATTTAAATGCATCAAACACTAAGAAAATAAAACGAATCGTTTAAAATAAACGGTTGAAAACAGGTTTTAAAAAAACTACTTAAAAAACGATGTACTTAAAACTATAAGCATATACAAAAAATATATAACTAACATAAATACAATTTACTTACAAAAGCATGCAACTAACCCAAAAATAATTTAAATCATCCATTGATAACGTTGTCATGGCAACAATCAGAACAGAATGCGCATGTGTGAATTTTCTTCGCCGGTTACGTAACGCAAATACGTGATTTTTTCTACGCCAGTTGGGGTAACGCTATGCGGATTAGAAATTTTTAATTTCCTTTATTCTGTTTTATTTTAATTCAAAAGTACTTCAGAATGAATCTGAAAGATTGATTCATTAACAATGTTTAATTTTAAATGCATCAAACATTAAGAAAATAAACAGAACCGATTGAAATAATCCGCCGAAAAATTTTAACCCTAGCCTCATTACTGTTGGGAGAAAAAAAAAAAAAAAAAAAACTGAATCCTTTCTCGTTTGGCGCTGGGGATAATGGAAGATTTTTTTGGCGGAAAAGTTGGCGGTGGGGAAAATGGAAGATTTTTTTGGAGGGAAAGTTAGTTTTTAATTAATAATTAAAATTCTAATTAAAAATTCGAAAAAAGAAACCCCAGGTGCACATTCCCAACCTCCAAGGTATACATGTACCAAATTTGGTAGCTGTATGTCAAACGGTCTGGCCTGTAGAGCGCCAACACACACACACACACACACACACACACACACACACACACACACACACACACACACACACACACACACACACACATTGAGCTTTATTATAAGTAATAGATTAACACACACACACACACACACACAGACACACACACACACACACAGACACAGACACACACAGTGATAATTATCAGTGTATATATAAGATCTAATTATAATTAGAAAACTTGAAATGCTTATTTATGGTATTCGATCACCATCATACTGCGTCGTGAAATAAATGACGAAGATTGGTAGTTTAAAGTAAATACTAACAATTGCATCCAGTATATAATTTTTGAATTATACATAAGCGGGATATTATGAAAAATATGAGCATATGCTCTTTAATTATTTCATGTCAATAAGTAGAATAATGTTTGCTCGAAGTCAGCAGGAATTTTAGCGGCTTTAATTCAGTGTACATAGAAGATTATATTAATTTAAACTGAATAAAATAATCTTCTTTTTGAATTGGTGTACATAAAGGATTATTTTATCTCATTTTTTATTTCTTTAATGGTCCCCATTCTCCCATAATCACAGTTTCTACATAAAATCTTTAACCTTATAAATTCTCATCTGGAGATGCTATAATGATTTTTTAGTCTATGATTTGCCATCAATAGAAATTACAATACTTTGCATTCATTTATAATACACTTTATCATAAATAAAAACTCTTCTCATAATTATACTTTTTTCAGTATAATTCCTACATATAAAGATTTAGATATTCATCTTATTTTGTAATATACACATATAGTGGGATTTGGTTCGTTTTAAAGTTTTTAATTTGAATTTTTAATATAATTCGTCTATAATTCGATATATCTTGCTACATTCGAAATGACCTTTGAAATTTTATTGTTGATTAAACACTTTGAAACTTAATGTTTTTCGTTGAGAATGAGTGCTGAGAAGTTTTTTTTTTAAATCCTGCATTCGAGTACTTTATTTTGTAATATATATTCAATCAAAAGACCCATTAAAAATTTTGAATTTTAAAAATATTTTGCAACTTTAGGTATTAATTTTTCTTCAAAAAATTTAAAATAAATAAATGATTTGTTATATTTCAAATGTTGTATATTATTTGTTTATTAAAATTGCATGCCTAATAAAATTATCCTTTTAAAAAGTAACAAAATATTTTTAATTATAATTTCTATTATTTCATTTACTAAAATCAAGTACGATGTATTTATTTATTATGTATAATATATTAAAGATGTTGAATATTCAAAACAAATTTTTATTATCATTTTCACTTAAAATGATAACAAAAAAAAAATCTAAAATTTTTTCTAATTTTTTTACAAATTTATTGTTTTAATTCTCATTTTTGGATAAGTGAGAATTTTTTTGTGTGCCATAAGCATTAAATTACCCAATCTCTACAGCATATGTAATACTTTCTTATAATTCGCTTTATTTGATTAATTTAAATACATTTTTTATACCAAATCTGCTATAATATATGCATTTTGTGTTCCATTAAGCTTATGAAACATTTAATCCAACTCTAATTTATAAATATGACTGCAGATACCCAAACTGTCAGAAAGAGTTTGCATGTCATTTCATGCTGTATTTATCCTTGAAAAACTGCAAAACATGTTCGAAAAAGTTTCTTCTAACATAATTAGAGGAAAAGCCAATTAAGATGGCAGCTGCCACGTTCAGAAATTTTCTGCCTGCTCCACAGAACAATTATGAAAATAGCTTTTAATGAAAGAAAAAAAAGCCTTGCATAGTTTACGGTAAATGCTCTTGAAACGCCGTGTTGAATCTAAATTAACTTCATGTTACAAGAAAAAAATTTATCGGGGAATATTTAAATTGATAAAAAAAATATTTCGAAACATTTTTTTAATAAGGATGTTAGAAGAATAAAAAAGGTTTTGAAAATTTTGCAATTAAAATGATATCTAGTAAGAAAGAACGAGGGAACAGAGGAACATTTTTGTTGGAGTAATAGCACAGCTGTCTGTACTTATTTTAGATCTCCAGCAAGGGGGTGAGTGTCTTGACGAGGTCTAACAAGATGTGAAATTCACATCAACAAGTAATTATCTTACACTTAGAAAAACAATTACATATTCGTTTTAGGCTTACGTACTAAGGTTCTTGAAAAATTCGTAGTTCAGCTGTGAGTTGAAATCATATAACTTTAAACTAGTAAATTTCGCATATATAAAAAAATGATTTATTTCGTGCATCTCGGAAGCGACTCTAACGATTTGGATCAAATTTTATATTTAGATAAGGTTTTATTTTTTAACTTTATCTATAGAGATGTCTTTACTGGAGAAAACGCGATTTTACAAACAAAAAAAAAAAAAACATTTTTTTATAACTGACTATTAATTACAATACATACATTAAACTTCCGCTTCGAAGTGTACCAATGCAGTACAGAGGTCAGAACACATGAATGTTGTGTATGTTGATGGTCCTTGATTCTAGTTGCGCCACCTTTTGCTTTATTATTTTACTTATGTATTTATATTTAATATTTTTGCTTCTTTTCTTTATATAAGTGTCTTTCCTGAAAACACGCGATCTCATTCACTCACTCACACACACACACACACACACACACACACACACACACACACACACACACACACACACACACACACACACACACACACACACACACACACACACACACACACACACACACACACACACACACACACACACACACACACACACACACACACACACACACACACACACACACACACACACACACAAACTTTTAGTCGTAAAATTTTATTTAAGACTAATTGTTAGAGCCTTTTTTCTATCTGCTTTCATGCTGACAATATCATACAGCGCCATCTAGGATCCCATTTCACCGTAGTAAAACTGAGTATAAGTTCAAAAATGTAAGTACTGATAGATAGACAGTAAAATGAATGTTGTAATATAGCAGATTGTTTCGAATAACATGTTAAACTAAGTGCTTTCATGATTTTTTTTAATTAAATGACCAGTTTACTTGTAGGTAAGATTAAAAATATATACATGTAATCAGAATGTGATTCGCATTTAAATATTTTCTCCGAAAAAAACAACAACAACACAGTTAAAAAAAATCCCTGCTTGTTGTCAGTTTCCAGGTATTTTCTTTTATGCTAAAAATGAACAAATTTTTAATATGTTTAAAAGTGAGATGAAACAAAACTATTAGACGTCTTAATAAGATAAACAAGATACAGAATATTTCTTGCGATTCCTATTACGAATAAAAACGAATGTAGGTGTGTCTGTCTCCATTTGTTGGCGTTTTATAGGACAGACTCGAATCTAGAGCAGATGTTCCTAATCTGTACCCCTCTGTGGGTACGAGGCAATATACAATGATCCCATATTTATCAAAATAATTAAACGTTCATTTCAAGCTTATCCTCCATTACTTCAGTAAAGCTTCTTAAAATGATTTCACCATAGCCGTTGGTTTAAGTTTCCATCGTGTTAAGAATGAAATACATTTAAATATTTGTTTTATGTGAAACAAAGATATTGGATATTTTAAAGAGACAAGCAAGAAATACAATATTTCTTGCAATTTTAACTAATAATAAGAGTGGAAATAAGTAGTTTGTTCGTCTGATGGCGTTTTACAAGTGAGATTCGAATTTAGAGCAGAGATTTTCAACCTGTGGTTTGAATTCTTCGCTGGCTGTTGTGCTAATAGCTGGGTTGCTTGAAATAAGTAGAAATATAAGAGGAAAAAAAAAATGTTGCGAACTGCTGAGCTAGATTATCCCAAAAATACTTTGGTAGGAGAGAAGGTGAAACCCGGAGCAATTTTTTTTTGATTTAAATTTGGAAGATAGTATTTCACTAATAATTTTAGAAAATATTAAATCCCGAAAATAATTTTTTAATATCATCTTATAAATCAAAACCTTATCCTTTTCTGTTGTTAAGTTAGTTTATATTTTCCTTAGATTAGCGATTTTTTAAAAAAAATATATGTATGCATAATTTGCAGTAATGATTTTTATTAATGTAATGAATCTCATAAACTTTACATTGCTTTTATAGTTTTATATTTAATCCCTCACGAGATGTTGATTGTTCCAGAAAATATTTATTCATGTTTTCGAAACCCGATAAGATCATAGATTCGAGATTTTGCTAAGAGTTCATTCAAATATCATTCGCTTAGTATGATAAATTTTGAAAGCTCCATATTTGCTCTCGTGTTATCCATATTATCCACTCATATTCAATGGTAATAAGATCCGTCCTAAATAATTATCGTATAGTTTCAAAATAAGACTTCAAACAAAAATTATTTTAATAAATCGGTGAGGAAAAAAAATTTATTTATTTAAAATTCTTCTCGAGATTATCAAATTTTAAGTTTGGTCAGGTAATGCTTTTCTATACTCATTTAAATGCAAAACATATCGGGAACCAATGAAAGAAGTTGGCATTGTGCAACTCTTACACTTGTGAGGATATCTGTATTCTATTGTAGATACTACATTTAAAAGTAAAATCCTACCTTGGAAATTACTTATGAAAGTTGTGCGCCTGCTACGTGTTCAACTGATTTTGAAAGACTCCATGCATTCATTTTTTTGTTTTGTTTTACTTTTCAGTGATTAAATTAAAATTATTGCGTTTTGTAGTCAATCAACATTGATAAAATTGTCTACCATCTAAAAATACATTTTCTGACAGAATTTCCATTTATTATCACAACTGAAAGGAATATTTTCTAAATTTGAATTCCGCAAATTTTTAAGAATAACATCTAATTAAATTAGAATTAATCTATTAATAGGTAACATTACAAGCATAATGGCACCTATCACACAGTGTAAATTTAATTAATTACCCCCAAAAATATTTGTTTCTCTAAATCGTCTCCCTCTGATGAGGATTTAAATTTTATTCGGATCTGTCTCAAATATTCGGTGTTCGAATTTTTTTGGCAAGTTAGAAGGTGAAAGTAGATTCTTTTGGTGTAGGTTAAGTATATAATAATAATAATTCATATATATAAGGAATCCCTTATGGAAACTGCAACTCCGCGCTCTTGCTACCGAGACTACAAAGAGGCCACCATATCTCCGGTGAATTTAGAACAAACAAACTTAAAGATATCGCATTTATTTATCTATATGTAGGAATATTTATTTATTTCAAAGAAAATTCTCACTGCAGAAAAAAAACTCTAAGTAGCGAGTACATTACAAAATAAAAATCAAATTCAGAAAAAAAAAAAACCCTTCAAGAAGTGAAAAAAAAAGAACATTAAAACGCTAAAATAAAAAACCCCGTCAGGAATTTAGTATGTGAATACTGTAAATCTAAAAGAAATTCCTTAAAAACATATTAGAAATTTAAAAGAAACAAATTTTGAATCTTAAAAACATTAAAAAATTGTATAAGAAATTTAACTTTATGAGTCCGCACTCGCCAATTAACTTTATTCGACAAAGGCCTGATGCGGGTGCTATCGGGCGCATAGCTAAAATCCAAGGATGATAGCTAATTCACGATCAGTCATTCTTATGGAAGGGACGATTGCATTCCATTTTTCGTGAATGAAAAATTACCCCGGGTTTTAAAGCATTAGAAATTTTACATTAGCCGAATTCATAGAGTCAGAAGCTGAATGTATTTAATTTTAAAAACATAAAAAAATATATTAAGCACTTTAGAAGTTGCGTATAACTGTCTTAAAACATAAAAAAAATATTAAGAAATTAAAAAGTTCGGAAAATTTAATTTCATATCTACTGAATGACATATTAAAATGTCTAGTTATATCTAGTTCATTAAAAATTTCTGGTATTTTATGAATTTATATAATTAGATTTGACTAATACATTAACCGATAAGTTGCTGACTCTAAACGTTCTGTCTAACATAGGAAAAGGCATGCTACATAATATGTCACCACAGTAAATCTTATTATTAATTCCTTATAAAAAAATATAGAACTCAAGAATTATCTTTTCGGTTATTCAAACCATGAATGTTGCTCACATCGTATAGATAAACTAGTCTTGTGAATAAAAATTTTCATTTTTTAAAAATAAATGACGAATAAACTTAGTTTGCACTTGCTCTAGAATTTTATGATTAAATTTTATAGTTAAGATCCCGAACCATAATGCAATATTAAAAATTAGATCGTGCAATACCGAAAAAAGGAACCCTCAAAGTCAGCTCATTAGAAAAATATTTAGTTTTACTCTTGAGAAATCCGAGTTTTTAAAAAAGCCTTTCATGCTATGCCATTATTATGATGTCAAAAATAGTTCCATGCGATAAAAACCAACACTAAAACTGGTTCTTAATTTCTAAAGAATGGCAGCTGATATATATATATCAACTTTAGTACGAAATTGTTCATTATAATGAGGTAATTACTTAGTTAATTTGAATAATCTTTCTATTTTCAATAATTAACGGTTTATAGAAAAA
This sequence comes from Argiope bruennichi, assembly GCF_947563725.1. Lineage (NCBI taxonomy): Eukaryota > Metazoa > Arthropoda > Arachnida > Araneae > Araneidae > Argiope > Argiope bruennichi. The sequence goes on along the minus strand of NC_079155.1, from coordinate 51,991,053 downwards.
TTAAAATTCTAGGAATATGATCAGAAAAAAAATTGCAAAGTTCTAGTAGCCGTGTCATGAGAACCATTGGAATTAGGTATATTTTTTTAAAAAAGAACTCGCTCTAATATTTCCCAACTTCTTAAATGAGTTATATAATAAATAAAACTGAGTGAAATTTAAAAAAATTCTTTAATTAATTAGCGAATTAATAAGGTTAAACATATGAATATTTCAAATCTTTACTAATACTAAAATAGAATATTGTATGTATTGACACTCAATAGGACGCACCGTTTGGTCTAGAGGGACCAAATTTGACGCATATACACTTTCGAACGTCTGGAATGCGCGTTTAAAACGATTTCTCAGAAAATTTTATTATAACTTTAATTAATTGAAAATTAACTAATATATCGGCGCTTTTCACGCGATAAATTACGAAAATATTATTGGATGAAACTGATTTTTTACTAATTTAAAATTTAAATGCTGTTTATTTAATGAAACAAATTTAACTGTTTTGCAGTTTTTTTTTTTTTTTTTTGTAAATTTTGGTAAAATATTTTTTTTGTCTTACTTTTAAAAATTTATCTAATTTTCATTTCTTTGTGAAATATTTAATCACGTGATTTTTTATTTTCATTTTTGGTGGAGCAAATAAGAAAGATTCTATTTATTATCCGAAAAGTTGGCATGATGAATCAGAAAGTGAAGTTATAGTATCCCAAAGGACAGTGTGTAATCTGAAATAGTTTACTCAGATGACACTATGATGTCATGAGACTCGACTGTATTAGGCGCGTTCATGGACACAATAAATAGATTAGGTGTAAGGCTAGGGTTAAAATAACACAACCCTAATATTAATCGTTATTTGAAAACATTGTTGAAAAAACCATGAATACCAAACTATGCACAGGATATTTGATTGAAACTATAACTCTATTTTCACTAATAAGCTGATCGCTAAAGGCAGCTAGTTTTAGATAAATTCTGTATTCAGGTTTATATTTAAGCATCTGAATAGGACATTTTCCAAAATAAACTCTCGTAAATGCTTTATGAGTCTATTACCACCAGTTACACAACTTCATACAAAATTTAAATCCAATTAGCTTGGCGATAACAGACTCACATTATTTCGTGAATAGGGTTTTCATATAATTGAGTCATAACCTCAAATTTTATCTCTCTGTTATATTCCATATCACAGAACGTTATTTACATTCTGTGGCGACCGACTGTAGAGGGAGAATGCGAGATAAATCAGAGAACAGAGTTGAAAAGCTGCGCCGCGAATTTTGGAATGGAATGTGGATATGGCAGACCGAATGTTTTTCGAATTTAATAAAGAATTTTTAATCTCTCAGGGCCTGTGATGTCTTTCCGCAGTAAAGGAGTAATGCGCTTTTATAAGTATTTTTGCTTTTAATGTGAACTAGACTGGGTTTGTGGGGATAGATGGCATCATGATGTCGATGCATAAGAATGATGAATGAATCTTTTCAATTAATTTATTAATTAGGATGAATGATGCTTCATGCATAATTTATTTCTAAGTTAATTAATTTGTTCACTAATAAATGATGATTTGACTTAGAATGAGACAAATTAATATAAAATGATGAATAATGTAATATATAGTGATTGATAATACGTAGGAACTGACATAAATAGGGAGAAGAAACTAAAACTCAAAATAAGTTTTATAATATATAGAATATTTATCGTTTTATTCAGGAAGAAAACAATTCCTCCCCTAAAAAAAGTTGTTTTTTGTTCTTTTTTCGTTATCTGTATTTTAACATTGGAAATGAGCTTCTTTAGTAAGCCCCGTGAAACAAGAAAACTAAACTTAAATAGTTTATCCATTTCGCTAAGCAGTAGCTCAATTTTTCAAAATTGTTACGAAAAATGATGCTTGAGTTAGTTCAGAGTCTATTTATTTTAATTCCAAACATCCGGTACTAACAAATACCTTATTGTAAACTTCTTAATACGATGCCATGCTATTCTGCTTTTTTGTGCGTCTACAGGTTACATTTAGAATTCGAAGGCGAAACTTAACCGTTACTATTGACTAAAGTAATATTTAAGAATTCTTTAATTCCATGCCTGTTCCTGATAAGGAGTGAAAGGATCAATAAAGGAGATGTTTATGTCTGACAGTGACTTTATTAGCACCACATACCTGTTGTCTGTATTTGTCGCTGACCTCCTAAAGCAATATGTTTGAAATGAGGATTCTTATCTGTGAATAGTGCTCGTAATCGATGGCTTATCTAATTGATTTTCTGTTGAGGCCGATCAGGGTTTATCAATCCGGAAACCATCTTCTGATCAAATAACAAACAAACTATTCACTTGAGATGCTATCACAAATGAAAACACTAGTATGAATCTGATGGATTCAACATACACAAAATGCAGAGATTTTATGAATCTCCACATTTGCATCGAGTAGATTCATTCTTCTTGAATCCTCATTTTTTTTTTTTTTTTTTTTTTTTTTTTTTACTTTTTTGTATACGTAGTATAGAAAATCCTCAAAAAAATTCGAACTCGAGATTTTGACGAATCTCCACGTTTCAAACATCCCTGTGTTCGGAAAACACATTTTTGAAAAATGTCCGTCAGTTTGTGACAGAGATAATTCAATGCGCTCTGATTTAGACGTGTGAAGTTTGATATAAGGCCTTTATATCAAATTTGTAGAGTTCTGTCAAATTTTGAGTAAAATCCAACAAAGGGTTGATTGTCTGTCGGTCTGTGCTTTCAAAAACGTGTAAACGCGATATTAAAAAAGACAATAATATAAATATATGTAAGTTGATAAGTGATTTTGTAATTACAAGTCTTTGTTTCAATCGGTTGAGAAAAACACGTTTAAAGCACAAATTTGATTTTCGGATACTATTATTGCATGCCAGAAATTAAAAGCCAAATAACTCGCCAAGGATATCATAGTAAAAATGTACAATGTAATAATTCACGCCAAAAAATATTTCGTAACTAGTGTGTGCCAAAACCATGCAAGGCATTCTCTGACATGGCATGTTTATTAAAGAATACGCGAGAAAGTTTGGAGGAGCACTTCCGTTGTTTTTTTAAAAAATCCTCGTGTGTCTAAAAATGTCGTTTCTTCGAAATGGGACGAAATGACGACTAAAAATTAATATGGTATTTTAACACCAAAATTGGCGACATGTTATTAAATTTTAGATGAAATCTGTTTACCCAAATGCATGCCAACATGATAACTGTGAACCAGTCATGAGTATATTAAAAGTCGATTTCTATCTTTATTATCAGAATAGCACACGTGAATCAAATTTTGTAGCAAATCCATTTCCCAGACAATTTACTGACGTTTATTCAATTTGTATATGTATTAATATAATTATTGAAAAACGCAATGAGTTATTTAAATGAAATTAAATATGTCACATTTATACAAATGTTGATTATTATCTAAATTTAATCCCTGTAGATCAAAAAATATTCCTTTATAACTTGAATATTTATTATCGTATGCTTATAAATCTGGAAACGGATGGAAAGGATTCGAAGAAACAGATTATTACAAATTTATACCCTAGTGAATTGAATTAATGAACATAATTAATTAAATTTTAAACTCCGCAACAGTTGGTAACTATATTTGCTAAATTGCATTCCACACAAATTTTTTTTTTATGGAGCTCTGATGGAAGTCTCGAGAGTCACAATAATTTGAGAAAGGGTGTATTCAATATAAAAAGAGTATACATTTTTAACAAACTGAGGAACTATTAAATATTTCACCAAAATTTAGTATTCAAATCTTAATGTTAATGTTAATTGAAATTTAATCTCAGAATTTTACTCTAAGTGGCGTAATAAATTATTGAAAAGAGGCACTAATTATTGAAAAGAGGCACTTAGTACAGTTTTTAGGTAAAAACAAAGCTTGGAAGATAAAAGTACATAATTCGAATAATTAACTCTTTATTTGTCTTTGTTGTCAAAATACTTAAAAAATTATTAAATAACTTTTAAACATTTGGTAATGTCCACTGTTTAAAGGCTATATGTTTTATATTTAACTAATGACCTTTTGAAAATAGTTTGTTTGGACGGAATATTAATTTTTTTTGGTTGTTAAATTATCAGTATGGAAAGCATAACTATTTAAAATATTGTTTCCATATTTGATATGAAGCATGAGAATGAATGACCATTATAAAAATTTTTTTGAATGAATATTTAAACTTTAGCTTATTATTCATTCGTTGGAGCATTATTATAGATTACAGAAGCGGGATTCAGAACTAAAATATAGGAATTATTTCATTACTTTTTGCCTTTTCTTTTTAATCATAATAAATTCACATCCTTTTTGATTATGTTGTAGTTATATAAACTATTAGAATTTCTTTGAATGAAGTATTTGTTGATCTGTTTTAGAGAAACAGAAACGTTCCGCTTATTTTTTTTTAAAAAAATAATATAAACCAGGTTGTAACATAAAATTCTTGTAACGCTCTAGCTCTCATCTAATATTTTACTCAATAACATCAATAATTATAATGCTTCTTATTCGGTTACTATTAATAATTTTCACCACTCTTATTCTATAGTCTTCTGAAGTTCAATAACTGTTTTAAATCTATTTATTTTCCTTTTCCTTTTCAATAATTTCTAATAGTTACTCTATAATTCGTAAGCACAAAATATAACATAGTATATGCTTGACAATTTAGCAGGAATTTAAGGAAAGTATATTGTATTTTTACTTTTTCCAGGGATCTTACAGTGAGTTTAAATTTATACTAACTTGCTTTATCTTGATAGAGTTCTGCTACTTAATAAATAAATGAAAAAAACAAACAAAAAAAAAAACAGTATTACATCCATAAATGTAGGTAATAAAATAATAATACAAAGAATAGATTTTTACGTATTTTTCAACAATCTTTAATTTTTAACCTTGTATTATATGCAAACCAATGTGAATAAATAAAAACTTTTGTTAAAATTTCATTAGATTTTAAACTAATTTTTAAAAAATTTTATTATTTTAAAAACTTTGTAATTAAAAGTTTTCAAATCCTTTTCTTTTTTTTTCACAATTTTAAGTGTATATTTTTTCCTTGTAATCGCTTAGAGGTATGTCATTTTCCTGCAAATATTACATTTTTTAAGACCATTTTTGGGATTATAATTGCCTCTCATATATAATTTTGTCTTCAACTATACATTATATAATTGACGTAATATAATAGAAACGCATTTAAAAGTTTTTTCCATGCTTTTGTGGTATTTTTAAGATTTAAATGATTGTTTATTTGAGATAAATATAACATTTAATAATATTATTATAATAATTTTTTTAATTCATAGATTTTATTTACAAATTAAAAATGTTAGTAATATATGCAAAAGCTCTTTCCTCTTTTTAGATAAATTCTTCGAATTCTTTTATTTTTCCAGGAGATACCAGTATTTAAATACTAATATTTTTCCAGTTTTATTTTTTATCTTTTGAATATTATTCCATGATTTTTATAGCACTCTTGATGAAAAGAATATAAACCTTTTTCATCGAAATAATCGAAAACGTCTCATATATTCAATATTTATTATATATATTTATATTCATATTTTAATTTACAATTAAAGAAAACTTTATATCTTAATTTAATTTCTGTAAACGGAAATAGTTATTGACATCAAAACACATTTCATCTATGCCATTAAGAACATTCTAGAAAAGTGCTTCTGTAAAAAGCAGAATTCTGTATTTTCACCAAAAGGCAATGCGTTTAGGCGAATATGATACACTGTTTCAAACACCTTCTTTTGGGAAAACAAAGAAAAAGCCGAATGTCTGGTGGATTTTCTCTTCTCTTGAGGTCATCGCGGGACGGAGGCGAAATCTCAATGTGCGGAAGTCTTATCGTACCGGAAGTTTTTCCGGTCTGAGGAACTTTTCCACTCCATCCCTCCCTTACCGAACGGATTTTCCTTTCGGACGGAAGATTCGTCTTCTTTTCAATGATTTCTCGCGAACACGCCAGACATCAATATTAAAAAAAGTTATTTTTTTTTTACATGATTGAAACAACAACAGCAGTACTAAGTGATTCTTTTGAATTTTTATATACTAATTGCCTTTGCCGACCAGTTGTTTAGCCGGGAACGTCGGTTAGATTTAATTTTATATAATTCTTTAGACATAATTTCATGTCCATGATTTTGTCAAATGGTCAGACATTAAGGAAATGGTGGACTCTACTAGGCATTTAATTATTCACTTAGAATTATGAAATTTTTTATGCATATGTATTAAAATATAAATACGTCAAATTTCTTAAAAAAAGCTTTTTTAACGGAATATTGTTTTTAAAAAATTAAAGGATATGTATTTTTTTTAATTTTAAAATATTACAGGCGACTCAATTTTTAATTTTTTTTATTATTTTTTTCTTTGTTACCAAATATAAATTTATTTGGAATAAAACTGTGTATGATATTGTAATTACAATCAAATGCTAATTTTTTTAGGCACAAGCACACTTGCTGAATTTTCATAAGAATTTTATGTTTTTCTGAACTAAGTGAACTTTTAACTATTAAATAACTTGGAAATATAAAAACCCTGTTTTCTTTTAATGTTTATCCGAAATCTTTATTATCAAATCTATTTAATTTCTTCAAAAATTTAGACACCTACAATATTTCAAAGATATTTAAATTTAATTATAATATCATTTTGAGGAAATTAATTAAAATATGGTTTATTTCTCTGAGTCTTTGAAATCTTCATTTTATTTGACAATATATATTATAACATTATTTTAGTGGAATATAGACATATAATTTGGTGAGAAAACGATAAAAATAAAATTTCATGTTTCTACCCATTTTTGCTTATTTTAAAGTACACTGTCCCCTTAAAGCCTTGTTACATTAATTGTCATATATATGCTTTGTTTATTGTGTATGAATAACCTTTTTAATGTAGACCAGTCCCATGGAATCATAGCGTTATTAAAGACGTTAATGTTCGGTATATCTATCATCTAAATTTCGCGATATCGTAACATCACTTTTTTTACTCCGTCTCGAAAACTACACATATATTGAACAGAATCATCTTCTTTAGCTTCCAACAATGAAGGAAAATCACGTGATCGGTTGGTTGATGAAACAATGCAAACGACTTGAATTTCTGGACAATAATGTAGGAAACCGAGCAAAAACTTAATTTTTAAAAAAATTACCAAAATTCAAGAAAAATTTGCATAACTTGGCGTCATTAAAAAGACAATTTTTTTTTTAAATATTAAAGTGTCGTAAAATTAATTTTGCGCATTTCCCAGCTCCCAACATATAGTTTAATTTTTAATTAATGAACATTTCAAAAACTTGCTTCGAGGTGTACATTTCCACCCATTAATATATATACGTGCCGAATTGGGTTGATCAGACAAATTTATATTTGCCAGTTTTGGAGCTGGTTTGTAGAGTGTTAAAATTAACATACATCGATATCATTTTTATTATTAGTAGAAATGAGAAATTCCGAATGTTTATTGAACAGTGATGCCATAAATGACATCATATAAGCAATAAATTATTTTTTAGACATTAAATGTATACGATTTTCGATGTCCGCTTTTTAATTGAAACATATTGCAGACTTATAATTCTAAAAATTTTATCCAATTTTAGTGGTTTTATTTCCCCCTTTCCTCTCAAATTAAGAAAATACCCCATACATTTACTATCAAATTGACCTGTCCTTATGGACATATAAATCTGAAAGCACAAGAAACAAAACAATAAATTTAAATATAAGAAAAAAATATAAATAAGGAGATAAAATAAAAAGGAATAAAACAATGTGATAAATAAATAAAGAAGATGAAGACAAGAAATGAAGAAGAAGAAAAATGAAGACAAGAATAAACTGACTATAAAAATTCATCCATTGCATCTATATCATGGCTAGATTTTTATGAATCTTATTTTCCTATAAAACCTAGGAGGATAGAAATTTCACAAAATTGCTTTCCTTCTTTCTGGAAATCTTTATTTTTAATTTTACTTATACATTAATAAAGTAAAACATTATTTTATGGACAATGAAGGGAAATTATATTAGAACAAATAAAATTAAACGCTAGTTGATTCAGAAAATATGCCCAGTATGGGAATTAGCAGTTAAAAAAAACTTATCTTCTCCTTTGAGAATCAATTAAACAATAAGATATTTTTATGTTGTCTTTGGCGATAAAATGCCAACATCACAACGTACTATAGGTATATTTTGAAATATAAGATGAAATAAAATTTCTTGAATAATCATTGTTGGAATAAGGATTTTGAAATAAATAAGGAATAAATTATTTCATATTTTGAATTCTAATTTTGGAAAAGAGATCAATTATCAAATAGATAGAGTACGCATCCAGCAACTATATATTTCATAACCTGTTCTCCTGTGCCTTTTTTCAGTTTTTCTTTTCAAAAAATATGCTTTTGGGTTCGTTGCTTATCGAGTTCTTTTGAATCAAATGTTCTTCCTCTAGTGTTTGGAAGTTTGAAGAGAGGCTGTACTGACTTAGTTGTCGTCCGTGTCATCTGATTAAAGTTCAAAATGAAGAGTGACCTTTCATACTGTATGCTTTGTGAGATTCAAACGTTATATTCATTTGACTAAAATTGCAATATTGATATAAATAAACGAAAAATAAGTGATTAAACTAAAATATATTTTCAGTTTTGAATTACCTTTTTTAGATCTAATGCATAATTAATGAGAATTAAAATACCATATTTTATCTATTATCATATAGAATCAGAAATGTAAAAGCCCAACATGAATTCTTTCTTAGATAACTTTGATATCATTTCCAATTCGATACCTTATATTTACATAATAGCTTATAAATGTTATGTTTTCTTCTTGAGCTACGACCGGCATTACATTTAATTTTTTAAATTAATCTTATGTAATATGAAAAGCATTTTTAAACAGAATATTTTACATATTAGTATTTTAAAATTAGCTTTTCGCTTCGCTTTTTGAATATTTCATCTATTTTTTCTTATCATCCACGGATATTTACATTCTTTTATTTAACTTAATTTGTTTCAAGTTTGTATGAGAAAGACATACACTTTCTTAAGTAAACGACCAATCTTAACTTTTAGATTTCTTCTAAATAATTCTAGATCTTTTATTAAGATGGGTATTTTAGAGGAGAATCAAAACCCTTTTTAAACTCTGTTAAAGATAAAATTTGTAATCCCTTTAGACAGCCCGTGAAGTTAGTGGCGTATTCTTGCTTTTCCCTTATTAGTAAATAATCTAACCGACACGTATGCTTTGATACAATAAAATAAGAGATTTATTATCCATAAGGTTATTAGGGATCAAGCAATTTTGTTTTGCTTTTTTTTGGGGGGGGGGTATAATTCTAATGACTATTATTGCAAGATATGTATCAGCCAGTAAACAAAGTTGAAACAAAAAATCTACCTATACGGGTCTGTACTATCCATACGAAAATTTTTCATTTTCAATTTATTATTTTAATATTAAAATTGAAAGTGAAGAATATTTTAGTATTAAAAACAAGACCCTGAAGATTATTTAACACTTCAATTTAATTTTCAGGTCCAAATTTTTTATATTCTGAGAAAAACAATAATTTGGTGAAATATTTTTATAATATGACTTATTTTAAATTTTTATGTTCTTTAAAGTTAGAATATTCAATCAATTTTTTTTTACTCACTTTCCCTTATTCTAGAGTTTTGAAATTGGTAGACATATTGAGAACAATTTGTTGCTGGATATTTACTAATAATAATGTATGAGTTATAATAAAGACAGAAAAAGTAGAATTTTTTTATTGTTTTTTATTGTATTTTTTTATACAAGGTGCGGCAAAGAAACCCGGACAAACAAGTTTTAATATAAATTGATTAAAAATAAATAAATTAACAAAATATAATAAATAATAATAAGAATAGACTTTTACTAATTAGTAAATTTAATTTGTTTCAAAGGGGCCGCCTTTTGCAACGAGGCAGAGGCGCAAATGCTCATTGAAATTTTCAGTAAAAGGACGCGTGCCTTTTACCTTTAATCCATCCCATTCCCGCCGGAGCCATTTCGTTAGAAAATCCAAACTTTTATGTTGTTTAGTGGAAGCCCTAGACTTCAAAATGGACCACACACTATAATCATGAGATTGTGATTCGTCGAGTATTGTGCCCATTCTCCAGATGATATCAAGTCCAGAAAATGCGCCTTGCACCACTCTTCTGTCTTTTTAGCCTTGTGAGTTGGTGCGGAATCTTGTTGAAACTCCCACTTTATATTGCTGAAGTGCGTTTTGGCCTACAGAAATACAAAAGCTTCTAGAATGTCCCCTTGGTACACTTTTTGATTCATTTTAACGCCCTCATCTACAAAAGCCAGAGTTGTTTCGCCGCTAGGGCAAAATCCGCCCCAGACCATGGCCGACTTTGGGTTTTTGAGATGTTCAACAACTGCTGAAGTACTTGGAGCGTCTACAGACTAGTTCATATAATTCTAGGAGTTATAAGCTTTTGGACGGTAAAGAACTTCTCATTCGTGAAAAGGAATCTCTCTCAGTGCTAACTTGCGGTCCATCTCAAAAGTTTTTGGCATCTTTGGAGCCGCACGAGTTTGTTTTCTTCAGTCAGAAGCTGAACTTTTTGGAACTTGTAAAGTTCAGTCCAAGGTTTGTTATTGCCGTTCGCCGCATTAATCGGTCACTTATTCCCATTTCACGAGTGATCTTTCTTTTGGGAACCCACGGATTTCGTTAAACTCGCCTTTTGATGGCCTGACGATTATTGGAGGTGTTCACCATACGTTTTCGTGCATTTTCTTGACGTGGACCATCATTGCCAAGCTCTTTGAAACGACAGATTACATCAGACACTGTTTGCCGAGGCCCTTTAAGCAAACTAACAACTCATTTTACTTGGTTAAACAAATCTAAAATTGCAAATCTTTTGCTTAACTACGTAAAAATGCCAAAAAAACAAAAACAAAACAACAACAACAAAAAAAACAAAATTGAAAGATACATTATAAAATATGTTGTAATTGAAGTGGTAGACAAAATGAAATGAACAAAAATTAAAATGAAATTAATTAACTTTTATTCTATGATGTAATAACTTTGTCCGAGTTTTTTTGCAGCACCCTGCATTATACCAAAATAGTGTAGATAAAAACTATCTCAATAATTATGAGGGAAAAACACAATTATAATGACTCGAGGTATTGAAAATAGAATTGTAATGTTACTAAGCATCAGTGAATATTATAAAATATAAAATTCTGAAACATATATTTTAAATATATTGTAAACATGGCTAAAATTTAAATTTATTTAGAACAATTCTATCATTATTTCAAGCCTTTCCGATTTTATTTTCAACTCTAAGATTGTGAAGAGAATTATTTATATTTATTACATTCATTAATTATACACTAATTAATTATTACTTTAATCAATACACTAATTTGAAGAGATTAATCTTTTTATTACACTTATAAAAGCCTGTTTTCAAATAGTTTTTTTAATATTATAAACCTGCTAGGCTGTGAAGTGCCACCATATAAATCACTATCTTCTCACATATTTCACGTTAAAAAAGCAGATTAAAAAAGTGTCGCCACTTTAAATCTTTCACTTTAATAACTGATGATTCTCATTGAAATAAGTTACAGTAATAACAGGAAAAAGGCTGAAGGATTTTCTTTTAAAAATGAACTGAATTGCCGCGCAACTTCTAGACAAGTGTTTTTTTACTAAAACATCTCGAAATGTCCATTGAAACTGTTCACCAAATGAAAAGTTCATAAAGTGAGCTGGTGTCACTTTCCGCCATATGTTACAGGAAATGTAAAAGGAAATCATTTTGTACACAAATGTCACGTAATCACCCTATTGGAACAGACGCGAGCCAAATGTCGCCGGATTTTTATTTATTTTTATTTTTCTGGTTACTGGACTGAGCAAATTTTAAAGGTAGCGATATACTTTAAATCTTCGTTTGTTCTCGGCTTTATAGGTTTACTTTTAATATACCGTTATTTGAGAAATGATAAAATCGAAAAGAAATTTTATGGCTTCAAAATTTTAAAGAGAATAAAAAACCATAAAAAGAAATTTTATGGCTGGAAAAGGGTAAAATAATTTAATCATTGATTAAATTATCTTTTAGTGAAATTTTAGGCCTTCCGATTTCAAATCGAAAAGAAGTAAATTCATATGTTCCCATATACTATTAGATATCAATATTTTTCATGTAATTAACTCTTCATAATAAGCAATTAATCTGGAGTGACTGTTTCACGATAAACGATAACTTTATTCAAAACTTATGACAAAGTTTATCTTTTAAACCATTTATAAGGTACTCAGGGATTATTGTAGTCGGAATATAGCAAAACTCTTATGATTTTTTTAATTTTTCAAATAAAAAAAATTGTGGATTTGGGCGATGCAGACTATTCATCTTCCTAAAAATTAAAAAAAAAAACACGCACTTCATTTATGATCTAAATTAAAACTTTTAAAATTATATAAGATTCAAGTAAATGATAGATTTTCTTGCATGAGAAACTCGGGAAATCACACAGAATATCTTGCTGGTATAGGGAAAGTTCCTATTGTTAACTTGCCGAAAATGTTAGGAAATCCTTCTGTAGTCCTACTGTCAGTCAGGGAGCCCTCTGCGCTTTTGCGCATGCACCAGGAGTTTTTTATTTCGTCAAAATAGGAGTGAGATGAAAGAAAAGGCATTTCAGGCAATTCAGAAAAAACGAAATCTTACAATGTATCCCTCTTTGGGGAGTTTAATCTCCCAAAAATGCAAATACCGGGATCCTGAAATGAACTGTATGCATCTTGAAAGATCCAGTTGGTACTTGTCTAAGAGGGTCAAAAAAATCCCTTTGAATGGTAAGTCTCCTATGGTAACATGGAAACTTGGGACGCACATTTGGAGGAATATAGAGAATTTTGAGATGATATTCTCAAAATGTTGTCTTGGTGTTCGTAAAACAGGATGACAAGTGGTGGGGAAGATGAGATGGAAGGTCAGTGATTGAAGGTCAGTGACCAGTGGCTAAGGACCAACTGCCTCGAAGAGGATGCTAGTTCGGAGAATTTGTCCGTAAAATGGATGGATTATGTTAAAGACAACAGTCGGCCACAGCAAACTGTCGATACTGCTTCGTTCTATGGTGACGGGGTGGTCAGTGGTGGCGAGGTCAAGGAGAAGGTACTATGGAAACGCATATTGGTATCTTATCAAAATGGCCAGAAAATCTCTCTGAAGGTGCTATTGAGATACTTTGAAGATTTCTTGAGAGATCTAGTTAATCAATGGTCTATTATTCATATTCTTAATATCATTTTTTAAGTTTTATATCTTTTTTAATTTGTAATTTTTTTCAATTTCAATCGATTAATTTATTTATTTTGGCTTTCTACAACTTTTATTGAAATTCTAGTTTCATTTGTATTTTAATTCTTTCAATGTTCAAGGTAATTTTTTTTAGATATGCTTACTTTTAGCAGAAACTTGGACGTTTTCTCTACTTGTAAAACAACGCTGTTATTGCTTTTTAGATAAAAAAAAACTTTTTGAATGAAAATATGGCTGAAAAAATTATGAAGAAAAGTTATTTTAAACAATTAAATTCTAACCAAAAATATATTTTCAAGGCTCAATAATAGACCTTGTTGGCTTAGGTGACCCTTTCTCAATTTCCAATTGCACTCACATCCCTCTAATATGCAACAATCAACTTCTTCTAATTTTTCATCTTTTATTTGTTATATTTGTCGCGCACACTCAAAGGCTCTTATCCATCATTGGCAACACTTATAAATAAGCGCCAAATTCTCGAAACTTGATTCCCGCAAACATCTGATATTTCGCCCAACACGGAAACTGTTCTTTTTTTGTAATATTAATTTTTATTTAATTTCTTCATTTTGTATCACCAGACGTTTTCATATTTAATTTATTTTGGTACATTAGGCGTTTTGCTTTTAAATTATTCATATTGTATATATCAGTTTTACATTGCCTTTTCCATCTTTTCACATTGGTTTACTAAAGCATTTGGAAGTGAAGGTAGTATCTTTTCATTTAATTTCTAGATTTTATTTTTAGAAAGTGCTATGATTACTTTTGTAATCCATATATATCTCATCCCCTATGCGGAATTATTGCTTTGCTGTGATCGCTAATGATGAAATGTGATCGCTTTTTTTCACATTTCATCTGCACTTTTATTATTGATTTATGATTAATTTCTACAGCTTTCCTTGAATTTTTGCTTTTTGTACATTCGGTTGGCTTGCGTTTTATATACCCCCCCCCCCTTGTATTTTTAAATGTCAATGTCTTTAAAATATTTTCACTTATTTTTGGTTAGAGTTTTTTTGCTAATTATTAGGAAATGGAGATTTAAAGGTGTCAGTTCTGTTGTTACGATTTAACTTGGTTTAAAATAACGAGATTTCTCCTGATATAGCTGTCCATAATGTCTAAAAGGGATATTAATTTTTCTTGGCTGAACTAAATTATCTATTAAAATTAAAAAAAAAGTAATAATGATGGAAAGAAAAGAAAGAAGATCTGACAAGTATTTAAAATCCAGGAAAAGTCAATCATAGAAATCAAATATTGATTTAAAAACATATATTTTTCCATTTGAACATCCAGTTCTTTTTGGAATTTACAGTAAAAAAAAAAACCGAATCCTTAATATATCATGAGATAAAAAGGGAACCAACTCCGCAAATTAATTATTATCTTTTTATTCCTTTGTCCCGGCATTGATCGGAGGCATCTCGGACCCTAAACGAATCCGCGCGTGCGGATCCTGACAAATTTCAATTAAAAAGATCACACGCGAGCATCGTCGAGGAATGATATCGGAAACCATTATTTGCAGATCATCGGACTGTTAGGGAAAGAACAGACGAGAGGAATTACAATTTTTCAGAAGAAGGAACAAAGTAGGGAAGATTATTCCGTGTGGGCAATTTTTGATGCAGAAAAGAGGCTGCGATGGCAGAAGTTGGAAGTTAAAAATAATTTGTATCGATTTTGATTAAAAAAAAATTCAATTTAAAGTCATGTCTGTTCCTGTAGTTCGTGATCGTGAGTCTTTTTTTTAATATTCTTTTCTGAAATCAGTTTTCTAACAAACTTTGCCTTGTTCTTCAGAAACTGAGGAGAAATATTTTAAAAGGAAGTTTCGTAAGAATTAATTGGTAAATAATTTCAGTATTATATCGGATACCAGCATGAAAGAATAATTCTTGTTCGCTTAGTTTGGAAAAATCGTTGCGCTTCTATTTGGCGATAAAAGAAGTATTGAATGAAATTGAGATAAAATATTAAGAATTCCAAAGTAAAAAAGTTAAGGTAATCTATTGAAATTTTTCTCGAAATTCAATCTAATATATACATTAATGTTTTTTTTATTAATTAATCTTATCTTAAAATCAGTGGAAGATTTAAATTTTTTTCTGTCTCAGGCCACTTTTTTAATAAATTGATCCATTTAATTTCACATTTCAGCATATTTTTGCACATTAATAATTTATTGCGATTTAATATTTTAAACTCTTATTAATTTTATAAAAAGTCATTTGTTTTTATTTATCTATTACTAAACTTGTACACTCGGCTCCGCTTGCGTTTATTTGTTCTATATATGTGTGATAAAAAGTATTTTTATTTATTGAATTAAAAATTTAGCAGACTCAAAATTTAAGAATGTTAAATAAAAGCAATATATATATATATATATATATATATATATATATATATATATATACAAAACTGAGACAAGCAGTAAAAGAAACTGCGATAATTTTAAACGACCATATTTAACGATAATTTTACGATAATTTTAAAAAAGCATGCATGGCGTTGGCGTACAATAGATACGAAATATTAACTTTTGGCGTGGATTTTGCATTTTGTGTGACTTTTGGCGAGTTATTTGACAATTCCTGGCATGCGGTTAAAAGTATCCAAAAACCGAATTTGTGTATTACACGAGTCTTTTCTCAACCGACTGAAACTGAAATTTGATATGAAATTGTACTTACAGCTACATAGTCCATTTATAATAGCCACATATTTGATACATATAAGTCATCGCGTTATTGAATTATTACACTTACATGTTTCTGTAAGTACAGACCAACAAACAGTCAATCCGCAAATGGATTTGATTCAAACTTTGACTGGTGTCTACACTATAGAAGTTAAATTTTTGAGCTGAATTTCATCTATCTAGCTCTCTTCGTTTCGTAATTATCGTATTAACTTATTTTCAGATGGATTTTCTCTGCACAGATTTTACTCAAAATTTGATAGTAATCTGCAAATGTGATGTGAAGATCGTATACCAAATTTCACCGTCTAGCTCAAAATGTTTTTGAGTTATCTTTGTCACAGACAGACAGAAGGATATTTTTCAAAAATGTGTTTTTCGAACGCATGGAGTTCTAAAACGTACAAATTCTTCAAAATCTCGAGTTGGAATTTTTTGACGATAACTGTAATTACTTCTTACATGAAATTCATTCTGTCATACATACCAGACAATACGAGAAAGATGCACCAAAAAGAGGAAGAATTTGCATTACGCATAATTGGGTTGAATTGATATGTTCAGAAGCTAATTTACCGATGGTACATTTTCAGAGTAACGAAAGACAATTTCATCGGAAGACAGTAATTTACGCAAAAGTGAAACTTTGCGAGTTCCACTTTCATAATAATGTCTACTTTCATATTTGGCTGCATAATATTTATGTATGCATAATAAGTCATTCTTTTTGTCTAACCAGTTTGTGTCCACCTCATATGTAGTAAAAATCTCATAATACCATATTATATGCGCTTATTAAATAATATAAGGTGATATTTTTTTTCTTTCCTTTATTTTTGTTAGATATTACGTGATATGATTATTTTAGGTTTTGGAAAAACCATTTTTATCGCACACTGCTCCTCATTGCATTTATATGTTATGATATAAATTATTATAGGGGTGTTACGAGACCGCTATGGGTACTGAATTACAGTTCCTATGTTTCCAGTACATAGCTGCAGTGAAAATGTTTTAAATTTTTATTCAGACCAGAATTTATAATAAAGAATCAAAATTTTGAAAGAAATAAATATTGGGCGAACTTATTCTATGAAATTCATCATCTTTTATAATAGCTTTTCAAACTACCAAGGTCGAAATTTAGAAATTCGTTAATTTGACAGGAAAATGTTGTAGATATGTAACATGATCATAGAATGAACAATTTATTATTCGTTTCATTTAGATATTGCAAAATTTATAGTAAACTTTTGCTGAATTCAATTCAATTTATTTTTCTCTTAGTCGAATGAAATTTTAAAAAAATCATTAAAAATGTCTTTGATTTGAATTTAGTCAAGAGTTTTTTTTACATGTATTTTTTTACGCTCAAATTGTTGTCGAAATACCATCAGGAAGAAGTCATGTCGATTATTTTCAAAATTATTGAAATACAAAGATTGAGATACATGAAATTTTGCATATATGTTTATAAATAAAATTGTAACGTATATTGATGTTTTCGATCATCGAGATATCTGTCCGTCAATACACCTATTGCAGATATGGGGATGAGATAACTAAAAAAAATAATCTAAATTATATATATATATATAAGAAGTAACGCAAGTAAGAAGGTAAGGAAGAAAATAGGAATCGAATACGTCAAAGGATACGATGCCTATCTGTTTTTCTGTAGGTCTAAATAAATGTAAATAAACACAAATCATATAAACAGTCATATTCAATAAACTAAATCAATTAAATTCAAAATGTGGCTTTCACTATATATGTGTGTCAAATTCAAACACAATTTCTCAATGGAAAAAGGTTTGTTCAAAAAAGTATTCTTCTGTTTTCTTTTCATTACGCTGAGAATTTAAACACAAAACGTTCAGTATTATATCAACATACGGGGAAATTGAGGGTTGAATACACCCACTTGTTAAAACTAATTCTTACTCATAGTTCGTAAAATATTTGAAACAAATAAAAGTAAACGAAATGTTAAAACAAATGACACGATTAAATTCGGTTGGAAAATACTAGATTCCTATATCTATGTATTTTCTTTGCAATCTGACTATAGTTCATAATTAATATAAAAATTATGGGTTTCAATTAAACTCATCATGTGTAACAAATGTTGAAAGCATGTCTTAAGTTACAATTGATTGCATTCTAGTATTTTTTTAATCGTTTACAGACCGACAGCTTTTCACTTAAATCCAGATCGAACCAGTCACAAGTGTTTTTTTTTTTTTTTTTTTTTTTTTTTTTTTTACAGTTCTCTCCAGTAATTAGGATCCAAGCGGTTGCGACTTCCTAGCTAACGACTTCGTTAAAAGCGTTGATCGGAGTTCCACATTTCTTTTCCAGATAATTTCTCACCCCACCCCTTCCCGTTCTTTAGCAAAAAAAGAATCTTCATTTGAAGAAACGTGCCCACCCTATGTCTCTTCGAAGATCATTAAAAAATTATATATTGAAAATCTTATTTTGACTTGAGACACCACAATAGAATTTCTTGCCTAATTGTTTTAACTGTAAATTGTTTAGCTGTTTTTGAAACACTAAAATTTGTTGTTTATGAGAAAAAAAAAAGAAGACCTGAACCAAGTTTATTTTATTATTATCAGTTTAACTCTTATTGTTTAAAGTGATTCGTAAAAACATAAATAAATGATTATTTGATAAATTTATATGGATGCTACATTATTTCTCAATTAAATTCCATTTTTGTTTTTACTAGTCATTAAATTTGTGCATGGCTTTCATTCGAAAAGCATAATTTCTATAGAATTTACCAATTCGAGATTTTTTGGTTAGTTTATATAATTTTGCTAATTTTTGGCTTTATCCGTTGAAAGCATTTACAAATACACAATATCTTTGTAATACCATCGAGCTAATGACATCATCTTCATATGAAGAATTTCAGTTTTTGCTCAGATTTGTTCTGCTCATTTCTCCAATCTCCCATTTCTTTCGTTAATCTTTAAAGTCTTTTCAATTGGTTCTTTGAAAGAACATCCAATTTTCATTGCCGTTTATCATTCATTTTAAAAATAAGTAGTTTACAATACATTTGAGCTATAAACCATTGATTTCATATGCTGTGTTCATTGTATTTATCTCAAATAATGTGGAATTCTAATACTAAACATTTTAAAATCCCAAGAGTTTACAAATGCGCGATGAAGAATAAAAAACGGACTTGGGAACTCATTCTCTTATGTTATGTTATAAAAAATAAAGATTCGAACCGAGCATAACTGTTATGTAAAACGTAGATCAATATTTTGTTAAAATTCTGCACCAAAAATTAAGTATTTAACAATTGAATCATATTAATTATTAACACAAAATTCCACGTTTTACCTTGTATTTACAACACTTTTCATTCCTTTGCTAAAATAAAACAGTAAAATATTATATATTTTTTTCATTACACCATATACATTTATATACATTTTCATCGAAATCAACACCATACAAATCATGCTTCACTCAAAATTTGGGTTAAAGAATCGTCTTGTTGTAGCTTATGTCGCTTTAAAAGCCCGCAGACAACAATCTGTCAGCGATTTAAGCCAAGTGAGCGTCTCTTGTTTTCTTCAGTAGCGCCAAGTAAGGCCAAAAATACGACTTAGCTACTCATACGACTTAGTCATTACCCTTTTTATGGGGTGGAGATTATTCATGCATTTCATTCACTAATCCATAAATCGTAATTAACATAGACCTCTGAACATAGACCTGACTTAGAGAACGATCACCTCTGAAGCAGTATCCCCAGTTGTATTACTCTCGACAGGACTTTGTGACCACGACAGACGTATACGTGCGCCAACCACCACACACCGGAGAATCTTCGGAAGGTGGGGTTCGAACTTACATCCTAAGGGATGCGAGTGCAACACCCTACTAACCAGACTATGCCGGCCTGGGTTAAAGAATCAAATAACTGATATAGAGTAAATTGTATGAATAAAATAAATTATTTAAAAAGATAGCTATCTGCTTGTAAGAAACTTAATTATTTTAGCACCGACTTATTATAAAATACTGATATTTGTTTCAATAAATGTATAATGGAATAAATTTAAAGCTAAAAGCGATTAATCAAGAACTCGTTCAATATAAAATAGCATTTCATAATTTTTAATTATTTACGTTATAAGCAAAATAAAATGATAAAATTCATCTCTAAATTTACAAGTCTATTTCTGTCTGTATCAGTTATCTAGTTCTGAACGCAGTCTCAACTGTTAATCAAAGCTATTTTTTTTAGATAACTGATTTAGTTAAATTGGCATTTTTTATTGTTTAAAAATTGCCTTATTTACATATGACTTGACGATTGGCACGGATTTCTATTAGACACTTCAGGTGACTTCGAAATGTAATCATAAGTTAAGGCACGGCATGGTTGTGGGATATGAATTGGAGAATAAGACCACGGATACTAACTTTTAGCTGAGTTTTTAACCAGCATTATCAAACAAAATGAAAGGGGCTTCAATAGTGAACTTTTAATTCTGGACATCATTGATCTTATGAAAAAAAAAATCACAATTTAAATTCGGAAAAGTCGTTCTCAATTGTCCTCGGATAGCATAACCACTTCTTCAATAACCTGAAAAATCAAACTGAATGTTTTACAATGTAAATTGATAACTGGAAGAATCATAAAATTTAAGAATAAGATGCAAATCTAATAAATTCATTTGACGAAACTTGTGAAACATGGGAGAGAAATTCTACTTTTTTTTTACTATTTATTATTTTCCTCAACATTAAAAAAGAAATGTACATGTTACGATAAATGTAATAAACTGATGATCATGTATAATCACCAGTCAGTTTAATGGTGATAATGGATAATTATCGGCAATTAAATATAATCACCGGATGAATCACATTTACTATAACATATATAATATACCATTTTTTTAAAATTATTTCTCACGAGAAATTTATAAAATCTATGTGCTGACTTATCCATGCAACATTTCATTGTTCTGCCATTAAATTTGAAAAGAAAAAAGTTAGTAAAAAAATTGCTAACTCAGGGCTTGTTGTCGTCATGATTGGATATGACATTTTTCACTTTCTCGTATACGTAATATAGAGAAAATATAGTAATCATCAAAGCATTCGAACTCGAGATTTTGACGAATCTTCCCGTTTTAGACCTCTCTGAGTCCGAGCGATACATTTAAAAATTTTTCGCCTGTCTGTCAATATATATGTGACAGAGATAACACAAAAATGCTTTGAGCTAGACAGATGAAATCTGGTATACGCCTTTATACCAAATTTGTAGATTTCTATGAAATTTTGGGCAATAACCGCTCAGACGAAGTCTGTCTGCCTGGCTGTTCGAATATAATTTAACACGATACTTACAAAACAAAGAAAGCTAGACAGAAAAAATTCGATACGCAGAATTAAAATCTATATTATAGAAACCTATAAAATTTCGAGTCATTGCCAATAAGGAATTGTCTATCGATTTCAATGCTCGAGTTATATGTTATAACTCAGAAACGTAATCATTTGAATATATCAAATTTGGTACTAGATTTTATGTCTAATTTTAGTTTCAGTAGGTTGGGAATAACGTGTTTAAATACAAATTCTATTTTCGGATACTATTAATCGCCTGCCAAAAATTATAAGCCAAATAAGTCGCCAAGGATGACACGATAGATTCAGTAAAAATACTAAAACCTCGCCAAAGGTTAATATTTCGTGATTATTGTACTCCGATGCCATGTTAGGCATTATCTGGGACAACACCTTTATTAGAGTGTACACGAGAAAGTTTTGCGGAGACCACTCCCGCTGGTTTGTAACTTCAAAAAATAAACTAAGCAAGCTTCTGCAAGTGACAACAGAGTTGCCCATATAATATTGAAGATCAAAAATAGCTTATGTAGTCTCTGACCTTCTAAAGACTTAAATGAAAAATTTCATTATGAAAATGAATACAGTACACGTAAGACAACATAAGTCTAGGTATATAATTGGAACTGTCCACTTTCAAAATTTATTTACTCCAGGAATATGATTTTTACGCGAAATTGAGAAATATTGTCCCGGGAAATGTCTCTGATGATGCAGAGAAGAACCCTCTTCGGCGCAAGCAACACAAAGAGGAGGCAATTAAAACGGCAATTAACAGTCATCTCATGACAAAAAGGCACATTTTAATAAGATTTGAAGGAGGGCGAACAATTAACGACGTCCGAACTTTCTGTGCGTTTCCTTTCAACATTTCTTTCTTTTCAGTCTCGTTATTTTGTTTCGGGTCACATGACTTTTGCCAAGTCGATAATGAGGGAGACCGGGAATGGTCTCGCGCTTTGTATTTTTTTTTCTTCTTCTTTTGCATTGAAGTGTGCTGAAGGCTGGAGAGCAGTTTCATTAATTATGGTCTCTATTTACAAGATGTTCTTTTTGATATTCTTCCGCTGTTAAGAGATGTTGAAGATCGGGAATATTTGATGCCTCCCCCTCTTCCTCCCTTGTTTCACTGATCATGTAGCTTTAATAAGTTCAAACCATTAAGGTTTTTGAATTTCGACAATGGCTTCAACATTCTGGGTGAATGATATTTGCTCATTAAGGTCTTTACTGCTTTTCTTACTTTATAAAGTTGTAAGTTAGCAAAAGGTCTCGGAAAAATTTACGTTTTTTTATTACTTAATCGCTATGAAATGGTTAGCTAAAATAATTTATTCTGTATATTTGTAACAGAGTCACTTTACTTGACGTGACAAACAGATAACAAGAGAAGTTACGTTTGTGTCACGTGAACTCATTCTATCACAAATGATATGCCAAAAGTCACTCGAAAAATGTAAATAAGTTTATCATTTGACATCTAGTATAGCACAGTGTTCGGTGAAAATCTTACTGAATGCTAAGCCTCCACATCAAGCGATTTTTATATCATTTGGTGACCACAGTCCTAAGAATTTATTTATTTACCTCATTAGGTTCTAAACTGTATTCGGCTCTGTCCTTATAAGAATGTAAATAATACCTCAAATACTAAAGAATATAAATAACACTTCAAATACTAAAGAATATAAGTAACACCTCAAATACTAAAGAATATAAATAACACCTCAAATACTAAAGAATATGAATAGCACCTCAAATATTGAAGAATATAAATAAACCTCAAATACTAAAAAATATAAATAACACCTCAAATACTAAAGAATATAAATAACACCTCAAATACTAAAGAATATGAATAGCCCCTCAAATATTGAAGAATATAAATAACACCTAAAATACTGAAGAATATAACAAACACCTCAAATACTAAAGAATATAAATAACACCTCAATATTGGCAAAGTTGACACCATGGTCCTTTGATTATAATTACTAATTATGAAGTAACATCGCAACATACGAATTTTAATGGGGATTATGTTTTGTTTTGGATGACCAGAAAATAGAAAAAAACAAAAATGAAGAAAAAAAGCTAGTAGCCTAATAAATAAACAGTAGAGTAGTATGGTATGAAATATCAAAATACGATACTCGAGAATACACGTTATTAAAGATTTTCTCAAGATATTTGTAAAATGTTAGCACAAAAATATAATTTTTGATTTCGCATATAATAGCATGCAAACCTCTAGTGAATAAATATGCATTTCATATGTATCCTTTTAATATCCCACCTTTCAGCAGTTGGACTGTAGAACGCCAACACACACACACACACACACACACACACACACACACACACACACACACACACACAAGACTCTTTTTTCATAGTTATCCATGTAAAATTAAACAAGGCATTCCATTACGAAAAAATAAATACTCAACCATATTTATATCAACATAATTTATTATATATAATACATGCTTTCTTTACAAAAAAATATACCTAAAATATTATCTATTGCTGCGGTTCAAAACTTGACGAAATTGAGACAGAATTATCGTTAAATGAATTTGTACTGAGCAAAAGTCAACCTTATCAAGGTAATGTGTCTCAACATATGGTGCAAAAATTTCCCACAGTCTTTGGACTCACCATAAACCACAGTCTTTGGACTCACCATCTTTCAGAATCTTCCTTATCTTACAGAAAGTTTGTTGCGCTATTACATCTATTAAATTTCATTCGCAGCTTTTTTCTATGACACAGAATGCAGGTCCATACACTGTTTAGTCGTTCTGCATATGTTCATCTGTCAGCTCATAGATGTTGTTGCTGTTCATCTTTAGCACCATAATCTTGGTCAAAGACAAAATTTTGTATTCGAACAAATGAACCTGATGAACAGCCAGACAGACAAACTTCCTTCGAGTGGATTTCATTAAAAATTTGATAGCAGCCTAAAATTCGATCGTAATTCCGTATACCAAATTTCAAACGTTTAGCTCAAAGCGTTTCAGAGTTATCGTTTCCACGGACAGACAAATATAATGCCAAAAATGTATTCACGGAAGTCTGAAACGTGCAAAGACAAAGTCTCAAATTCGATTTAAAAAAAAATCAGTAATTTCTCTATACTTCGTAAGCGAAAACTGGTTTGTAGTTTAAGAAATAAAAGAAGATAATTTTTATTTGATACTTTTATGATAGAGCAGAACTAGAATTTCCAGGTCGCAGAAAACGTTTCAAAGTATTATTGTCGACTTAACCTAGAAAAACATGTGAATTATTTTTTAATTTTCGAATTTTTTTTCAAATTATTACTTTTTATTAAAGAAAAAGTTACGATAAATTGTGGTTTATGGTGAGTCCAAAGAAAGAAATCATTCATCATTTTTCTAGAAACTTGGATGTGTTTTAAAACATTTCAAAAATTCCAACTCATTTCACGCTGAAATTATATTAACGATGCATATTTCTTTCAGTAGTTTTGAATTGTTAGGGACACTTACTTTCCATAGCAATAGTTAAAAATATTTACGGTAAAGAAACAGTGATATTTTAACTGTCTAGACATATTGATTGATAACAGTACCACCACAAAACACTGGATGTACTGATATGCATAAATTTAAAATTCACCATTTTTTCATTTTTCTATTTCTTTAAAAGAATATGAATAAAGAAACCTTAATTTATATTCAAATGTAAATGCTGAGAATGCTATTTGTATATAAGTGGGAAAAAATTTATTTAATATTCATTATTTGAAAATTTGACTTTAAAATTCTTGACAATTTTCTTGATGTTACAAATGAATAATATTATATAATAATAATGTTATAAAAAGTTTTTTGAAGCATATATTACTTTAGTGTATTACTATGCAGAAAATGATTCATTTTATTTTTTCGTATACGTAATATAGAGAACGTATAATAATCGTCAAAGAATTCGAACAAATAGATTTTGACGAATCTGCAAATTTTATTTTGAATATGCTTTTCCTTGAGTTTAGAAAAACATATTTTTGAAAAAAGTATGTCTACCTATCTGTCCTTGACAAAGTTAACTCAAAAATGCTTTGAACTAGAAGATTGAAATTTGGTATAGGTATTTACACCAACTTTACAGATTTCTGTCAACTTTTGAGTAAAATCTGTCCAGAGGAAGTCCGTCTGTCCGTCTGTTTTTATTAAAAGTTAACATGATAATTACAAAACGAAGAGAGCTAGATGATTCAATTAGAAACGCAGAATTAACGTCTATAGTCTAGGTTATCAAATTTTGAGTCAGATTCAATGACGGATTGGCCGTCTGTTGAAATAAGTAAACACGACCGTCTGTACTTTTAGAAACAAATAAACGCGATAGATCAACAAAGTAAAGATTTAAATATATCAAATTTAGTACGTCATTTTGTGACTACAAGTGTAGTTCAGTGTCAAATTTTTATTTCAATCGATTGGGAAAAAGGAGTCAAAAACACAAATTCAATTTTCTGATATTATTAACTGAACGCCAGGAATGAATCGCCAAATAACTCGCCAAGGATGACACGATAGATTCAGTAAAAATACTAAGTTCACTGCAAAGTATAGTATTTCGTAACTATTGTATGCCAATACCATGTAAGGCGTCCTCTAGTTTATTAGAGAGTATGGAAGAAAGTTTAAGGAGACCATGGCATGCAGAAGGCATGCAGAAACAAAATTTGTATGATCACAAGATACTAAAAGCAGTATTATAAGGAAATTAATTTACAATTTATGTCATGAACTCTTAATAATCATTAAAAGTTGATTAGTTGTCAAAATTTAGAATATTTATATCATTGGCACATAAATTTCTTCATCGTGAAAAATTGTCACATTTTGTGTGGAAATTGATGCATCTTTTATTCAAAATAGATGCATTTACAGATTTAAGAAAACAGGCTAAAGTATAATGGTGATCTAGGAAGAAATGTCATGGAGTCTCAACTCTTAAAAAAATTTTCCGCAAGAACTCTTTTTATATTTTCAGCTACTATGTTAACGTCGAACTTAATCCATTAGCAGAGGAATGTGTTTGACAGCTTTATGGAAATAAGTCGTGTAATACTTGTAGTTTTGCGGAAGGGTTGTTCTAGTGGGCGTCAAGTTTTATGGCTCTAGCTGCTACTTTGAAAAAAAATGAAGGATCCTTATTCAGGCGCCATATCACGTTGAATAAACAAACGGGATAAGGACAAAAATCTTGTAAAATGTACAGAAGCTATGTAAGATACGAAATGCTATCAAAATAATGAGAGTTGTAAAGAAAAATTAATCGTGGCTGTTGTGCTATTTTAAGTTGCAAGAGGAACATTACAGGAAAAAATGTATTTACTCACAGTAAAAAAACTTTATTTTGATGCACAAGAGATAAGTGTAAAAATATCCATCGTTTTCTGTAATGCATCATACCGTACTTAATATTGTTTTAAAAACGTTAGTCTATACATAACAGATACTTTATATTCATTAATTTATTTTTATTTATTGTGCTTTAAAATTCTCAAACACCTTAACTGCTCTTTTTTGTTATCTAATTAAATGACATCTTCCGCTTCATAAATATGCCATTTTGCTGAACAATCCTGCAGTAAAAGGGCCATACATATTTGAAATTTTATGATTTATATGTGATTTTTTCTTTGAATTATAGCATCTTTTAATTCCTCAGTTTCAGCTCATAACTTAATGAAGAGATAACTCGATGCTCACACAAGTTCGGCTATTAAAAGGTTAAGATAAATCGAAGGACTCTTAAAGGGGGAAAACCCTTGAAAGGTAGGAGGTTGAAAGCTGCATTTTGATATCAAATTTAATTCAATTTAGTTTTATTTAAACTGTAGAAAGTTGTAAATGGAGCATGATTTCCAAAAGACACCCCATGCTACCTTGCGCCAGAATCTTTTATTCTTACAAAGGTTTCAGTATGTGGCTTCAGAATCTTGCTTTCAATGCCGGGATATTGTGTCTAAGACCAACTTCCATTAGCCCTAGATTCACTTATACCCACATAATAATATGCTGGAGTGATTTAGAGACGATCTTGAAGTTGGAATATCATGTATCTGAAACTGTTCTCATTGGTATTTGAAATTCTCCAGTAATTCTCATTGACACAACGGTAACTTAATTGAGAGCCTCGGATTCGAAATTATAATATCACATGTTTAAACCTTTCCGAGCCTATGATGCCCCGTGGTATCACCAGAATAACATGCTTCTCTAAACTTTTTAGCTTTTAATTTGAGCTAGTAATGACTAAAATCTATTTCCACCTGGGATTTCTCAATATTGTATTAAGTTTTGCATCATGTGTCAAATGATGATGGTAAATGCCGTATGGAAATTCAATAAATAGAATGTTTTCTTGCAATACCATTCTTGTCCTCTTACGAACTATCCATTCTCAACTGTTATGGTGAAAATTTAACCAGGTTGTCAGTGTAGTGAAATTTACAATCCGTCTATAATAAAGCAAATTATCTTAATTAGTTGTTGTTTCTTATGGCACTTGCCATGGACAAGCCCGCTTGTTACGAAGACAGCGATTTAAGCTGGTGGGGGAGCGTCTCTTGTTTTTTATAGTAGCACCAACTAGGGCCAAGAGTACGACTTTGCTACTCACGCATCACTCATTCGCTTACACAACCCCTTTTTACAGGAGGGCACATTCATACATCTGACAGATAGAACAACTTAAGAACAACCATGCCGAAACCGGGACTCGACCCTAGGACGCCCAGATCACGGGGAAGACGCCCTATCCCTATGCTAGGAAGCCAGCTCTTAATTAGTGCTCTTATTTGACTATTGAAACATTTGTTTGCATATCGCATACGAGTTGAAAACTGTGACTCAATCAAATTCATAATAATTATTGTGTTCTGTTGATTTGATGTGTTTGATCAACAATCTTTTTTTGAAATTACAAGAGGGTGATTAGAGACGAATCTCACCATTCAGGACTTGGTTAAGCGACGAAAGTAACATAATAGCTGGTACCTTATGCCAATTTGAAGTCATGTTAATTTGAATGTTTTAGATCAATAAACCTTTATGAAGCCACAGAAGGGTTAATGGAGGGAAAATTCATTCATATCAAGGTCTTAAACGACGCAATCAACAAAATAGTTGATCCTTGTCTCTAACACGAAGTTGTATAAGTTTTACTTTTATTAGACCAATAAACCCTTTGAAGTTATTTAAGAATTATAAAACGTGTCATTCACTACTTTGGTCGGATGAAGGTTTCGACATGGTAGCTGATGTGTTATTCCAACTTGAGAATGTGATTGCTTTTTTTTATTACCAATCAGCCGTTTGGAAACTTTTTTATAGGGGACGGAAAAACGGGATTTACAGAGTACGAATCTTGCCATTCGACACTTAGATAAAACTACGGAAAAGGCACAATAGTAAACATCCCATACCAATGCGAGAACGTATTGATTTTATTTTTTTAAAGTTAATTACCTTTTGGCCTAATGGGAACGAATCTAGCCATTCAGAACTATGGTCAATTAACGAAGACGATACAGAAGAGGATACCTAACGTTAAATTTGATTTGATCCGCGATAACTTTAGTTTGAAATAAGCCTGTGTGTACAAATGGCTTTTGACAGAATCTCGCATTGAAGAAAGTGGGAATTTGAAGGTGCGAATATTTCATCTGGTCAGAACAGAAATTTGACCTTCAAGAATCCACCTTGAGGACATCTTCACAATCCTCCCTTCGCCTTTGTTTGTGGAAATCCATGTTTTGAATAATTCCCTCCGAATTGTCTGTTAAGCAAATATTCCTTTCCTCATTAATCGAATCAGTCTGTTTTCCGCGTGCATAATTGATCCGCTTGAGCCCTGGCGTCAGCCAGAACAATTTAGCGCTGCACTTTGCATAATTAAAGTGGGCGGGAATTAAAATTCCTTCTTCGGGTTGCAGTGGAGTTCGTTTGGAGATTTGTGCCCAAATAACTCCAGATACTTTTCAGTTATCTTAGAGTTTCTTTTTGTTTCTCAACGGTTCATTTTAGTGAATGAATGAATGCTTCTCGACCTTTGCTCAGAAGCTCGTTTTTATTAATGAAAAAAAAGTAGAAAGATTCGAACTTCTGTTTTGAAAGATTATATGGTGATGTTTTAGACGTGATTCGTCTGTCTTTAGTTTACTTTTGAAATTATATTTAACTATGTAGCAGCGATGGCAAGAGCTCCTAAATTGATTCTCATATAGTCGGAACATAAACAAAACATTGGAAAACATTGTTAATGAATAATCTTAAAAATATTTTTGAATTTTATTAAAATTAGAGAAAAAATAATAGCAACATATATTGGCTTTACTAAAAACGTAATTTTTAAATTTAATTTTTTTTTTGGGAGGGGGAATTATAAGTTTCGAAATTGTTGAATGAAAGCATCAATATTTAATTAAAAATCTAATGAAAAACTATATTTAGTGAACAATTACTACTCAAAAAGCAAATAAGGTGGCTCTAGGTCTAATAACTATACTGTAGAGTGGTCAATATACTGTAGAGGAGTCACTTCATCATGCATGTGAAATTATGCTCGTTGCAATTTATAGATAAATAGACAGTTTCAAAGTCCTTTTATGTTAAAATATGGAAATTGATTGACGTTACCTATTGACCGTCGTTGAATAGAAATATATATCCAAGCTGATTGTTTTTATTAACATACATTTTTAAAGCTATTATTTGGGGATGGAATTGGTTTGAACCTTGAGCGGTTGATGAAAACGACATGAGCTAGCTCCATTCTTTCCGATGGGCGGATGTTTGACATCGATGGAAGCACAAGGCAATGTGCTGTTTTTAGATAGTGTCAAGTACAAGATGAAGCTCTGTTCTCTTCAGTAGAAAAAAAAAGAACAAACGTTCTCTTATATGTTAATAATAAATCAGTTTTGCAAGGTCTTTATAAATTACTGGATAACAAATTTAAATTGAAACGTAATTTTACAAAATACTAAGAAATGATTATATCGATACAATCTGAAATTCGAGGAATTTCATTATTTTCCTTTTTGCAAATGGCAACAATGGTAAATTTGTTTGTTTTCAGACAAAATGGCGCCATTCAGGAAAGAAATAAGGTGCGTTTATTTCTGAAAATAATTCAGAGACAATTCAGATATGAGTTTTAGTAAACCTCCATAAATTGAATAATCAAGAAACTGAAGATATTTTACATCTTGGAAGCATGTGCGCAATATTTCTTGATGAAATATTCTCTGATAGGTGGTGGTAAAGACCTCCAAAGTTCTTATACAATCCTACCATTCGATATTTTTTTTGTGAAGATACCTGAAGAACTGAATTTATGCCGCAGAACTTCATGGCACCGAAGAATTAAGAAATCCAATCATCACAGAAACCATTGCCATAATTCAGCAAATGCTTAACACCATCTGGAGGAAAATCGAGAAGAGGATATTTTCTGCACAATTAATGGCGCTCATGATGAAGTGCACTACCCTAACAAAATTTTTGGAGTTGATAACTGAAATTCAGTAAGTCTTTTTTTGTTTTGTTATTTAGTTCTTATTTTGAACTAGTTTCCTCTGACGACCAAGTGGCTTGTCAAACTTATTAGTTATATTAATTTCTAGTTATTATAACCAGTTAATTATTATTAATAGATATTATTTTTAACAAATTTTTTATCAAAATAATAATCTAAAGTCCCTATGATATGTTTGATATGGCTCATGCTATTTATTAAAAAAAATGTTTGAATACTGAGCCAAGCAACATTTGTGAATTCGAATGACCCGTTCTGAAGGAAAATGAAAATTGTATTGTATAGGCCTCGCAGTTTTGCATCGCTATTAGATAATAAGGCATTAGTGTATTCCCAAATTCACATTAGTTACACTCAAGTCCTATTTTGATGCAACGCGAGAGCTACTTTAGGAACATATTTCGTAAATTTAATTAGGTATAGGGGATGATGCTTGAGCCTGGAAATTCTTTTCTAAATGTTCACCTTTTAGAAAACACGGGGGGGGGGCAAACACCTTACACGGGGGGGGGGCTTTTCGATAAAAATCGAGTTTCGAATCTGGAACCCTTCAGTTCCGATATTTTATCATCAAACCGACTTTGTGTGTCAATATTCATTTAATTGTCAATACTCATTTAATTATCAATACTAATAATACTCATTTAATATTTGTAAAGTTTTCATAACTTAATTATCAAATCACAGGTTGAATTTAAGTTTTGATTGCATATGAAAAGGAATGAATACTGAGGTATTAGAAAATTGATTCAATATTACTTATAATAATACTACCAATAAGGAAGAATATTGTCTGTCTGTGTTGGTCTTATGAAGAGCAGACGGATACAGTACAACCAAATTTGGTACAGATATGCTTTGGAAAGTGAGAATGTGCACTCCGGAGTAATGTTTTTTTTTGTAGTTTTTATTAGAATTTTTATTAATTATAAATTAATCAAGACTTTTATGTTTTTTTGAGATAGCTATTAAACATATTACCTCAGGAAACTGAATTTTATTCTATTTCAAAGCTAATTGTTTTTACTGATACCATTTGAATTGTTTTGTAGTTTTCTGATTTTTTTTAAAAAATTCGATGGCTTTCATTGTGACACTGAAATTCAAATCGTTTCCATTGTTCCATCAAATATTTAATGGCTTGATTTTCTTTCATTGTTGAAAGCTAAAGAAGAAAGATTTTGTTTAGTATCTGCATAGTTTACACAAGAAATAAAAAGGCAAAGTTTCAATTTGATAGAAATTAAAAGATATGTGAACAGGAAAGTAATAAAGTACTATTCGATGTAATGGAATTCAAATTCAGTATTAAGATTCGTGTACACAATAAATAAAATAGTGTAAAGTTATTAAAATAATATGGCTGCCAGAAATAATATGGCCTTAAAAATATTTTCTTGTGGAGATCAGGAACGTTAACACATCTAATATGGCCGCGAACCAGCTGGCTGCCATATGCTGTTCTCAAAGTCGGTTAGTAATAATAAATCGTAAAATATATTAAAAGTTTAAAAGTAGAAACCATTAAAAAATGTATTTATGGGTATTGAATCTTTTATTATAGTACTAAAATAGAAAAAAAAGATTTTTTTAAAAAATAAAAGTTATGAAAGACGTTACAAAATAGGAAGCATGAAAAGCTAAAAAACTTTTAAATGCAAGCTTAAAGAGACTAAGCCACTTTAAATATTCTTTCTCCTTTTTTTTTTTTTTATCATTTTCCTTTTTTTATTTTTTTGTTTTTCTGTTTTAAATTTTTATTTCAAATTTCAATAAATGTAATGCATCATTAAATTTTCAAAGCACAATTATTTTGCCGTATAATATCATTATTAAGACACTTTTTCTTCTATACATTTATTTCGCCCTGAAATAAAGCTCCTTAAGGGCATACATTCCGCCTATTTCCCCCCAAATCAGCTTTGAATACCACAAAAAAATATTCAGGAACATTAAATAAAAATTTAAAATGTATTATAAATGTATAAAATGTATGAGAATGATACACATTCCATTTCATCTTGAGAATTTCTATCGGTGGCTCTTTCGCTTGCGATATTGTTTTGATTTCCATAGTTTTCGATAAAAATCTTTATTTTCTCGTACGTTAATAAATGGATGCTTACAAGACATTTTTATATTTTTTATTTTATTTCCCAACTTATTATTATATTAAAATTGCATTACACTTAGCATTGAAAGGTTTAACAGAGCGTATCACTTGAAATGAGCGACTTTTATTTGCCTAAGGTGACCTCCCTTTAGTGACAATTATTACTTAACTTTTATTAAAGCTTACAAATAAATAAAATTATATAAAAGCACAACGTGGAGTTTTATAAACATTCGAGAAATTAATTACAATAAGTTTAAATGAAAAAGGTCATTTTTTATGAAGGAAATTGAAAAAAAAAAAAGAGTCCAATTTCAGAATCACGCATTGTGCTGTATTTTTATGGATTCATTAGTATGATTGAAGAATGAAGTGGAACTGCAGCTCCGGGGCAGAGAATCGTCGTATGGATTAAAATGTTTATTTTGATCTTAAGTAATTAATGAATGTTTCCTTTCGTATTTCGTTTGTTTTTAAATGGATTTACTTAGGGAAAACGGCTAAAAGCTGAAATAAATAGTTTAAAGCAACAGACTAAATTGAGAGACACTATAATTAATGAAATGTCATTTTTATTTAATGAAAGAAAGAGTAATTTATTTTTATGTTTAATGATGATTTGTTTTTTATTAAAGCTGTGGCTGTATTTTCATTATACATATTTTAAGAATTTAGCAAATAAGTTCTTTTGGGACTTCTATACTTATAATAAAGCTCAATGTGTGTGTGTGGGTGTGTGTGTGTTGGCGCTCTACAGGCCAGACCGTTTGACATACAGCTACCAAATTTGGTACATGTATACCTTGGAGGTTGGGAATGTGCACCTGGGGTTTCTTTTTTTCGAATTTTTAATTAGAATTTTAATTATTAATTAAAAACGAACTTTCCCGCCAAAAAAATGTTCCATTTTCCCCACCGCCAACTTTTCCGCCAAAAAAATCTTCCATTATCCCCAGCGCCAAACGAGAAAGGCTTCAGTTTTTTTTTCTCCCAACAGTAATGAGGCTAGGGTTAAAATTTTTCGGCGGATTATTTCAATCGGTTCTGTTTATTTTCTTAATGTTTGATGCATTTAAAATTAAACATTGTTAATGAATCAATCTTTCAGATTCATTCTGAAGTACTTTTGAATTAAAATAAAACAGAATAAAGGAAATTAAAAATTTCTAATCCGCATAGCGTTACCCCAACTGGCGTAGAAATAATCACGTATTTGCGTTACGTAACCGGCGATGAAAATTCACGCATGCGCATTCTGTACTGATTGTTGCCATGACAACGTTATCAATGGAAGATTTAAATTATTTTTGGGTTAGTTGCATGCTTTTGTAAGTAAATTGTATTTATGTTAGTTATATATTTTTTGTATATGCTTATAGTTTTAAGTACATCGTTTTTTAAGTAGTTTTTTTAAAACCTGTTTTCAACCGTTTATTTTAAACGATTCGTTTTATTTTCTTAGTGTTTGATGCATTTAAATTTAAACATTGTTAATTAATCGATCTGCTCATAATGAATCTAAGAAAATTTTGTTGACCAACTCTTGAGATATTACATAAATTAAAAAAGATATTCTTTAGTGTTCATAAAGTTTAAACGCTGAGTGACTCTATTTTCAGTAATCAGATTATAAAAAAATGCTTTGTTTCAGTAAAAAATATTATTATATTAATTGAAGATAAATTCTTTCCACTTTAATTTAAAGCATAAATTCTACCGTTTTCAACCGTTTATTTTAAACGATTCGTTTTATTTTCTTAGTGTTTGATGCATTTAAATTTAAACATTGTTAATAAATCGATCTGCTCATAATGAATCTAAGAAAATTTTGTTGACCAACTCTTGAGATATTACATAAATTAAAAAAGATATTCTTTAGTGCTCATAAAGTTTAAACGCTGAGTGACTCTATTTTCAGTAATCAGATTATAAAAAAATGCTTTGTTTCAGTAAAAAATATTATTATATTAATTGAAGATAAATTCTGTCCACTTTAATTTAAAGCATAAATTCTACGGGTGCTAACAGAAAATGAGAGAGATACATATTACGTTATGACTGAAGGCCTTTATAATATTATGAATGAATTATATGATAATCAAAATTTGAAGTTTTAAAATATTTTGATGAAGAAGCTATTAAAGTAGAAATTACATAAAATATTTAATTATTAAAATTTTAACGAACATTAAGATTGGCGAACCGGCTGGTCGCCAAAGGCGGCTAGTTTTAAATAAAATAATTGTATATCGAAAAAAAGAAAAAAAGAGAACTCTTTAGAAGCATTAATATTATTTTTAATTGAAAACTGTGTTCATAGTTAATCGATACATAGGAAATTAAAAGCTCACCTATTTAAAGTTACGTATAGCTGGATCAGTTGTGTAGAGAACTTATGAAATTTGGAATGCATCTTCATAAGAAGAGTCATTAAGGGAAAATAATCTTACAAATATATTGAACTAGAGCTTTATACAAGAGCTGTTCTATAAAGAATGATCATATTTTTAAAAGACTATTAAAGAAAATCAAGAAAGATTAAATTAATATAATGTGTAGCAGAATAAGTGAAAAATAGATGGCCAAGTATGAGTTATTTCACTTTCGTGTACTTAAAAAAATCGATTTGGTACGTGACAAACTATACACTGTGGTGAAATTTTAATTTTGCCTTAAAACATCTTCAGTTGGAGATTATGGGGAATTTGACCTTTCTTATAGTTCAATTAAAAGATTATTAAAATATTTAGAAAGGGAAGATAATTGATTTTAAAGAAAGGTAGGGAATAAATATCAACATCTCTACTATGAACTATTTTGAGGAAGATACTCGAATCACATTAAAAGCCCTATCAGAAAGAGTGAATATTGCCTTGAGTATATCACTGACATATTTGTTCACAGAAAGACTGCTCCTGGTATACTAAATTTGCATAAGGTGTGTTCCGAAACTGCTCATTATTTCCTTCCAAAAATCTATGTCTCACGTGTTCCCCATCATCCTTATAGCCATGAGTTAGCACCATGTGATCTTTTTCTTTTCCCGAATATGGAGGTACACTTATAAGGCAATAATTTTTATCAATAGTGGCAGTAATGAAAGTTGCGGAGGCAATTTTGAAGAAGCTGTCCAAAAATGTTTTATTGTTTGTGTTCGAAGATTAGAAAAAAAGTATAATAAGTGCATTACCTTTAATGAAGAGAATTTTGTGAAAAACCATCAAAATTTGCAGGATATGTAGCAGTAACTATTTTTTATTAATTTATGATCATTCTTTTCAGAATATAAAATTTAGTATATTAGCTATCGGTACTTACGTATTATCGCGTTAATACGTAAGCACCCTAGCTATCTTTAGAAAATAAATGACGCACCTGTTTGTGCACAGTAAAAAGAGAATAAAACTATTAGTAAAATAAAGGATTAAAAAAAGCATGCTCTTATTAATATTCTTATCAATTGGAATAAATTTTTTATCAAAAAATTTTGAGTCAAAACAAAAGCTATGAAGTCTGAAACTCCGATGGAACTTTTTCATTATTGAGAATATTTAAGATTATTTCTATGATTAAAGAAATTTGTAAATGAAGTAGTTTGAAAAATATTTAAGTGGATATAGCATTGATATTAGATCTTAAAATGCAGCTTTGTTTTACCCAAAGAACGGGACGATAAAAATTTCAATTTAGACTGCCTCATCAGTTTATATGGTAAGATGAAAAGACAGCAATTTCTATTAATCTACATTATCTGTAGAGTATCACGAATTTGTGACTAAATTCATTCTAAATGATAATTTAATGGAGATGTGTTTTCCAGGTAAACATATCAAATATAAAAAAACTAATTTTATGTTATATTCCGAAATTTTTTTTGAAAGATCAAAGTTTTTACAACTCATCTTCTTCACTAAATTTAATATCCCATTTACCTCTTTTCTGTCCTTGCCTGTCACATCTCAAGTTGATTGGCTTACATAGATCAGTAATTTTTACATAAGTCACAAACGCAGCGTCTGACCGTAACATGGATCGCTATGACTAAAGTGGAGGAAAGGACAAGCACCAGATGTTTCTGATCACCATGTTAGAGTATTACATGTTAGACTAACAATTCTGCGAACACTTACTGCCAGAATAATCGATAAGTCTGTCCGTCAAAACATGTTGTTAATAATTATGGTCCAAACATGCAATCTCCTACAATGTCAATTCGAACATTGTTGAAGTGTTGTACCCTGTCTTTACTACAGATGGATTTTCAAATATCTACATAGGGGGTACTATCCAAATAGCTAGGTGATACAATGATTATATTATCCCTTGTATATCATCACCTACTGTATAAATGATCGAATATTGAAATTCCATCTATTTGAAAGCCACTTGTTGGCGATCTTTCATATCCCCAACTAATGCCAAGTTGACAGTGCAAAACGCAAAATGGCATTGGTGAACTTGGTTTCTGTTGTTGATATGAAGGTGTATCTAATAATGGATTTCAATAGAATGGAATACTTGATAACCTCCTTTGTAATGGTAAACGGCGAAATGTAAGCCAGGCAGTGAAAAAAAATCTGGCACGGAATCAGTTTCAGCATTGGTTTATTGATTTTACAAACACGTTGTGTTGAATTACAACGTATTCTTTCTTGAATTTTTATTTATGTTTATTATCGGTTGTTTTAAATTATCATGTATCTTAATCAAAAGTAATTGATGCATTATCGGAAGAGAATTTAATTTTAAACACCATTAACTGATTTATTCAATTCTATTAAAAATGATGGTTATTTAACTTGAGGGTTCTCTTTCAATAAAAATGCAATCCCTTCACTGACAGTTATTTAACCACTAATACAACGATTAACTCGAGATTTTATTACTTATTTAAAGAGGATGATCAAATTTTAACTTGGAACTCTCATTGACTGTAGTAAAACTTTCTTTTCTTTAATTCGTCAGACGTTTGGTTTATCTGCTTCTCACTTTTGAACTTATCATCCCAGTTGGGTTTTATGTGCCTGGTTTGTTCAAACTCTATTTAAATATGATACAATCAAAGTGGATAAATAATTGACGCGATAAAATTCTTATTAACAGGAGATAAAATAGCAATTTTACCTATATTAACGATGAACCCCAAATGCTGAATTCATTAAATCCTTAAATCCTAATGATGTTCCTTTATAATAGTATCTTTAACTCAGTTTACATCATACAGCAATTTAATGCTTGAATTTCCCAATACGAGTGCCTTTATGGTCCACTGGGCATTCTAGATATCGGAAGGCCGATATCGGCACTTGACCGAGCTTTGCCGGATAGTCCGAAATCCGGCAGTATGATCGGTCGACTGGGGATTGTAATCCGGGTCGCTCACATCTCCAAATGCCACATTCGAGAGGGCAAGTTGAGCGCTAATGAAACATTCCAGCGTGTATACTGATATTGATTCGCACATGAGTACATTATTTGCCTCCATTCTCCTCATTTAATACATAAATTAGCATTACTGCAATGCCAAGTAAGCACCTCTAAAAAGTTAAGCAGATTAATTTCTATAAACTCTTCCCCGTTCTAAGAAATTTTTAATCATTTGTTGTTTAAAATATGAGAATTTGATTTGCAAGTTTAATGTATCAATTTTAAAGCTGTAACAGCGCTACTTTAAAAGAAATTTGGTCATTAAAATCTTGCTCAGATTTCATGGATGGCATCTGAGTCGACACTTCGTCTTCCAAACTTTTAATATTATCCCATTGTGAGGGTTTTGCCTAGCTACGAGTTCAATTTTTATCTGATAATCGTCACTTAGTGGTACAGGAATCCACCAGCTCCCGAAATGGAATTTATAACAACAGGTTACTGCAGTCTTAATTAATCTGTTGATCAATGATTTTGCGAATTATAAAAAGTTCTTAATGAAAGTTGCGCAGCCTGATTTCTATAAAAATATTTATTTTCACTATTGTGGTTTCTTTAAAATTTTAAACTCATATTCCTGAGGATGTAAAGGGGAGTAAAAACTCTTCCCCCATCCCGGAATTGCCACGTAATATACGATTGAATTGACCGATAGGATTTTTGTTGGAGTAGAAAGTCTACAAAATGGACACCCAAGTGAATATCTCTTGCATGGAGTTCTAAGAAGCTTCTAGGACTGTTAATTCGAAAGCAACCTCTTTACTGAAGGTAAGAAGAAACAAAATCTGCAATTCTTCTTCCGAGCTTTTAAGATTACACCGGCAAATTTCTTAAAGTTGCAAATCCTTTTTTAAGACAGAATGATTTAAATTAAATTTCATTAAATTTTTTTTTGTATAGACATGACATTGTTAAGACGAGCGATTCTTAACTCGTGGAATAGAGCACAAATGTACGAAAAAAAAAAAAAAAAAAGACGAAAGAAATTTTTTCAGGTAATCAAAGCGTTATATGATGCAATTATGCATAGCGCCAGAAATGCTAGCTTTAAACTAGCTGATTGGTAAAAGCCACAAAAATAAGCTAATCAGTCGAATTTAAATAGATTAGTTAACAAAGAATTCCTGCTTTGTTTTGTTGAATAATACTTAAAGTAGTAAGTTTTATCTAAGCATTTAAAAGAGAGAACTGGTGTCTCGCTTGAGTCCTAGGGATATTTGAGACAATGTTAGATGCGCACACAATTAATCTTTTGCACTCAGAAAAGTAATTTGATGCAGAATTATTCAGCTAACACAAGGACTTGCTAATTACTATAAAAAAATGTTTATTATAGTTTTAAGTTGAATTTTACCGAAAAATTAATCGACACCTCCTTACCATGCTTTAGGTATTTTTTAAAAATCAAAATTAAAAAATAGAGAAAACTTTAAAATGATGCACCGTCTTGAAGGGTGAGTGACAGGTACCACCGAAGGGTTAAGAGAAATTCATGATCGAAATATAAATGTCAAGAAACTTGGATCCTCTTAATTCTTTCTCCTAGCATTATGACAAGTTCTTCCTTTAGCACTTTCTCTGTTTCGGGATTAAGTAAACGGAATGAAATCAAAATATTTGTGCTACATTCGAGATTAAGATTACAATCGAAATGATGGGAAAAATTCCATCATCTTAGTTAACCTCCTATTCAAGCTTCTAAATCACACTAACTTCAATGCATCATACCTTGACGAAATCTATTTTATATTTGCATACTAGAATTATCGGAGGAATCCGATTTCAAGTTCTCAAACTTGAATCAAGATGCTCCAGCCATCAGTCTAGGACTCCCTAAATTATATTCTGTTACAATTCGAGAGAGAGAACGGAACATCGATAGAATCTGTGAGAGGAAATCATATTTGGCAAAAGCGTAATACTTGCCAACCTTTGGCAACAAGTGTTTCAGCCACTGCATCCATCAAACCTCAAACTTATATTTAGTAACAATACCGGATAATCCTTTGCATTGATCCTTTTTGCGATTCTATTATCAGAATGTGCACGCGAAAAGCGAGAATATGAGCGAACGAATCTAATTACGACCCCCGTCTAAAGGGGGGGGGGATTCTTCTCGAGGCAGAAATGACTTATTAGGGACGCGTGTTAATTGCAGAAGAGAGCGGGACTCATAATTCCGTGGGACAGGGAAGCTCCGGTATTAATGAGAAATTGCGTCCTTTCTCGGATGGCCCGAGGCGGTAGTTTTCGATTCTGGCACTTCGACAGCTCCAGAGAAGGCATTTGAGACAAATGACTGCATCACAGCCGAGAAGAATTGCTGTGAGCTGGAATTTTACCGTTGGATGAGAATGTGGATAGCTGCATTTCGAATGTTTGTCTGAGAAATATGCATGGAGATTCACGGCTAAGGAATTCCTCGCTTTCAGCAGTGGGAAGTTACTTTATGATGGCTGCTCCAGAAAATAAATTGGGATTGCAGACGATTTTAATTCAAGGTCAATCAGACAAGAACGGTATATGTTGCAAGTCTCAAAGATGGCCTTAGACGGCATGGGGACCATTTGGAAATAAAATGGAATGGTTAAATAATATTAACAATGGAACAATATTAATAATGAAATAAAATGGACTATTAAACAACATGATGGCTGTTCTAGGAAATAAATTGGGTTTCAGACGATTTTAATTCAAGATCAATCAGACAGAGAACGGTAAATGTTATAAATCTCTAAGAGACCTTAGAAGGCATGTTGACTATTTGGAAGCAATATTGTTTAACTAATCCAGTTTCCATTAAACGTGCATAGCACTGTTCTTTATCTTTATATATTTTCAAATTTAAAGTGAATTAAAAATGATATAAAAGACTAATCTAACCAGATCAGGTTGTAAAAAAGTTTATATGCATTAACCAGCTCTTATCCCGCGATTTCCGAGGGTTGGCAATCAGCCCATTTTCTATTGCATCCCGCGTTTTTCGCAGTTCAGAGTGTTTATCTTTACGATTACAGATTTTTATTGTATCATATTATTATCGTGTAACATATAGTATCAGTTCCCTTTGTTTGAAAAATATTTGAACTTATTTGCAAACAACGCATCTAAATAGTGAGTTTAAAAAATTACTTAGTCAGAGGCTTAATTTCTCCCAGATGTGGTTTGAGCAATTTTTTTGAAAAATTCTAAAGAATTTGAATTAAACAGCATTAATTTAAAAATTCTCAACAGTTTACAGCTTTTTTAATAATGATGAGCATGTCACGTGTTCTTTACTCCCACTCTTATTACGTCACGAAATTGAATCAAGAGTTGACGGCACTCTGATGCATTCCCATTCGAGAGGAGTCGATTTAACTGGTTAAAGATCTACAGTAATAAACACTGTTTTTAATAAAGAAGGTTTGATATCAATTCTTTTAAGTTTAATCATAACATGCAGAAATGACGCAGGTAGTGTCCAAGTGGACAAAAAGTTGAATCTTTTTAAAGCTTTCCTAAGACTATGGGGAATATACTTATCACTCAATTCAATTTTTAAATGAATATGATAACTTTGTTCATTCAACTATGATTTGAGTGGTGTTTCTCAGTATCTTCAGAAGCATATTAAATCCATATATGTAGTATAGAATTCGTTCTTATTACTTATTATCGAATGGCAATAGTAAACAAATTAACATGCAAAGCCTTCAGAATGCTCAGAAAATTTTTACAGATCGCTAGTTAATGTAGTTGCAAAATATTATTAAAAATGCTCGGTAGAGAGCTCGCCGTATCAACACCACAAAAACAACAGGGAAAGAAAGAGGATAATAAACTGGGAGTTTCACTAAGCTCGAAAATAAACTTAACCATCGACAGATGGGTAGTCGCTATGACAGCTATTGAAATGGATGACCATATCTTCCAAAAGTATTATTTCACAAAAATAATCATTTTATATTAATAGTTGCGTTTTCGAAAAAAATGACCTTTTTAATTATATAGATTTCATTTTCATACATTTTTCTTTGTTTTTAATAAATTTTTAAAATTTAATGCAATACAAATCTAGAAAAGTGTTTTTAATGTGATGTGAAATCCATCAAAATATTCAATCATATGCTTTTACCAATCTTAAAATTAAAAGAAAAAAAATTACTTTCTTTGGACATATATTCTAAAATAAGATTTTCATTTATGTTTTTATTTCCTGTGTATACTCGTACGCCACAGTAATTTATGGCAGATTAATAGAAATTTCTGTTTTTTTTAGTTGTATTAAATAACAAGTGGTAATTAATAAAATATATATATTTCTTATTAATCATTTAATAGCTTAAAAAGCCAATAATCTAGGCAAACAAGAAGGTCACTACAGGCGGATTTCATTAATAAAATTTCTTTATCATATGTTCTAGTTATAACAATAAAATTAACCTTCAATTAATCGTTATTATTGTTTTGAAATACTGGCATGCCAGTAACTAATTCTGCAAAGAAGATTGGTGAAAGTTCTTGGCAAATTTTTTCATGAAAAGAAAACTTAGATATTTCAATTTCTTCCATAACGAATTGTCTTGATTTAACAGTTATTTAATTAACAAAATTAATTTTATAAAATAAAATGAAGGAATTTCCTTCCTTAAATCGATCTCGATCCGGAAATTATTTTATTTTGCCCTCACTAGAAAAACAATGATCCATTGAAATAAAGTAAATTGTATCCGAGTACATAAAAATAAAACTTTTTAAAGTAAAAGAAATGAGAATGGTTTACATGAGGTTCGTAAGAAGATTTTTATTTATAAGCCCAATTTGTTATTCATAGCAGAAAGACAATTTTTTTAAAATCACAAAACAAAATTTGTTTATTCATAGATAAATAAAAATGATATTTATAAGTCTGAACAAAAAAGAGATATTGAAATTACTTAAATCTTAGACAAGCTGGAACAATGTCATAAATTCAAGTGTATATTTTTTTTTATAAGTTGCAAATGAGAATTAAACAAATAATGCCCGAATAAGAAAAAACTATGTTTTAAAATAATAAGAAAACACAATAATATTAATCATGTTAAAATATTTGTTAATATTCTAAAGATTTTAACTATTATCGTATTTTATAATATATAATTAATTAATATTTAGTTAATATTATTAACTATTATTTGGAAACAATCCCTCCCTCTATCTGAAATAGGTACCTTTTGGCATTATTAAAAGAAAATATTCTGAATCAAGATCTGAATTACTTATTTTTATAAATATAATTGTTTATAAAATATAAAATATTTGTGTTAAAGAAACTTCAGTATTTCAAAACATTGTATTACTGAAGTTTAATTTAATGACAATATTATTTAATACTCTTTCATTTAAAATTATAATATATTTAAAAAAAAAAAAAAACTTTTCCTTATTTTCTATCCGACAATTTCAACGAAAAATGTTTCAAAATTTATTATAAACAATTTTTTTGTGAATCATAAGCCATAATGTCTATAACACTCTTTAACTTTCTTACCAACTTGTTTCGTTTTCACAAAACATATCTTTCTCAATACAATTCTTTTGAAACATTTTCACCACCACCCCATTTGTGTTATAAAAATAATCATAACAAAACGTAATTCTGTCAAAGTGCTTTAAAAGACGTGACAGAACTCCCGAAAGTATGTCCAGTTCGCGTTTGTTTGCTGAGAATCTTTTTATCTAATCTCTGAGAAAGTGCGGATATGCATAGTAATAAGTTTGTTGCACATACATGTAATAAAAAGACATTATTAAGGTTAGAGCAATAAATGCACTCTTATCGTTGATTATAATTACGAAATGGTTGTTTTTCTAAACCTACTGTCCTTAATGTTAGGGTTAAGTAATGGTAAGACTATATCAAAAAGTAGTCATTAAATCTACTTTTAAAGTTTCTGGAAAATATCGCATTGTTACGTGATATTATTCTTAATTTTTTAAATAAATAAACCTTTTTTGAATTTCCTTTCTAAATCCATTCAGTCCTTGGCAAATTACATATATTTTTAAATTTGCACAATTTATATGTGAAAACCTACTTAAAATAGGTGACAATGTTGTCAAGTCGAATTTTTTTCTTGAAAATATCGAATATTTATTTTTGACTAAGTATTCTTAGTTTCTGAA
Organism: Argiope bruennichi; assembly: GCF_947563725.1. Lineage (NCBI taxonomy): Eukaryota > Metazoa > Arthropoda > Arachnida > Araneae > Araneidae > Argiope > Argiope bruennichi. Next base: position 51,946,216 of record NC_079155.1, on the reverse strand, counting down.
AAGTCCTCTTCATAAAATCGTTTGAATATTTTTTCTAATTTTAATATTCAGGAAATTTACATTGGAATTTCCAGAATCTTATTCACAATACATATAAGAAAATATAATATTTATAAATGAATGTATTGTGATTGATAGATTTTTTTATGACAATAGATGGATATTGGAATAGATATGTTTGAATAGCCCTTGTTCTAATTTTATTCTTTTTAAGGGAGTTATAAAAAATATTGAAATTTAAATTTTTGATTAAAAATATTCAATTAATTTCTATTGATAAGTGTACGTGATGTTGGATACACGATGACTAAAAAAATTTTTTTTTTACAAACTTTTATTTAACATAATTTGTTTCATGTTTTAAAAGATGGAATTTGATATTTCATAATCGATTTTTTGTTCACCTCCTGAACTTTTAGAAAATTTAAATTCTGTACGCTTATATTCTAAAGGACAGTACAGTATGTTAGTTTTCAGAACTTATATATAAATGAATCAATTAATTTAATTTAATTTTTATTCCACAGTTTCTCAGGACATGGATTTGAGAAAAACTGAATTAAAACGTTCATAATATTTATAATTAAACTAAAAATGATTTAAATAGAAATAAGAATCTGTTTCTTAGAATATTACTAAATGTGTGCTTTTAATAAAAACTTTTAAAATATGATTTAATTTTATTTTCAATCTTTCTAAATATTAATAATGAAAAATTACCCAAGCATGACATTTATTTTGCTTAAATGATTAATTTTTAACTTTCATTTAAAAAGAAATAAAAGTTAAATTTTATTTTTTAAAATTAAATTTTATTAGTTTTAAATTTCTTAAAAGATTTTGTAAATAAAATTTAGTTAAAATGTAATAACATCAGTGGAAACAATATTAGGAAAAAGCAATTAAAATGTGTGGCTACATTGCTGTTACGGAATGTAACTTTTGTATCTTTTTATTGATTCCATTTCGAATTATATCGTTTTGACTATCTTTGTTGTGCATCTTTTAAAAGAATTCTTGTTAAATTTTCACTCCGGAACTCTCGAACCATGTTTATACACCCTTATGTCCATACCGTAATAAGAATTGTCAAATTATCTGACTTCATTCATTTTGAGGAAATCTAAAATGTAAACAAATAAATAAAAAAAATCAATAAAATTTCAGAAATATAAAATAGATTATTGTTAAAGATTTTAAATAAATAGCGAATAACAAATATGAAGAAATGTTTATATGCATAATACATTTTTCTATTTCTTACATTCCCGCGTAGGCAGTACATGAATAGAAAGTATCGGAATGTTCAAAGGATAAAACTTTTTAAAATTTTGATGATTTTTCACATTTTAAACTTTTTTGAAGAATGCATTTTTAGAACTATGTCTGTATGTGGGAATTCGATAATTCAAAAATGCCTTGAGCTAGACGGAGGCATATAATCTTTGCACCAGATTTGTAGATATTTATTTGTAGATCCAATTTATTATGAAATCCATACTTTGACTGTCTGTTAGAGAACAAATGAATATATTATTACAAAAAGTTAAAATTTGTATAAAATAATTAGAAATCAATTTCCGTTTAAATTTTTAAATAAAATCAATACCTTTTTTTAGCATATACTTATATTCAGTACAAAGTTAATTAAAACAAATTATTTTATACGAATTTTAAAGTTTTGTAATTTTATATATATTTATTCATTTAAGCAATTACTAGCAACTTATGCTAAAACTGATATTAATTAATTGTATTTTTTTAAAAAGCTGGAAATTAAAAATTTTATAGTATTTATTACATAATATACCTTGATTAGCCCCGGTATTCTGATTTTCGACTTTTAGTATCGGAAAATAAAATAATAATAATTATTTAAATTAAATATCTGAAATGATACATATAAAATAATGTTAATTATGTTTGATCTCTTAAATGTTAATTTCTGAGGAGTTCTCTATCAAAATTTACTATATGAAGATTATAGTGATCTTAATACGGCCAATGTAATCTTACTATCTATGAGGAAAAAGTCTCCTCTATAGTGATCTTTATATGGAAAAATTAAAGGCAACAGCATTAAAAAAACTGTTAAATTTTCCATTCCATTACTGTTATTGAATACATATTTTGTAACTTTTAATTTTCTCATACCATTCCAGATTTACATTGATCATTTCCATTTCATTAGATTCTATTTGTGACTATTAAATATTATAAATAAAATTTGGTATACAGTTTTAGCATCTAAAATACAGATGCATCATATTTGAATCATCTGGGGCATACTTATTAAAAACTCGTGGCTAAATTCAACAATTTCGTTTTTAAATCCAGGATAAGCAGTCAAAACTCGGCTGCCCTGGCAAATATTCATACCTCCAGATTATTTGACTCATTTCCATATCTTAAAAAATGCACATATTACCTCCGATGCAATATACCAATGAATAAATATTGGGTGTCACAGGCATGAGAACATTGTAACGAATGCTAACAGGAAAACAACCTCGTGGTAATTCATTTTCTGATATCTTCGCACATTTTTGCAATCAAACTTGCAATCACCCAGAAAAGATCTTCTAATTTTCTTGGAAGCTCCAAGTTAGCAGAGGGCGTGGTCCAGACACCTGCCTCCAGAATATGTCAACAAGAAAAGTCCTTCGATGCTCTCGCCCTGCCCCTGATCATCAAGGTTGCAGTGTTCTCCGGTAAACACTCTCTCGAGGTATAGGTAAAATTATGCAGTCAACTGCCATCTGGTTAAAGACACGAAATTGACCAAAAAAATAGGTCGTAACATAAGAAATGGTAACAGAATTTTAGCGTATGAGAAAATAGATAAACCTTATTTAGATATTTATAAACATATGTCTCATACTTTGAAAAAAAAATCAAGGACAATATTTAAATTCTCGTTCAATTTTAGCCATTTGAATTGATTCGAAATATTAAGTGTCTTATAATTCTTGGATATATTAAAAATTATGCAAATGAATTATTAGGAAAAATAGCATTCTATCAATTTTACATATCATTAATATGACTCATTTTATTTCATTACAATTTTATTTCTGAGTATCTCATAGATGGCGCTATGTAAGGTCTAACAAAGATTTAATGCAAACATTTTATTTAGTAATCATGTACTGTGATTTTCGAAATCAAGTTTCTCCGATTTTTTAAAAAAGTAGAGTTATGGAAAAACTGTACATATCAGATGCCTTACAGTAATTTGTATAGTTTAAAGTAGTGTATCACACCTGTTAGGCTATAATTCCTCAAGCGCGTTCAAATGTGTTGACATACAATGCGAAGTTAAAGGATCTTATATTGAGATTAATGAACTTTAGCTGTTTTAATGAAAGCAATTAATGGTATTTTGTTTCTATAACTTATAACGTTTATTCTATATAATTTATAATTTATCAAAGTTCTTCGGATATTATGCATGATGGATCTGTATTATTAGTTGAATTGGATTCCGTAGTAACTCAATGTTTCTTCTACTGCCTCTTCCTAGAGAGTGAACAGAAAGTAGTGGGCAAGACTTCCTCATTGATAAATGAAAAGTGTTCAAACAATATTATTAAAATATTTCCGATGAATTAAATATATATTGATGCACGTTGTGAAGGAAATATTAGTTAAACCTACGGTGGATTTTGAAATTTTAAATATAGTTTAATATTTTTGATATATTAATTATTCAATAGAATACTGAATATACTGAAGAAAGCAAAGAAATTTTCATATTCTTTTATGTATATTTTAGTGTTTTAAGAAAAGGACTTTTTCCTGTAGGAAAGTAACGTGTTTTATCATTTCAATAATGAATATTATAGTTTTATACTATCAACAATATTTAATCGAATTACTATTTTTTTTAAAATGCAAACAAATTTTGAGTCAGTATTTAACTTATATTACGTTCTTATAATGGAGCCTACAGGTACAGCTGTGCAGTAAAATGAGGATTCGCGTATATTTTATTTAAGTAGATTGGTCAGATCTATAGTTTACATGTTAGATCAACACTAGGTACCTGGGAGGTGTACATATACATCAGATAAAAAGCTACACTTTTCGAGGGGCACCATTTCAACAGAATTTCACACCACACAAATGGGAAGACGATTGATCCCGATGAAACTGACGTGCCCCAGGAAATACAAGATGCGACTTTAATGGGGTCTTGGTTTCCTGGTGGTAAAGCCTCGGCTTCGGAACCAGAGGGATTCAGATTCGAGACCCGATTACACAGAAGAACCGTCGTGTAAGCGTGTCTGGTGCGCGTTAAATCCGTCGGGATCAAGCCTCCTCCCTCTAGTGTAGTATGGAAGTTTGAAAAGGGGGTGCCAGTTCAGGTGTTGTCCTCGTCATCTGATGGCGGTTCAAAATTACGAGGTCCGTCCCAAAATAACCTTAGTGTTGTTTTCAAACGGGACGTTAATATAACTAAACTAACCTAAACTAAAGTGTCTTTAATGGAACGGGTCTTTTACGGCAATGCATCTTTTTGCTTTGCACCAAAAACTAAGGGGGAAAAAAAGCCTGTTCTTTTTTGCTTAAAAACTTTTCACAAAATATGAAAAATGTAAGTACAGCATAAGATAATGAGAGGCACAAACTTTTTACCTCATACAGTGTAACATCGAGTTACACACATCAGTAACAGGCGCTATTGTATTTATTACTTGACTGTAAAATCCCATGCATTGATACCTTTACACAATCGCTTCCAGTTACTTGGGTAACAAGCAAAGAAGAGGTAGCAAACAGAAGGATTTAAGCTTGAAGATAAAATAGTTACATTTAATAACCGATAATCAGGTTCGGATACACCAACTGTATGTCGAACCGTCGATAACTCAAGACAGACGATTCATCCGAAATTGGATCTAGCGAAAACTTCTCCTTTCTTGATTTCTTGATTCAGCTGGCTTGTAAAAGAAAAGGCTCTCGTCCAAGGAGAGGTGGTCAGTGCACCTGCGAGTTACTCACCCTCATGCTGACTGAATGTTGCCTGTTTGAACAGCTTCCACTTACCAATACTTGTTGACTGACTTTCAGTTTGCGGCGAGGCGCGCTCTTTTCTCTCGGCGTCTGTGTTTTCCTGATCGCTTGTGTATCATCTTATCTCCTTCAGTCTGTCGAAGGAGATAAAGTCTTATGAGAACACGAGACATTTAAGAATGTAGCTGATAAAATCTCGCGATCCTGTAGCCGGGAAATCTGTCGTTTTCTTGAAGGTGACGTTTCCACTTGTCGGTGGAGATAAAGAGTTGAAGAAACAGATAACAATTACCTGTTGACCTATTGATATTTGGATGGTTGTTGAGAGATATAACTGTTTATTTTACATTACTTATCGCGTAGTTAAATTTCCTCTCTTGCCTTCCGTGTTATGACATATTTCGATGATTTGGTGTCAATTCTATTATTTAAACTTTTTCAGACACGGAAATTGAGAAAATGAAAAAAAAAAAAAAAAAAAAAAAAACCCATATCGTATAGATTTATTTTTAAAAAAAATTAATAAGGTTTATTTTTATTAATAGATGAATAAAAAGATATAAAATAGAAAACAATAATAAAAAAACTTTATATGATATGTCCTCAAGTAGGACTCGGATAATTCGCCATGCCTTAACATGAATAATAATGCCTTAACATGCCCATAAGAACATGAATAGAAGGTTATCCTTTTCCTGATTCTATTAATCTTGATTTAAAAAAGTATTCGAGAATTCGTATTTTCTCATTGAAAACATAGCCCATTTTTAATATCACCCTGCTTCAAATAGTTAATTGAATGTTTAATGTATTTAATAATAGATTGATATCAATGAAGCGTTTTGTTAGAAGAGAACTTTTAACCGATATTAACAGGATTTTCAGGTTTTTCTGCTAAAGGTGTGTGAACTTAATTTTGAAAAAAAAATGTACCGTTAAAGGTAATTAAAAAGACATATTTGTAAATCTTACTTTAAAAACACAAATTTTGAAGACAAAAGTTATTTTTTACAATAGAATAAATTTTTTTAATGCAAATAACCATTTTTTTTGTCTATGCTAATATGAGTATTTTGGATAATAAAAAGTATTTGATTATAATATATTACAGTTATTAGAAAAATCTAGTTAGAAAGTCATTTGAAATAGTTTTAATATATTTAGATTGTTTGTCTAAAGTTATTTTTCAAAAGAGAAAAATTGAAAAAATTTAATTGATAAAATGATAATTAAAAGGAATTTGCAAAGAAGAAAAAGGATATTTATATGACAGAAACTATTAATCAGTGCAATAGAGGACTGTATATGATTTTCTCATTTTTTTTTTGAGTGAAAAAAAGAAGTTGATGATATTATTGCGATTTTTTTTTTAAATTTTACTTTAAGAGATTAACGAGAAAAAAAATGTTTTATAAAAATTGCAACAAAAAGTATTCCTTAATTTGGATTTAAGTTAATTGCTGCTAGACTTCTAAACATTTTAGCTAATGCAAGGAAATAAAATTATCTGTGTATCTATTCAAATTCAAAGGAAAAAATTGCTTAGATTTAGGTAATGAAAGAAATAGAAGTTCGCATGGGCAAATGGAAGATTACAAACTTGCGTATCAATCATAGTAAAGTCCTTAAGAGAAAGATAATTTTTAGTAACTACTATTTTTTAAAAATACAGGCCATACACAATAATAAGTACCCATGTACAATAATAAGTTTTTACGGTATTAAGAATAATACATTTTGAAAATAATTGAACCGAAATATTTAATAAAATATTATTACATAATTTTATACTTCCTTTGTTATTATTGTCTAATCATTTTAAACGCTTGTTTTTTTAAAATCATCTTCCTATTGAACATTTGTCAGTTTTATTAAAATTAATTTGCGTTTGCACTCATTAAATAATTTCTGTTCTAAACAACCTAAAAGAAGACATGTCTTTTTTAATATAGTCTGCAAATGGAAAATAAGTTTATTTTTTTTATTTTTATAAAAGTAAATTGTTTTAGAGTTTTCATGTTGGCAACCCTTTATGACTTCTTTAAATAAAAAATATATTCTATTTCTCCTTTATTCAACTATTGCAGATGAGCTGCGTGCTATTCCACAAAAGCCTTGATATTCAATTAAATGGATGGGTATGCCCTTGCCACGCGCGCGGCTATTTCATTTTTAATTCCGATATTCTTTAACTAATTTAGAAACCCGAGAGTTTGTTAAGTCAGAATGGCCTTCCTAAATTCTTTCCGCTAAAATTCCCCGGAGGCGAATTATTTTTTGAAAGTCTTCAGCGGACAATTGCAGCGGTTAAGGACAGGCATCGGACAATTCCGCGTTTAACTGCGACCCTCTCCCGTATCTAATTTGCTGTTACTTAATTTAATGGCTGTTTAAACTGGACACGTGGACTTGAAATGTTTGAAAGACGACCAATTACTCTGTTTCACAGACGGGCTTGTCGAGAATTTTACAGTCTTCTTTGATCCAGAAAGATATTCTGTTGCAGGAACGTTAAAGTCTAGTCTCAGTTTTCAAGAGCTTGTGCAAGGAGGAAAAGGGTCGATTAAGGATAAAATTAATTTTTCACTCTTTGAGCTCTGATTTTCGATTAGTTCTATCAAGTGATTAAAAATGATTTTTAATTATTATGAATTATTTTACTCTTATTAAGGAATATCCTACTTGGAAGAGTTTAAGAATGTAACAAAATACTTTCTGGGAAAAAAAAATCATTTTCTATGAATAACTAATGTCAGATTCAAATAATGGTCCAAATAAACTAAGTCAAAATTTATGTGAGCTGTAAAAATATTTTCAATTCCCAAATATTTATTCAAGTATAGTCTTTGTTATCTGACCACAGCTTAAAAATTATGAAGTCGTTTCGAAACGAGTCATAAATATAACTAAAATGGAAAACATTTTTAGTTATTTTAAAGCCAAATTTTGAATCAGCATAGAGTTATTAGGGCCCCACGAAATTCTAAACCATGATCAGATAATGAAGACGCCATTTGAAACAGTATGTCCTCTCTAAAATTTCGGGTAGTTGACTCTGGTAGATATGATGTTTACCAAGTCCACTTTACCGTGGTTCTTTATCGGTGCAAAGTTTTCCTCCGTTCTCAGTGACGAAACTTTACAAACAGGCTATCGTGGTCAAACTAAATCGCCTGAAAAATTTAATTAATCTATAAAATGTGCTATAATCTTTAAATTTAGAGCTAAGTGAAAAATAAGCAGAAATAATCAAGATTAAAATAATACCATTTTATGTTTTGAACTGTGAACTAATGTGGACTCATGCTCTTTTGCTTTGCACACTGTGGACTACAAACTGTTTTATATCCTTATTTTTTTTCTTTTCGTTTTTCAGAACAATAAATGCTTTATTTAAAATTTTTTAACTTTTAAATTTTTATTCACATGAATGATGATGAAAAGCAGATAATTTTGAATTATATTTTAGGCCTATGTACACTTTTCTTTTAACGGTAAAGAAACGTAGTGCCTTTTTTATGCCTCAAAATATTTTAAAAAATCTCTTTGTTTTGTATAAAAACTACGTTAAGAGCAATAATCTAAAAGAGATTATGCTTGTAAATAACTTTTGCAATTCAAGACCTTAATTTTTATTTGTTCACAAATTAAAATCTGAATCGTGATTACTGAAGTGTCATCTTACTGAATCAACAAAAAATTGGCTTGTATCACAAACCGAGAAAGAAAATTGTTCTTCATAAGGAAGGCTTATATAATGCCATAAAAGAAAGTACTTCATTAAAGTCAAGGAAGGATTTTATGTTAAGAAAATATAGAATTCTTTAGGATTTTCGACAATAATATTGGAACTAATTGCTGAAAAACGTTAGTCGAAGAAAAAGGATGCCTAAAATTCATTCCAGTTTCCGTACACAGATGCACTGCATTATGCGAAAATCATTTCTAATTTTAATATATTGTTTTTCTAATTCACAGACGTGCGCCAAGTTTTTATGCATTACGGAACGGCACTGTTTCCTATTATAAACTTGAATGAGCAATAATACTTTACAAAAATTTATAAGCAATATTTTTATCCTTTAAAAAAACATAAAATTTTTTCTAAGATCAGTTTTTATTTATGGCTCTGAATTTAGTCTATAACTCTTTTTTAAAAAGATCTATAAACGCTGATGAATACTTAAAATATAACGTTCCTCACACTCACAAACCAAATTTGCAAAGAATAAAAATTCAAATCTTTGATCCGATACATCACGGCATGATAATATTTTGCCTTCGTTCATTTATCTTTATTCTGAAAATTTGCTCTGATAAGCGTGCATAAAAAATTGCAATTAATATTGTCGAAACGCGCATGAGTAAATGGGACCACGCACACATAATCCAGTAACTAAAACAATAAATTGGTGTTCTGTATTATATACTAAATGTTAAAAAAATTATTAAAATTAGATACAAAAATTGCTTTTAAATAAAATTTATATGATTGAAAACATTTTTTAAAATTTTAAATTCATGTAATTTGTTTTTGCGTGGTTATAAGATCTAAAGTTATTTAAAAAAAACGTTAACGTTAATTTTTAATTCAAAATTTAATTAAAATTCCTAACACTTTTTTTGTTAGTACTTACTACTTACTTTCAGTAGCGACTTTTTGACTGCCTAGGAGCGCTTTATAAAGAGGTCCGCAGGAAATGCGTTAAAAAAATGCCATTTACCTAGTTTTCAAACATGACTATTATGCTATACATATTGAATGAAAATTATTAATTAAAATATAAGTATTTATTTTTATAATATATTAGAATTTTAATTATTTATTAACTGGTTATACTATATTCCTCTTCATAAAACTTATAAATAAAAAGTTTTAATGCTGGATTTGTTTTAAATTGATTATTTTTTATACAGTTTATAAGAATAAGAATAATTGAATGGTTATATTTGCAAGTAAAGAAATCCTTAATTAATAATTATTATTAACTTTCCAAGAATTTTATTATATGAGTTACTTTTTCCAAGATTTATATATTCAAAAAATATGCAAAACCATGTGTACAGAGCAATCAGTTAAAGTCGTCTTAAGTTCTTTAAATCCATAAAACGGCATGTTGTATAGCTTTGGAAATACCTATATTAAAGTGAGTAATCTGAATTTATTAACAGTTTTACGTCGTCCCTAAAGGCGGAATAAAGAAATTACAAAAATAACTTTAAAGAAAAAGAGGAAATCAGCTAAAATTTCCAATTTGAGAAATGTACGCCATCCATAATAAAAACACAAGAAAAATTTCATGGAGTTATTTGTAAAACTGCATTTGCGGTTAAATTATGGGCTTTCAGTGACTTGAAAAAGGGTTCGTCCTAAAAATGAAAAATGTTTTCTCAGAATTTCTATCCGAATGAGCCTTTCAGATTTCTAAAAAAATATTTTTGTTTATTTTTTTTGTGCTTAAATTTCACGTCGCCGTTGCTTAACTCGGAGAAAAATACATAATAATATCGAAGAATACAAAACACGAAACATTTTTTCTGTATTTTTATTATGGTATAGCGTATATTTTTCTAATTGGCCTTTCTTTATCTCACTTTTTTGAGCTATTTTTTGTGACTTCCTAATTTCGCTGACAGGGATGCCTTATCTGTCTCAATAAATTCTTTATTTCTCTGGCTATACGAGACGCCGTTTTGAATTGAATCACTTAACTGTTTTATTTTCTTTACTATGTAATAAGATGACACCTTCTATATTGGGAATATTTTCTTATTTTGATTCAAATGGAAATCCATTGAATACTTGACTTATTTAAGCATTCGAAGTAATTTTAATATTGAATTATAATCCTTATGACTGGTTTATTTTTTACTTATAACTAACAAAATTCGATGAATCGAAATATGTATTTCACTCGGGCAAAACAGTTAAGCGGTTAAAGGACCTAAAAGACATTAGCAATTGCCCTGTATATATCACAAAACTATTAAAATAAAATTTAAAAATAAATTATCAGCATGCTGATAAAATCAACAATGTATTTAAGTACGAAACTAAATTGACCAGTTATTAAAAGGAGGGGGGGGGGGGGGTCATTATATACCTTGCCTAGGACATATAATTTTTATCCTCTATTTTTCACCTTCCTACCTATAAAATTTAATTCTTTTAAATCCAATGATCATCTATAGAATGTTTTGAACAATTTTTTTCACCATATATCACAGTTTACAGACAGTATAAGCGTCTTAATTAACAAAAGAAATAACTTCACAAAAAGTATCGACATCTTTAAAAAAAATAATGCATGACTTCGGGTATTACTGTGTCGTACTGCTAAAAAGGTGTTTTGATATAGAATTGTTTGTTCGCTCGAACTTCTAGAAGCCCGATTTCTGTTTGTCGGCTGCTTATTGACATGTGTTCAAGAAGCGATGTGATTTGCCCACTCGGTGTGTCCGTTTACGTACGTTAAGACGTCGACATACGCAAATGGAACCTAGAAGTGTTGACAATCATTTCAGCTGGGCACGAATTGGCAATTTTTGTGTGTGCATATGTGAAATGCATGCGTCACATTGTTGTGAAAGAAATGGATTCTGTGTGGGTTATGTTGCCGAAGGTATAGTAAGAAAACGATTTGAGAAACTATTTGAAAGATCATTTTACTGAATTTTATCTGTGGTCGCTGTAGCTATCCCGAATCAAAGCGGAAAAAAAAATTGAAAGGGGGAAAAAAAAGAAAAAAAAAAAGAGAGAGAGAGAGAGAGAGAGAGAGAGAGAGACACTGAGATAGTTTATCCAAAACGGTTGACCCTTTTTTCTTGACATTAATGGAAATTCAAAACTTACATACAAAATCTACTCACCGCATACCTCAATTCTACAATGTTCTATAATGTTTTTTCTAAACAATTCTGAATTCTATAAGAAATTACATTATAGAATTGAGGTTATTCATTAAAATACTCCTAAGAGGATTATGTACTAGGAATCATGGATGATGGAATCGGGATTGTATAGTATAGTAAACCATGAATAGTTAAAAATGGAAAAAAGATAATCAAAGATCTAATTTTTTTTAAAATTAAAGGGAAGAATTAAGATGTTAGGCATTTTTAATGTTTTCGTTATTTTATTGTAACTAGGGTTTATACAAAAAAACTTTTTGAAAAACCGGTTTTCGAATTCAATATTTCCAAAAAAAAACCCAATTTTAGCCGGATTTCGAATTTTTGTCAAAAAAATAGAATAGGGAAAAATATTTAATTTATATAAAATAACAAAAAACGAAATCATTATCAAAGTCAAAGTATAAAAAAAATTAAGGTGTTATATATATATTACAAAAATAACGAAAACTCAAATAAAAATTTCAAATAATATTTATATGATTTTCAGTAAGTTTAATTTCTCCTAAGAAAATAGGATTTTAAAAAAATATCCGCTGAAAGGTGGCTAAGTTTTGTTCTTTTTTGAACACAATATTGCCTGAAATTGAAAATACTCATTCAACTAACTATTGAGCTTGGCTTTATAGTTTTCAGGGCATCAAATAACAAATCTAAGATTTTTGTTCTTTTATTCGTTGCCTCAAATAATGAAAATTCAGCTTTCAGCGTCTTTGGATTTGTACGTTTTCCTTCAGGGTCTTGAAGAACCTTATGAATTGATTTTTCCATGGCTTCTTTTAAAAAAAGCATTACTCTGATGAGTAGTTTCTTCGATTTGCTCTTCATCAGAATCTGTTTCCACATAAGAATTCGGAAATATTCTAGACAATATCTTACCAGACAACATAATAATTTCGGTTTTTGAAGCAAAAGAAAGTATACTAGACGACTTCGCAGAACAAGACATGTTTTGTAGATTTTGTAAATACATCAAAAGAGTTGCTAATTCTACTTGTCTTCTTTCTTGAATTCGTTCTTCTAAAGCATATAATAATTTCAAACTTAAGCAAACAAATTTCAAACATATAAAAACTTAAACACTTCAAGTGTTTAAATTTTTTTAGTTCATTTCACAGAAATTCAAATATACCTTCTTTTGTTAATAAATTGGCGTCTCGTCGCCCTTCAGCTGCTAGACGAATTGTCCCACCTATAAAAATCAAAAAAACATTTTTATTGAAGAATAGGAATATTTAGGCATTCCGGAAAATCGGTTTTCTTAATTTAAAAACCGGTTTTCAAACGTGACAAATTTACTCTAAAAAACCGGGTTTGAAAAACCGTCAAACCCTAATTGTAACTAAAAAAGCAGATAACATTTGATGCTGATAACTGAAGAAAACTAGGAGAAAATTGATATATTTTTACATTACAGGTTTAAGAATCGAAGTCCGTGCTTCTCCTGGTTTATATGGGACATGTAGTTACTTCAGTTTAGCTGAACATGTAATACATTATGGCGAAAAGACCTACTTGTCAACTAATAAAAAAAAACAGTTTAAAAAGTTTTGAACTAGGCAGCAATTTTTAATATCCATTTTATGGTTCGAACGCAGTGGATAGAGAGAGGTAGGCAAAGAGGGGCGAGGGTAAAATTGCACCAGGAGCCAGTCTATGGTGTTTTGTAATTCTTTTTTGCCTCTAAAACAGCACAATTACAAATAAAATGATCGAAAAATATGTATTGAATCACAAGCGCTATTTATTCCAGCTACGCTTTTGATCGAATCCAGAACTAGAATGAAATATTTTTCTTTGTCAGTTGGCAATAAATAATGTTAAACAATATGGAGAGATATGCAGAAAAGTTATAAGTTTTTTTAAATTAACTAAAAATGAAATTAATTATTAATTTTCACATCTTGTTAAATGTGAAGGTTGTCAGAGAATTGTTGAACACTTTACAAGGTGAAATGAAAAAATTCAGAAAATCTAAGAATGAAATTTAATCCTTCTCTTGGAGCCCATCAAAGTAAAGAAATTTCAGTATGAGATCCCTTAGTGGCTATTAGTACGTCTAAGCGACACTCGATTGCATTCCATGCATTTGGAAACATCTGAATAAAGGAATGAACAACAGTTGTGATTTTATTTCATTACATTCTCAATATGCTTGAATTCCTCTGCATGTAGACATGTAAATATTAGACGAAACTTTTACCATAACACTACACTGAAAAATCTAAGAGAATTAAATTTGGCGATCAGGGAGGCCATGAAATGGGATCACCATGAGCAATCTATTCGTCAGGGAAATGTTGGTTGCGTCGATTGCGTACATATTTTTGACCAATATGTAAACGCACTATACCTACCAGCTCTGAGATGATAACCTATACAACTGATATTTTAAAAATCTTCCGTCCATCTCTTAATGGATCTATTTGCAGGTTATTTGAGTCCAAGAATATGCATAATTTATTGGTTGTTGGACTGTCCGTTATTATTTGAAGAGGAGTATTTATTCCCTAGCTGGCACTGCTTCATTTCCCGATGCAGCTTACGTGCATAACAAGGGCACTCTGTATTATAAAGAGTTAAATATTTCCTTTATCTTCATTCCATGCTTTGTCATACTTTTTCACGTAATAAATTGCCATTATTACTTCTTATATTAAATTAAATTATTTATGTTCACAGAAAATTTATTTATGTTCACAGACAGAGATTGACATCCATATTCTAAATGATAACACCCATATAAATTTTGAGAATCACAAAACGTATATTCTCATCTTTATGTAGTCGACATGACTACTGTGTTCTTACTATTCTATTACTGAAAATGTCTAGAATCCTTTATAAAATTTTTTTTTGGTATAAAATTGTGAAAAACAAATGTACAGAAATTTGTTAGACATAATTTAAATGCCTGGTTGCACTATTTATATTTTATTATTAATTTAATTTTGTAGAACGTCCAACAATTTTTAGATGATCTGTGTTTTACATATTAAAAAATATACTCTTAATTTAAGTATATTACTTTATTAACCTGTAATTACGGAAACATTGGGTGTATGCCTATTTTAGACTTAAAGCACTTATAATCCAACTTTTGAATCAAATAATTTAGGCAGAATTTTACAAAGATCACAGTTACTAATTTTGTTTGATTACAAAGTGATTACATCGTGATTAAGAATAAAAAAATTGAATTATATCTGTTTTAAGTCTAAACAATGCTTGCAATCCAATGTGACCGTAATAGTACCAGTTGAGTTTTGAGACAACATTTTATTAAATTGGATTTTTACTTTATTTCGTCTTCAATTTTATATTATAAGTATGACAATTCAATAACAACATTCAATTACATTTACATTTTCCAAGAATATTTTCAACCCCTAAAATTGAAAAACGCTTTTTTGGATTATGTTAAACATGAAATGATCAATCGTCATTTGACGATTACGATACGACGAGGCTTTCATCGAATCAAAATGAGGCATGAAAGGAATCTAATTCAGATGTTATAGTTCAAATAAATGGTGCATCCAATATCATTTGGAGGGTTGACTCGATGGACGATCAACACATCCTCCTGCAAGTGGCAGCTATCCCTTCAGGCGTGGGAATTTCCGCCCATTCAGTATCCTGCATGTCGCTTCTACACTCGCTGTCCGATTGGTATCTTCCATTTTCATGGAGACATAATACTTTATCGGTAGGTTATCCGATTATTTTATCAATCGAAAGAGGAGAATGATGAGATTTATCGGCAAGGGATCTATTTGTACAGATGGACAATTCAGGAAAGGCTTTGAATATTTTCTGTCAAGCTGGAATTATTATATCAACAGAAATGATGAGTTTAAATTGTCTTGGAAGATTTTATTGAATATGACTTTCCAGGGTTTGATAAGAACGAATTTTGTTGTTGTTGTTTTTGGAAATTTTGTAAACTATTTATCCTAAATATCTGGATTCTAATATTTGTAGAGTTGGAATGTCAGCTTTTAGATTAATTAAATTAAATTTTGACTCCATCTGTTATCGAATAGGAGAAAAGTCGATCTAAAAATTCAGAATGATTATAATAACGATTTATGAATCACAGACTAAAATGTTGAAAGTCTTTTAACCAATTAACTGTTTTGAACGAATGTACTCTTTATGGAAAAAGTGTAATACTTTGCATTATGACGAGTTTATTCGTCAGTAGTAATAAGTAGTGACAATTTCCAGTTTGAATTAAAATTTTAGTAAAAACTCAAACACATTCGTAAAATTCAAGATGTTAAAAATATTTTGAGGTTAAGTCGAAATCAAAGGAACAAATAAAAGATTATTATAATTGTTATAAAAAAAACTCGGATATAATTTGAATTATTTTTCTTAAATGTATCGCCGTGTTGTATTAGTCATCTCAGAAGCAATTAGGTAACCATGAATTGTTTTAGACTATTCGATAAGTAGCATGCCTGGTAATAAAAACCGGGATGAGGATCCTTTTTGTATCCTTTTTTACATGTTTTCAAGAGGCGGCAATTCTTATATTTCATATGCAAAAAATGCATGTTAGTTTAAGTAAATAAACAAATGTGGTTATTGAAATAAAAAATTTCATTACAACATAATTTCATATTACACATACTCTGTATTTGACGAGGGTACTTGTCATCGTTTGCGACACAATTTAGACACGCATTTTTTGAAGAGGTAGAAACAGTTACTGGCTAATTGTGATACTTTCTTTACTATCCGGTTAGATGAAACTAGCTGCGTCAGAAATATTTTATTATTTTGATTCAAGTAAGAATTCATAGAATACTTAAGATGTGCAAATGTGTCATTGTTTTTTATCGAGTTGAGTCTGTGAACCATTTAGTTATAGATTAGTAAAATTAGTTATAGATTATAAAATTTAAAAATAGGATGATTTAACGCAGGAAGGAGATTCGAGTACCACAAATACGGGTTAAAGTACAAGGAAGAAAAATTTCAATTTTGTAATAAATAAAACAACTATATAAACCTTAATATTATGCATTATAGTAATAAATAATACTAATAATGATGTACTAATAGTAATAAATAATGCATGTATAGTAATAAATAAAACATCGATATAAACCTAAATATTATGCACTACTACTGTTACTCTACATTATATTTGGCTTTTTTAAAAATAAATTCAGAAAATATCCTCCAGAATGAAGAAATTATTTATGCAAACGCAATATAATAAAAAGGTTGTCAAATTCAACAAATTATGGCAGAATTTTGTTCCAGAAACTCTTTATAAATATGTTAAATAATGTGTTCTATTTGTAGAGTTTTTTAAAGAGTTTTTGTATAGTTTTTATTTCTTCATCTAGCGGCTTTGCCCAGCTCTCGAAAATTTTTTGGAATCTCGCCTTTGTATGTTTCGTATGTCACACTTTCGTTTAGATACTGTTCTTGCATCTCTTCTTTTGTTTTATAGTTTTTCCGTAAGTTGTTGGTTGTGCAAACACGGAAAGTATTCGTGAAATTTATGCAATTCGATTTTCTCAGAATCCGGACTATCCGTCCTCTATTGTAGAGACTCTTCACATTTCAGCCTGTGTGGACCACCTGTCACATAAAAAATATTTTAAGGTCTATTAACTAAATATATAGGCTCTCTCACACACACAAACACCCACCCCATCCACACACAGACGCGCACACTAATGAATAGTTTATTGTACAAGGATTAAAGTAATATTTTTTTAAACTAAAAATAACTGTTTTTTACTTTCTAATAAATGTATATTAATATGTAAAGTACAGTAATCGTCAGAACTCTAGATTTTGACGAATCTATGTTTTAGACCTCCCCAAGATTGAAAAGCACATTTTTGGAAAATGTCCTTTTGTTTATTTTCTTTGATGACGATAACTCAAAAACACTTTCATCTAGAGGAATGAAACTTGGTATATAATCTTTGCACGGAATTTATAAATATCTACCAAATTTTGAGCAAACTCCGCTCAGAGGAAGTCTGTCTGTCTGTTCGTTCAAATATAATTTAATACGATAAATACAAAATGAGGAAAGTTAAATAGTTAAAATGAAATACACAGAATTAACATCTATAGTCTACATGTCTGCCAAATTTTGAGCTTAATTTTGAATGGGTTGACCGTCAGTCGGTCTGTATTTTCAGAAAGAAGTAAACGCGATAACTCAAAGAGGCAATGACTTAAATATATCAAATGTGGTTTGCGGTTTTGTGACTAAAAGTGTAGTTTTTTTTTTGTTAAATTTTTGTTTCAATCAGTTGGGAAAAACGCATATAAAACCCAAATTCAATTTTCTGATATTATTAACTGAATGCCAGGATTGAATCGCCAAATAACTCGCCAAGGATGACACGATAGATTCAATAAAAATGCTAACTTCAAGTCAAAGATTAATATTTCGTATCTATTGTATACCAGTGCTATGCAAGATGTTCTCCGGAATAAATCTTTATTAGAATATATGTGAGAAAGTTTTGGGGGGACCATCCCGGCTGGTTGTCAGTACCAAACTGTCGCTATACAAAAAAAAATTATTATTATTATTATTAATTATAAACACGACGCCGCTTCCCCTATACGCGAAACTCATTACCTGGGTTAAAACTTGACAGTTTTAGCCTGAATTTGTTTTCTACATTTAGGATGTTCCTATAACTTATATCTAGAAAGCATGTTTGCATATATCACTAGAATTTTGCGACCCAGTGATGCTCTTTCTGCCGATCATAAGTTGGAATCGTTGCTATACTGTATTTCAAAGTCATTAATATGCAATTTAAAAAATATGTTTTTCAATATAGCATTTTATTTTATGCTAAGAAAGACACATGCATTTTCTCACAAACATTATAGCATTTCCGAAAATATGATTTCTGTTTTTATTTTCAGTCATTTCTTCCTTACCCATCTGGGTTTCTTAGTGCCGATTTACACGCATATTTTCAACCTCACTCGTTTTTTATTTTTTTATTTCATTTTTCACAAGAGCCAAGTTTTATTCGTCGCAGTTCAGCGGGCCGAGTACTTTATCCTTCTAATCTGCTTAGCCAGATATAAATGTTCCACCGTCAGATCGGAAATGGACGTCTTCTATCGCTTGTATTCCGGAGAGAATAAAATGTATTATTTTCCGTGCCCCTGGAAAACCCAGTTACACTCCTCGGAAAAGATTTTTCTCTGCCTTAAGCCTGGTCATGGGAGAATCGTGACGTTGTTCGGGGCACGCGCCAGTGCAAAAAAAGAGCGCCGATTAATCTCATTGTCAAGTGGAGATATATATTTATAAACGTCTGTTTGAAAAATGGAAACTGTCACTGAGTTTTTTTTTTCTAAACAAAGGCTCGTGCAAGTCACTGAAGTTAGCGAGATGTTTTTATTTCAAAGAATTATTTTTTGATTCGTTGGCATCTGAAATGCTTTATAAGAGCATTTGGATTTAATTTCATCTTGGTTTATTATAAATAGGATGACGTTCCATTTTGAAATGACGCGAAGACTATTTTGTGTTGGATTTGGCTAACAAGGAAGACAATTCAAGCCTCATCCTTTCCATATACGATATAGGCCGCGGTGGCCTGGTGGTAAGGTCTCGGCTTCGGAATCGGAGGGTTTCAGGTTCGAGACCCGATTCTACCCAAGAACCGTCGTGTAAGGGGGTCTGTTGCACGTTAAATCCGTCATGCCAAACGTCCTCCCGCTGGTGTGGTGTGGCGTGGAAAGAGGGGTTCTAGCTCAGGTGTCTTTCTCGTCATCTGACTGTGGCTCAAAATTACTAGGCCCGTCCCCAAATAGCCCTAGTGTTGCTTTACAACGGGACGTTCATATAACTAAACTAAAAATCCTTATACGATATACCAATGAAAGGACCTATGATCACTGATAAAATTGGCCCTTCAAATTGAGATAACGTTCATCCTGCAACGTTTAATCCAACTACTTCCAAAAGAAATCAAATTTTTACTTTCTTGTGTACGTAGTATAGAGAAGGTATAATAATCGTCAAAAAATTCGAACTCGAGATTTTGATGAATATCCATGTTTTAGACCTCCCTCAGTTCGAAAAATACATTTTTGGAATTATGTGTGTCCGTCCGTCTGTCTGTGACAAAAACAACTTTGAAAAGCGCTTTGAACTATGTAGTTTAAAATTATTAATTTCTTTACACCAAATTTACATATTTCATCAAATGTTGAGTAAAATCTGTAAAGAGGAAGTCTGTATGTTCAAATATAAGTTAACACGATAGCTACAAAACGAAGACAGCTATATAGATAAGATTTGGAGCACAAATTTGACATTTATAGTGTAGATTATAGTGAACTGTCATCAAACTATGAATCTTTATAGTGTACTATCAAATTTTGAGCCAAATCCAATGACGGATTGACTGTCTGTCAATCTGTGCGTTCAGAAACATGTAAACGCGATAATTCAAAACCGCAAAAACTTAAATTAATCAAATTTGGTATGTCTTTTTGCGATTACAAGTGCAGTTTTGCGTCAAATTTTTTTTTTCAATCGGTTGAGAAAAACATGTCTGAAACATAAATTTGATTTTCGTACCATTAACGCATACCAGGGATTAATCGCCAAATGTCTCGCCAAGGATGACAATAAATTTAGTAAAAATGTTAAATTAAAGCCAAAAGTTAATACTTCATAATTACTGTACGTCAACGCTATGTATACGTTCTCTGGCATGACAAGTTTATAAGAGAGTATGCGAGAAACTTTTGTTGTGATCACTCCCACTGATTATTTACATGCAATACTATAAAAGTATAACTGTAATTCGGTTTAATCTCTTAATCGTCTTCCCCTTGCGTCGAATGAACATGATCGCTTCTCAAATTTGTAAGTATAAATACAAATCATTCAAAAACTTATAATTTGATCTAAAAAGTTACACATAATCCACAAAGATTTCAAGTATTCTATAGATTCTTAATAAGAGAATGTATTCCTGGAGCGGAAGATGTCATCTAACTGGTTAATGAAAGAATGGAAATTATAAAAAGGTTAGTAGTTACCGAGCGAAAAAGAACCTACCTCACTTTGTCTTTCGCTAGGCATTCAGGATAAAATTGAGTGGTTACCTTTCCCACAGTTATTCGATGGCTAAGGATGGAGTCCAATCAGCTATTACCAACCATGTCCCACAAGTGACACTTTCTGCCATCAGAATGGAAGTAAGTCGACCTCGTATTAGTGTTACATCCATTAGGGAAGTAAGAACCTACTTACTAATCAGGCAATTTCTTATCAACGTACTTGTCGCATTCTCCATTTGAAATTGCTATAATATTAACAAGTAAACACATTAAAGTTACCACTACTTTGCCTAAGCCTCAGGGATTTATTTGAATAAATTTTATTTTGATAGTAGGAAAGGGAAACTGATGGTAAAATACTAAGGGTCTTCATCAGTCACATCCCAATGCCCTATCTAAGGAGGTGGATCCCTTCATTGGAGTGAAGGATACTCAGTATCACTGTTATTATTTCCATAAGGAAAATGAGGACCACACTAGAGAAACAACACACTTTGTGAGAAAAAGTAAAAAGCAAATGCATTAGTCGTCGCTATCATAACAAAAATTCCTAAATTGTTTGGTTCGGGGAATACGCAAGTGAAATATTAAAATTCATCAACCTTGCTTGAAAAGTTAATCTTTGATGGATTAGTGGAAACTGGTGTTTAACTTATGATTCTCCGAGTTCGAAATCAAGAATCTGTTACCAAGCTTTCTGGCTTTTATACCCCATTTCAAAACTTCTCAAGAACTTTTACAATGGAGCTTCTTTAGATGTGAAGTAACATAAAAGCTGTTAGAGGCAAATTTGATAATTTTCGAAACTTTACAAAAACTCTTAGAGACAGACCACGTACAAAGAAATTATTTGAGACGAATTGCATAATTTTGAAATTTGATAAATTTTGCAATTACATATAAAAAAGCCATTTCATTAACAAATGCAGGTTTTATGCTTACTGATCTAATATGCAGAGTTGAACCTGAAATCAGATCCGTTATTCACTAATCAAAAAGTTGAAATACAAAAGCTACATTAGCGATTTTTTATACATAATTAAAATTCTGGAAATAAAATATAAAACTTATCAAAACCCCGATGGAATAACATTTCGATAATTTTTTAATAAACATCTCCAGATACATTGTAACTTATTGTTCGATAAGTAATGATTTAAATTCCTAAAGAGAAAATTAAGTATTCTGAAAATTTCCCCGGAAAATTTACCCCAAGCAATAAAAATACTCAAGAATTCACGTCGAAATTCGTACTAATGGAAGCTATTTACCACTGCACTTTTTCTTTAACTTCCTCCTTCTAGAATAATGGTATAATAGAAAGCTAAATCTCGAACAGAAGAGCCGCATCCAATCGCTTATTCGGAGCAGACGATAAAAAATATTTAATATTTATTTTTCTTTCCAATCGTCTGATGGGGAGAATGAGGAGTAAAGAGCAGATCAATTCCACACTTGGTTGAAGACTTCTCATCTATCGAAATTCGAATGGAAGGGATAGCAGATGGGGTGGCGGGAGGGGCTGACGATTCAGCAGATGTCCAGTGCAGATTAAGAAATACCGCAGTCACCTCATCGAACCCTAGAAAGAAATGTGTTCGCTCCTATCTTCACAGAAAGAAAGAAATCGTGATTTTTTTCTCTTACTTTTTTATTCTTTCTACTACACCTTCTTCTGTTCGAACGACAGGAATTTTGATTGGCTGCAAATGTTCTCCCACTAATGGATCAATCATTCTTGGTACTTATTTCAAAGGAAGCACTATTGACTTTAATAGAGAGAGATTGTAAATGTGCGTTCTTTTCGGGTATTAAATCTTGGGACAAGAATAGGATTCCTGAAATTGTGGTACATGTTCCACGAAAGATACATCTCATCATTATTGGTGGCAAAATTTTTACATATATAGATATATATTAACGGTATGTTGCTCTAAAAGTGAGGAAATTGAATGAAAAATGAAATTCCGCATATCAATGTATACTTCATACATATCAAATATAAATGTATCTTTTACCTTTATATGAGTAATTCTTGTAAATATAAATTTATTACGTGTATAAAGAAACGACTCTAACGATTTGGATCAGATTTTATACTTAGAAGATGTTTTGCTTTTTAAATTTATTTATATAGGTGTCTTTCTTGAAAAATCGCTATTTTACATACACACGCACGCACGCACGCACGCACGCACGCACACACACACACACACACACACACACACAGACACACACACACACACACACACACACACACACACACACACACACACACACACACACACACACACACACACACACAAAAAAAAAAACCCCAATATTTTTTAATAACCAATTATTAGAGCCTTTTTCTATCTGCTCTCATACTGACAATGGCTGCTTGCTCCATCCTGTAAACTTTTGTGGTACTTGCATTGTTGCTATAAGAAAATAACTCACTGATACTTCAAAATTATGAAATAGCGCTGATGGGTGTAAATTGAGCGAAAGATTGAAAACTATTTATATGTAATCAGTATGTGGTTTGTATCTAAATATTTGTTCCGTGAAAACACAATTTTACAAAAAAAAAAAAAAAAAAAAAAAAAAAAAAAAATGTCGATTAAAACTTGGTTTTTCAGATATCGCATAATAACGCATAACCCGTGTAAAAAAATATGTGAGGCATTATCACTATCACTAACCTTTAATGAAATCAATGTTTTCTATCCTTTCTCTATATTGAGAAAAACAATGATGGACCTCATTTCGAATGACCAAGAAATATGCAGAATTAGAGGGGCTCCAGACATAACGTCATTCTTTCCCCCGGCATCTGTAATACTGAAAATAACCTGTTAAATGAATACAAAATGGACCCCCTCCTTCCTTGGGGCTTCAAACTGAGTCTCAAAGTAGCCGCTTCCAGAACGATGTTATTTAATTCTTTAACAAAAAAAAATTACAGAAATGTATCTCTTTTTAATAGAAATGTACTACTATTAAATATCTACTTTTAATTGATGAATATTGAATTATGTACACACATATAAACCTCACAACTTTTTCTGTTACAGAGATGAAATTTGAAACTAGAAGAGCATATTAAATTATATATTTTTTCCTTTCCATTTCCTTTTAGATGCATATCAATGGTATATATTTTACCATTTGAAGCACTTATCTTAAATTAACGTTTATGGTGTCTAGCATATTGAATATCAGTTATATAATAATATAATATTGAAGTAACTAGTTGCCTCGTTAAGAATTTAGCTCGACCAATCGAAGTGCCACTTTAATTCTCTTTTCCCCCTTAGTAATACACTAGAAAAGCTAAATGCTGCATACGAACTTAACGTCGTGAGTTTGATACAATAACAAAATTTTTTGTAGTTTTGTGATATCACATCAAAAATGTTAGAGTTACTGGATTAGATCAGGAGAACACGATAATTAAACAAACCCTTTGAGTTAGACGGATTAAATCAAGCATGTGATCTACTAACACCAAATTTGTAGATTTCTGTCAAATTTTGAATGTTTAAAGAAATTTTATTTGGCTGTGTAAGTGTTTACACATTAACTACAAAAAACATAAAGAACTTGATGGATACGCGGGACAGTTATAGCATATACAGATCAAATCTGAATCAAATTTGGAACAAAATCCATCAAAATATTGACCAATTGTCAGTCTGTACTTTTGTATACATGCAAATGTGATAAACAGGGTAGTACGCTTATTAGAGAGTATTTCTTTCACTTATGTGATTTTGACAAGATTAATGCTAACATTTAAAAAGTAATCATTGGCACTATAATTGCAAAACTGTTGCACAACATTGCACGAAAAAAAAAGGAAAGAAAAATATAAACATAAAAAATAACAATTGGTTCAGGAACTATACCTGAAACCAAAACGCCAAACATATGTCTATATGGTCTTTTTTTGGACATTAATTCCAAAACAAAATTTTCTCTTTCACCTAAATTTTCATAATGTTTTTCTACTCTAACATTCTTTCTGTGAACGGAGTAACGTAAAAAAATATTTGTGCGCGCGCACACGCATACACACACACAAGTTTATATTATTGAATCGAATTTCCATTTTTTTCTCTTTTTCTCTCACAAATTCAGCTCAAAAGATGCCAGTTGTTTTATGATGTGAATACTATTTTTGATCGATGTGAATTATAAATATGAGTCTTCAGGTATAAAACTGCAGACCAATGTGCAAATATTTTGTACATTGGTTTGATAAAAGCATGAATTGCTTGTTTTCCTGCAGCTCAGTTACTGCCCAGTTTGGCTTTTAAATTCCCCCGGCGACCAGAACCACTTGAAAGGTGGCTCCAAGAGCATGATTGGTGAGCTCCAGTGATAGCCGTAAAGATAAAGTAATACGACGCCGCATCAGAGAGGGAGAATTCGTTATTCCGGACTCTCCGAATCATTCAATTGGTCCGTGTGAGCCTTTCGGGAGCGTAACTGCCAATTGATAGGTTCGACGAGAAACTGCAATTAAGCCCACTCATTAGCCAGTGCCAAATGAAGCTCCACACCGTTCTTTCGATCTCATTTAATTACGCTAAACCATGCCAAAGGGAACTTGGCTGCCGAACTGCGCACGGCAGCTTCATTCATCGGAATGTCGCAGAGGTCTGAATGACTTGGCGTCGTTGGCGACGGACAGACGTCTCGCCAACGGTTGTCTTTTCTCTTGCAAAAGACAACCTGAAGATCGGGAAGGTTTCATTTTGTATGTTCTTTCCTTTTTGAATTGATTATCATTGACGATGCTGAAACTTTTCATCTGTGATTTTGCTATATTAAGTGATCCATTAATTATCTGTCAGATTTTAATAATTTTTATAAATTTATCTGCCTTTCATATTAATTTAAGGAAATTTTACTGAAGCATTTGTGACTGATTTTTAATCCATGAAATTAAAGCACGCGACATTACATTTTACATGAGGAATAAAACTATGTATGTAATATAATTTCTACGTTCAGTCGTCTTACATTGTGCTATGACGTTATAACAGGGTTGGGCATTAAGTTGGTGGATCACCAAGACATTTTGAGATGACCGCCTTTATTAAGACTTAAGACGACCATCTAAAAAAACCATATTTATGCAGCACCGTCGGCTATTATTATTATGTTTGTAGTCATGCAAGTAAGAACAAATGCAGTATTTATTATCAAGTTATAATAAATACTGTAGATATTTTTAGACTTGCCTCACTTACGCCATTGGGTGGACCGCAACACATTGCAAAAATTTGAAATAATTCCTACCTTGGAAAAATTTGCCCAACCCAGCGTCATACTCTAGAGTAACTAGTACACAATGCTTTAAAGATTTCGAATTTCGAGTGATGAAATACATCTTACATTTATTTATCATATGAGGATTAAAATTTTATAGATAACATTATAAGAATTTAGAATCTATATAGCGGTTTTGCAGCGATCTTTTATTTGGTGTTCCAAAGTACCAGGCAAGATTAACCGGTCCGGTGTGGATCTTTATTAAGCAAATAAGCTTGAAATCAACTCTTTTCAGCGTGATGGCATGTTTGCTGTAGCAACACTTTATACCCATTTGATAGATTCTAGATACTTATATTATTTTTGTTATAAATCTACATATTATAGTAAAAGAAGGTTAAGTTGTGCTGAATTCGGATGAGAATATGCCAATTTTATTTTTGCACAAGATGCATTTTAATAGTCAAGTTATCTGCAATTAGAATTATGTTTAAAAAATGCCGACTTGTATGCAAAAAAAAAAGAGAAGTACTGTTTATTGTCGGATTCTGGAATCCTCCACGCTTTTTCAATTCGTCTAAAAAAAGGGGAGGGATCAGAGGAAAGTTGAAAGGAATGGACATTTACATTCAGCAATAAGGTGAATCCGTATTATTTGTGGAATTAGGAAGCGTAATAATTGCTCATCTTTCTGCGTATCACCCCTTAGCTAAGTGCAAGTATCGAAAAGTGCTAGTTTTGGGATCTTGAAATGAACTGTATTGATGTGCTCTTGGCATATGATCTATTATACCTTATGTTTCTAAAATCTAGTTTTAGTTGGGTGTTTTGCACTGTTAATTGGATCATCGGTAGTTGTTAATAGCAAAGTGTTAAAATACTTCATTGGTAAATAAAAAAGAAGCGTTTCATACGGACAGGAAAAAAATGTATTTTTTTAATTAAAAAAATAACAAAATGGTAAGAACAGAAATCTATTGTTTATTAAGTCATAATTGTTTGTATAGGCTTCACGGTGTGATTAAAATGTTTCGAAAGTATTTTAGTGTTAATTTTTGGCATTTTCGGTCATTTTGCAGATTATCCGCTGGATTTCCAAGTTCATGCCATCCAATTCAATGGATAATCGGAAATTTACTGTATTTAGAAAAGTTAACCTTATAATCTATATCAAGAAAGTACTTAGTAAAGTAAAATAAACCAAGTTTGTATCAAGCTGTGTGAGAAGTGGAAACATGATTTTGATATATACGTGCACTCTGTTAGTCAAGAGTGAAAGTTGGCAGTTCATAATCATGATATTTGATTGATGATAAATCGACTGCCTTTTATTATTAACTGGTAGTCAACATTCACACAAAAACTTGCTCCCATATTCTCATTCCACATGGTACGATCAACACATTCCACAATACCCCATCCTTCTAATATCTATTTTTAGTTTGGTGTTTTTTAGTTAGAAAAGGCATCTCTAAAGCCATAAAAGTCTTAAGAATATCTCAGAAATAATTCTCGAAATGATGTAAAACTCCAATGCAGCCGAATCGTTTAGCTAATACTGCATTATCGCGACTATTATTCACGGGCATTTCATTCGCTAAATCATAAACCGAGAGCGCTGTGCGCATGCTCGGCAGAAAGCTTCTCTTATCGATTCTCTTTCCTTTCTCAGCATAGCGATACAGAAGCGACAAAATTAAATTATTCCTTCACAAAACAAAACCATTTTTCAAGGTCTTAGAAATGACAGCTGCGGCATTTAATGAAATAAGAATTTTTCTGCCCGTCTTTTTCCCAATGAGTTATGAACCTTGGAAACAATTTCCCTTCGCGCGCCTCACAGCGGCAATTAATCCGGACTGCACGCGGCACAACAATGTGGAACAGTTATTTTCACTGGAAATGAATCTTTTGTTGTGTTCTTAGCGTCAGAAAAACCTTGTTTCAGTGCCGGGAAGAAGGGAGGGGGGTCTTTGTTGGGAGGAGAATTTATGCCTTTCTCGGTTTATTAAATCGTAGTGGCTGACGCGGACTGCACAGTGGGGAGGTTTTTAATCAAAGAATGCGTGGGTTTATGTTGTGAACTTTGCTGTGGATCAGAAAGTTTCAGGTCCTTCTCTGGTTTCATATTAATGATGCCTGTCGGGGACTTTCTCAAGGTATTTGAACAAGGTTGAATCGTTAAAAATGTAATATGACGCTCATATTTGTTTATTTTTACTCGAGACGTGATACGAAAGTCGTAAATTTTCCCTGTATTTGCATAAATTCTTATGAGCCCTGAGGTTCTTGTCTGTTGTATCAAGTGATTATTTTTGACTTGTAACTGGACCGTGATTTCGAATAAAAAATTAAAACACCAATAAGTGACACTCAATGTTTTGGGTTCAAATTTATTCTTTAAAAATAGTATATATGATATATCGTTGTAAGGATATACAATTATACGATATGCTTGATGTTTTTGACCTAATTGTCACTATATTCAGCAGACTTTGTGCGCAGTGACATTCTCGGGACAGAATCTTTGCTTTAAGATGATATCGCAAATTTGAGACCTTATCTCACTGACATTTTGCTTGCATACGGCTTGGGGAATATTGAGTTTATTAAGGACAAAATCAACTTATATATTTTTGTGATGACAAATAATAATTGAAATTTATTTTTACTTTACAAAAATTACTTTTATTACATTTTAATTAATTAATTTAAATGAAATAAAAATTTGTTTAAAAATGTTTAATTTTTAAGGAAAACTCTGTCACTCTTGATACTTGTTTATGAATACCGTTTTCGAATCTTTTAAAAGAAAAAAATTAATACTATTGTTGTGTTCTAAAAATTGGATGGAAATTTGTTTGTCCACCTTCCTGCGCAAGTTTCTTAGTTGAAACAGTCTCCTCTTTTGACCTTTAACACTTGAGGTTTAACATTGGTTAGTCTTGTAACATAAAGTCTCAACGAGTAAATCCACTTTCGTTGAAGATTTCCGTTTCTAGGAAACAATTGTAAGAGGTCGAATTTATTTTGAACCTTAGCTGTGATAGGGTTCAGTTTGAAAGTCTTTTTCATTGTTGTAATTTGAACCCTGGCACTCGGGATACTTGTATATTGCGATGGTAACTTTTTAATTGATAAGCTGTAATTGGATAAAAATTCTATCTTTACAAATATGAAAACACAAATTATTTAAAAGACTTTAAAAATCTCTCTTTTTATATATCCCAAAAATTGAGCTTGAAAATTAAAAGAGTAAAAAAGGGAGAATACAGCATTATGTCTATTATTCTTTATGTTACGTAATCCGAGGAAATATTTGTATATAAATAAAAACGGGAAAGTTGCAGATACTCGTTGTACTTTCTTTCCGTGAATCTTCTTGCTTAGAATGAATTTTATTTTGTCATAAATATCTAATCAATTCAAAGATTATCATAGAAATCTTTTCATATCGAATGCAGAATTTGAAAACGGTATCATTAAAAGGATTGAAAAAGAGGCATAAGACAGTTTTTTTCCTAGTAACCTCGTAACCTCCTGTCCCAATCCATTTTCCATTATTTTTAGTTGACCAATGAATTTCGACTTACACTTGGCTGGATTGGCGAAGTTTTTATAAGCTCTTTCACAAGTTTTAGAAATAGTTTATTCGTTATTCTTGAGATGTTTATTGCTAAAACATATCGAACACTGAAGATGTAATTAAAAAAAAGGCAAACAGATTTATAGATGAATATAGATGAATTTATCCGGATCCTCGAATGACATGAATTCTTTTTGCCTAAATTGAGACGATGAAAGGGTTCTTTTGCGACCATGTTAAGCTAAGCTACCTCCTGCATGTTTGAAAATTTTGCCGTTATCACCATTGAGTAAGTAAGTAGTATGCATTGGACTTTCGTGGCATTGTCTTTTTGATGAGGCAACCCTCTGCCTGCACACTTGCTTTTGCCTATTACCAATGGCTTCCCTTTCTAAGCGTTCTGCGATGTGAACCATTAGTAGTCTTCCTCCTATGCACCCTATTCAGTGTGCTATGATGCTTTCAGCCCCTGAAGCTATTCTCCTTTTTTCCTATCCTCTTGTATGGTTGCATCTATTGCTTTAACCTATTTTCGGCAGCTGGACATTTGTTTGTTCTCTCCATCAAAGAAATTGGACCCTTGATGGAGTTATTTTTTTTGGGTATTATTATGAGTTATTATTATTTGGAGTTATTATGGACCTTATATTCCAAAAGTAATCTTATTTCAGTTTTTTAAAATTGTCCACTGCTATAAGAAAATACAATTCTGTATCTGCTATCAGAACTCAGAATTGTGTTTGTTTACATTTATTAATTGGGGTGTTTCTTACATGTATTTTAAATGAGCTATTAATATTGATTGATATTGAATTAAATAATTTAAATTGTAAAATCGATGAGAATACTTAAAGTTTAAATGTTTAACATTATATTGAAGGTTTAGGTATGGAATGCTTGTTTATTGCAGGTTTTTAGCATTCAGTCATTTGAATAGGATAATCTACCATTTGACTTAATTGTGATATAACTTGTGCAGTCAGCTAAAAATGAGAAATTATAAAAATGAATTTAATTAAAACTTAAAATTTTTCTTGATATAAGGGAAGAAATAACGGATGTTAAAATTCTGATAAGGTTAATTATTATTCCATAAGAAATAGATATTTTTTAATTATTATATTGTCTTTTTAGAATGTCAATCATAATGTAATTGGAGTTAGGTGAAAAGTGAAGGTTTATTTAAATTTTGCTTTTTTTGTACTTAATTTTACTCTGTTATGTCGAGGAAATCAAGAACTAAAATTTCACAAGTAGTGGAGGACCGTTGATTACATATCTAAGAATCATTACATTTCACATAAAACAAAAATTGTTGAGGTCGAATATTGTTTGGGTGATTCAATTCTTAGATATGGCAATAATTTAAGAAAAAAAATATTGATTGCACATTGATTGGCTCAGCACGAGCTGTCTGTAGTCTTGTGCCATGAAGCAATTATTTACTCACCATTCAGTGGCTGTTTGTAAAGGATTGATTGAATCTTGAAAGATTGATTGAGTACAGATTTGGTTGATTAGAGAGGATTAATTACACATTGATTGACGCAACATGATTTGTTTTTATTCTTATGCTATGAAACAATTATTTACTCACCATCGATGGTGGTGTGGGAAGGTATAAAGGGAGACGATGCCTGCTGGTATCCCTATCTCTTCATCTGATTGTAATTCAAAATTACAGTGTCCACCTCAAAATAGATCATGTAACTGAAATACGGTGCGCTAATTTGATTAAATCAATTAACATAACATATGACTTGGAGTCCTTTTGTCAACATATTTTATTATTCAGAGAATACTTTATTGATTCATTACTAACCAGCTTTATTATTATTTTTTATTTGAAGCATCAATAGCAAATGTTATTTGAAGCATCAATAGCAAATGTTATTTGAAGCATCAATTGCAAATGTTATTTGAAGCATCAATTGCAAATGTTATTTGAAGCATCAATTGCAAATGTTATTTGAAGCATCAATTGCAAATGTTATTCGAAGCATCAATTGCAAATGTTATTTGAAGCATCAATTGCAATTTTATTTGATTCATACAGAATGTGATTTATTGATTCATTATTAATCAGCTTTATTAATTATTTTTACTTGAAGCATACATTGCAATGTTATTTGAAGCATCAATCACAATGTTATTTGATTCATATGTGATAACATAGTAATTCATATGTGAGAATGTGATAAGGTAATAAAATTCTTGATCTCGCAGGTGGAAAAAGGAATGTTATAAAGAAAAAAAAATGATTGAGATAACATGGATTTAAAGGTTAGGTGGAATGTGCGGTTACGTTAGTCATGTCAAGTAATATCATGCGAATTAATTCAGGTGTATTGAAACATGTATTTCTAATAAAATTTTTACGTTTTGAAGCCTTCAAGTTTGAAAAAATAAAAGATGTAAAACTTTTAATAAAACTTTTTTTTTATGAATAACAAGCAGTTGATTCATTTCTATTGCCTATTTAATAATATATTTGCTACTTATTTAATAATTAATTCAATAAAATGAAACTCTTAATTCTTAAAATGGAAAATTCATATTTATTGCTTAAATCATCAAATAAAAATGTTTTAAAATTTATGAAACATAAACAGAAGAATTTGTAATCATAATAACGGCAGAGAAGGAACTTTCAACCAGAATGTGTTCTCATTTTCTTTTATTAGGGAAAAAGAGTCATACAGAGGGAAAAAGATCGGGCTTTCCGACAATAATATTTCTGAGGTTATCCCTATTTGAATAAAGAATATTTTATTATTTCTACTTACCATATATTATTCCTATCGCAATTTTTGAGATGTTGATAAAATATTTCAGTATGACAAAATAAAATTAAACCTAGAAGTAAGGGAATTTATAAAAAAAAAAGTAAAGCTAATCTATTTATATGTATACATAAGTATTTTTTTTATGAATATTCAATATTAATAATGGCCTATTTATTGTTGGATTTATCCCTTTTTCAATCTTTTTAATGATTCCATTTTCAGATTTTGCATTCGATATGAAAAGATTTCTATGGTAATCTTTGAATTGATGATCAGATATTTATGACAAAAAAAAAATATTTTAAGTAAGAAGATTCTAGAAAACAAAATACAACGAGTATCTGCAACTTTCATCATTTCCGTTTTTACGTATATATAAATATTTCTTCAGATTACGTAACATAAGGAATGATAAGCATATTGTTGCCCCCCCCTTTTTTTATTCTTTTAAATAATTTTTGCTAGCATATTTTTCGGGATTTATAAAAGGAGAGTATTTTTTATAGTCTTTCATTTAATTTGTTTCATATTTGCAAAGATGGAATTTTGTTGTGGTTTTTTTTCCTTCAATTCTTGATGCACGAAAGGAATGAAATTTTACATATGAATTATGTGAAAATGAACTATTTTAGCATTATATAATTAGAGGTTTATCACCATTCAAATTAAATATGAACTCTGTACTAGCAATACCAAATGTTTGTGATGTTAGAAAAAAAAATAGATCTCAAAGCTAAAATACACAAAATAATTAAAGCGCAAAAAAAAAAAAAAAAAAAAAAAAATGCTTAGTGATAATATTAATTTTTTTTAAATGAATTTATTTTAAGAATTGAATACTAACATCTCGTTATGCAAAACTTCATACTTCTATTGAAAGCATTGCTATAGCTGTTATAATATTCTGGTATTACCGTTTCAAATGTCAGTTTGCTTATTTCGATGTTATAACAATAAGAGAAACGATGGACAAGAAAAAGAATTAAAAAAATAAAGTAAATAAATAAAGCTGGTTCGAATCTCTAGTCTTTTAATTTTGATTCGTTTGTCTTAATAAATTTGTTTTTTTAAATTGCCCTTCATCAATCGGTATTTCCAGGAAATTTTCTAGCTAACCCTAATAAGGTATTATCCCCTTCCTCCTAGCATGCAAACTGAGCTTGCGCGAGGCCGTGAACTTCATAAGCGCTTAGGTTTTTATTTTCAGAATATCGCACAAGGAGAGTTTGAGCTTCGTAGTATAGTCAAGAAGATCAAGTATACATTTTGAAGACTGAAACCCAAATTTGACTGAAACCCAAATTTGAATCAAATTACAATTTAAGTAAAAAGATCATATATCAAAATTCACTTATTTGGATTTTTGACACATTGCTTTTCCATACATTCGAATATACAGATCGACAGATAGTCAACCTGTCGATGGATATGATTCAAAATTCGATTACAATATGCAACATTAGATGCTAGAACTGTGAACCAAATTTTATCCATCTAGCTCATTACGTTATTGTATTAATTTGCACTCGGACTGACCGAAGGACATGAGAATAGATTTTCACCCAAATGTAATAGAAGCCTATAAAACTGTGTGAAGACGATATATCAAATTTGATCTATCTAGATCAAAATGTTTTTGATTTATCATGCTCCCATACAGAGAAATAATTCTGAAATATGTACTTTTTGGACTGAAAGAGGTCTAAAACATGGGAGATCATCGAAATTTCAAGTTTGAATTTTTAAGGATTAAAATATTTTCTCTTTCATATACAAAATAATTTCATATTTTTTCATATACAAAAAAGAAAAAAAAGTTATTAAACTAATAAAAAGCTCTATGGAAATCGGTTTTAATGAAAAGTGTACTTTTTAAAAGTGGTTTAAGAATGTTTTTTGAGCAAATTTATGCCTCAAAGTTATTATGGAAAGAGAGAGAGAGAAAAAAAAAAAACCCACTAAAATCACGGTTGATTTTCAATTGAAAATCTTATGTTCTTTTGCCTATGTCCACAAAGTAACTACGCGTGAAGTATAATACATTCTTCGGCTCCTAGACTTGAGCATTTTATATGATTTTTGTATAAAGTCTCTCATATCATATAGTAAGGGTTCTCCCAAGGGTAAGGGTAGTCCCAAGGGTTCTCAAATCGTCAGTCGGTCCAGACAATATCTTGAATGCATATGTATCATTCCACTAAAATTTAATCGTAGAAAATTTGCATCATTTTGGTATTTTGCCTAAAAGAATTCTAATTTCATTTCTTTTTATTGAAACTTTGAAGACATTACTCTTTTTTACATCTTCATAATTTTGTGAAAATTCATAATTTTGTGAAATTTCTAACATACTTTTTAATAAATGTACTTGTGTATTATTAACCGCATGCCATTGGCGAGTAATATTTATAAAAAAATCTTATTAGAGTTCGAAATTTGGCAACGAATCACTGGGACAAACACTAACAGAAAATCGAATGTGTGGTTTGGATGTTTTTACCAAAACCGAGATCTGACGCAGAACTGCAAATGTAGTCAGAAAATCATATGCCAAATTTCATATATTTTTGTCATTGGGTTTTTGTGTTATCGCTTGTACGTATTTTTGAAAGTATAGACTTACAGACGATCTGCTGTTTGGCAGATTTGGTTCTACACTTTAAATATTAAATCTGCTTTTTAAACATCTAACTTTTCGTTTTGTAAGTTATTTGGTTAATTTATAAACGGAAAGCCGAACGTCTTCTGCATAGATTTCTCTCAAATTTAATAGAATTCTACATATTAAGTGTAAGGTTCATATGCTATATTTTATCCATCTAGCTTAAATTGTTTTTAAATTTTTGTGTGTTACAGACGGGCAGACAAAAATAATCTCAAAAATGTATTTTTGTTCTCGGGGAGATGATGATTTATCAAAATCTCGAGTTCCAATATTTTGGTGACTGCATCTTTTTATATCAGTGTACTTGCATGTGAAAATAACAAATGGCAATTGTTGATCTCCTTACGTCTGAAAATAATTAGAATTGATTCAGATTTCATTATCTACAGAAGTCGAAAACAAGCGAAACCTTCATACAGACTTTATTAAAATAGTTTTTTGTAAATTGTATATCTAATAATGTTTTTTTTTCTTCACAAAAAGTCATTGTTGGCCGAGAAAACCATTTGGCAAAAAAAATGCTATGTTTGTTTTTGAAAAATTCTGTAAGCCAAAGATGGAGTGGGTTCTTATTGATTCCATTAAAAAAAATGGGTTGTAGTATTTAAAAATTTGGAAATCTCGGATTCATCCCTTCAAACATTATAATATTAAAGCGCCTCATATGACTTTTCATCCGAATTTCTTAGGTTTTACGTGAAACAAGCAAGTTTTTTTTTTCTTTTAATTCAAAGTATTCTCAGTTTTGTCTTCTTTTCGATGATCTCCATTAAAAAGCAACAAAATTTCTATGTCTGCATCTACATCTCTTCCATTTAAAACACGCTCGATGGAAACTCATGTTGCATAAAAAAAATTCTCATTGCATAACTTAATTGAATAAGCTCACCAGCGCTTCTGCTGAGAATTATTCGAAATTAGCATAGAAGTGCGGTTACAGTGAGAGTAAAAAGCAGCATCGCGGTGGAGCCGACATATTCTAAATTAATTATGGCAAAGTAGGAACCTTTAATGCGCTTTAGCTCTACAAACAACTCTCTGCAATTAATCCTCCGGATGTTAAACTGAAATAGGTGATGGACTTCATTTGCAAGTTAAGCATCATATAATTAATATTCAGTTGAAGCACCGATACTTTCATAGGAATACGTTCTAAATTAAAATTCCCCGTATGTCATATTTTACTCAGATTACAGTTACAGGTAATGCGCCTAATTTATTGCATCCATTAACGAACTAGCCTTTCGCTCTTACATTTTGAGATGATTATATTTGATGAAAATTACAGAAAATATTTAATGCATCTTCTTGATGCTTTTGCTTCAAAAGGTTTGAAGAGAAATGAAAGGACCGAAATAGTGAAGTGTTACGAGTTGGATATCTGTTTATCATGTGTTTGACTGGAAAATTAGAATTCAGATATTTTAGTCTCGCTTAGTTTTGTTTTATTCTCGCATGCGAAGAGAAATATTGTAATTGCCAACAAATTCGAATCTGATATTTTAATGAATCTTCACGCTTCGAACGTCCTTAAGTCTGAAAGCCCATTTTTGGAATTATATTTATCCATCTGTCTGTGAACATAATTTAAGAGTACTTAAAATGAGAAAGATGAAATTTGGTACATGGTTTTTACACCAAATGGAAGCTTGTCTATTTGCAAGTTATAATGATAATTACAACTAAACAAAATTCCTCTCGGCAGACTGGATTCCTTTAAATCTAAGTTACTATTTGTCAACTTAGATTGTTGATGTTAGAAAGAGTCTAAATTAGGGCTTGAAAAATCACTTTCCCGCCCCTAACTTCTAAGATACTGCTGTTATCGAAAGACTTTAATAAAAAAAAATGTTCGTTTTAATAAGGCGCTAATTTAATTTTTTTATTTTCAATATTAAGGAAGTTATAGCGAAATGAAAATTCAGCCCTCTTCCATTTAAACCTCCTTTGAGCTAGATGGTCCATAATATAAGTCAAGTCAACCAACTGACACTCCGACCCGCCACGAAGGCACACGGATTTAAACCATAAGGCTGAATGACCGGACCGCCGCAACAGCAACACTGGCGGGAACTGCGGTTGACTCCTAAGGGCCATCAGCGACCACGGTACAACCTTCCCCGAAGGAAGTACGCCCCTTCATCGATGGGAGGAGTCAGATCCTCCACCTATTTGTGTACCCTTCTGGATGGCGAGATCCAACCACCATGCCGGAAGCATCTCATCCTCATTTCGAGGTGCCCCCCTCCGAGGGTGTGGTCCATAATATAATATAAACTTTTGAACGAAGCGTGTTTCTAGGGACCATGATTAGTAACTGAAGAAATTTTCCGGAAATCTTATCATGAGAACCATTGTAATAGGTGTTGTCTTCCCATAGGAATCTATCTAATAATGCTCAAAATGAAGGAAATTTAGTAGCCATTCCTAGCATATCATATCAATCGAATCAGTATCAAATTTTGAATACATCAGAGTGTTAAACGTCTATCTATACATTCTTATACGTTATTGTGTAAACATAGTAACTTAAAATGGCAACGACTTGGATAAATGATAATTGAAATATAATCATATTATTAAAATTTTGGTACCGAGACAAAGTTTGATTTCAATTTGTCAACAAAAAATGACCAGAATGTATATTCGGTTATCGTAGTTAGTACAAAATTCTCACGTGTGGAAAATCTGAAATAAAAGTTTAAGCAGTGGCTGCATTAATGCCCTTGCTTAAAGTTCACGATTATTATGGAAAATCGATGGGGGTTTGCGTGAAAGCACCTTTTATTAAGGATTTTTTGAGATAATTTAGGCCGCGGTGGCCTGGTGGTAAGGTCCCGGCTTGTGAGCCGTAGGGTTTAGGTTCGAGACCCGATTCCACTGAAGAACTGTCGTGTAAGGGGGTCTGTTGCAAGTTAAATCCGTCATGCCAAACGTCCTCCCGCTGGTGTGGTATGGAGAGGATCGCCCTCGTCTCAGGTCCCAGGTGTCGTCCTCGTCATCTGACCGCGGTTCAAAATTACGAGGTCCGTCCCAAAAATAGCCCTAGTGTTGCTTTACAACGGGACGTTAATATAACTTGTGAAATAATTTTGAAAGATTGCACCTGTTGGTTTTCTTTAAATGTTATTTTTAATTGCCATTTTGATTTCATTTATAGAAGGAATTGCATCTAGAGAGGATATTTTTCAAATTAATTCAAAATTATTCCTTTCCTCAAATTTATTTTTTTTCCTCAGAAAATAGTTTCTTTGTTCTTCATACATTGACACAATGTAAGTTAAATGCATTCATAACTTCAGGATTGGATTTTAATTTAGAGAAAATTAAGAAAAAAGTCTGGCCTCCACACATTATTAGCGGTTTATAATAAATAAGTTTTTTGCTTCACCTTTTTCAAATGAAAAATATTTAAACTGTCCAATTTCGTCACATTCATAGTTCCTACCACTGCTTCACCAACCAGTTTCCTGCAATCCCAAATAAAGCAACATCATTTAAACAAATCTCGAGAAAAGTTGTGTTTGAACTCTGATCGAATCTCCATAGGTTAGAAATGCAACATCCAATCAGCGTTAGGCGATATTGGTATGCGAATCAAGACTCCTTACCTTATTTGCACTTATCGAAGAGCCCTGCACTGTCAAAAGGGGAGGAACAAATTGCGAAGATCCCGAATAAGGGATTCTGCTTACGTTGTTGAGTAAAAGGGAGCACCTGTAAAAGTAAAGTGAACATCTAGGACGAAGAGAGCAAATGCAAATAGACTGATGGAACGTGCTTTAGCTCAATAAATTAGAATGTTTTTTTTTTTTAGTAAACGAAGGGGATGTATGGCTAAACCGTATTATACTTTCATTCTGCTGACACTCTAGCTTTCCCGATTATTGATTAAAAAGACAAAATACAATGATGTTGTGCTGGTTTTCTTTAAAGAAAATCTCTGATGCAATATTTATATTTAGATTTTGCCGATAAAGTGCTTAAAAACACTATTTTTGCACTCTGTGCAATAAAAATGTCAAGGAATTTATTTTATTGGATTAAACTGCCTCTGAAATTTATTTTGAAGGAAAAGGAAATAAAAACGAAGGGAGATTTTATCTTTTTTTATTTTATTATACTTCCGCTCAAATACGAGTATTTAACTTCCCAGCTGCGTCCAACTACAATATCCAGCTGCGGTTGAAGT
Source organism: Argiope bruennichi (assembly GCF_947563725.1). Lineage (NCBI taxonomy): Eukaryota > Metazoa > Arthropoda > Arachnida > Araneae > Araneidae > Argiope > Argiope bruennichi. The sequence continues at coordinate 51,906,710 of NC_079155.1, read as the reverse complement.
TAGTCTGTATCTGCCGCATCTCGAAATTTTCGGAAGATAGTACGTTATCTCTTAGCAGTATAATATTGCATTATATTGTATTACTAGCTGATATATCCAGAGTTGCTCGTGTTCAAAATCCTTTCACGTTAAATATTTATAATATTAAAACTAGCTTTATATAAAATAAAATAATGTACAAAATCCTTCTATCGTCTACTTCTGATTCAAAAGAGACTATAAATTGTACCAAACGATTTATAAAAAGCCCGTACAGCTAATTTTCTCTTTAAGTTGTAAATATTTGTTATATTAATTTTGCAAATTTTGTTCACAAATAATAAACTATAAAAAAGCTGTTTTCGTTTGACTTAACTTTGGATTTAAGCATGGTTAAATCTCTATTTTAAGGCCAATAAAAGCATTGTCAAATGATGATAATTTTATAGGCCGTATCAAAATAAAAAAATTTAAAAATAATGATTGAATAATAATAAAAAAAATAAGAAAGACAAAATTTTTGTGAATTTTTACATAATTTTTGTGTTTATAAAAAGTTGACAGTATTCCTTTTCATGTTTTATATTGTATGTGCAAAATTTGGTTGAATTTAGTCTGCTGTTTCAAACGTAGACGTGGAAAATACATATATACATACTATTAACAATAATTTCTTTTTCATTTTAAGATTATTTTGTAGCATAAAAATATTTTGCCTCGTTTTAAAAGTTATTTGGAACTTTTGAAAATGGCGAGTTTAAAAAGCTGTTTAAAAAAATGCGCAGTTGGAGAGATAATAGCTAATTCAGTTTTTGAAAAGCTTAAACAACAATTTTTGATGCTAGTTTTATTGCAAATATAGCATCTAAATGGTGCATTTTCATTTTATTAAAAGACCAGTGGTATTATCTTCTAGTTTTTTGTGAAAATAATCTGATGCTACTTATTGGCTCTTTGTGATTAAAATGGTACTACTACAATTATCTGTAGCACTAATAGTGTCAGAGTTGGGAAGAAAATAAATATAACATGGAAAGAGAAAATCCATGAGAAACTGATGCAACTTTTCTTGCACATCGTCGCCGAAATAACTAAAAAAAAGAGACAAACATGACAAGTGAAATTTGCCATGCTCGTGGTTTTTATATCAAATGGTGGTTTCTGTATCAAATTTATAGATCTATATAAAATTTCGAATAAAAGCCTTTTAGCGATTGTCAGTCGGTTCATTGTCCGTGTATACTTGAATTAGATAACCAAAGATTAAAGTGATATTTTATAGAAAACTGTAAATCTCTGCCATTTTTTTAAAACTATAGGTAAACAAAAAATTATAAGGTACCATTCTAAAATATGTAATCTGTTTCCCTTTACAACATAAAAGGAAAGAAAAATAGCACAGCATTAAATAAAAGTACGAAGAGAGACTAAAAAACACCACTCCCTTAGATATCCAAATTGCTATTTGCTCTTTTTATTACATTTTATACAATTCTACTTGTTATATAAAGCAACAGATGATCCTGTATTGTTCCAGTTTGATTGTAAATCTATATTTAGCTTGGTTGTTTTAATGGTATGATTAATACAACATAGTGGACAATAAAATCAATATTTACCTAGTATAAGAATAAATAAATGTTTTCATATTAAAAGGAGAATGTGAACTGTTTTTTCTTATATTTAAAACAACAGGTATCGGCGATATTTGTTTCAATTCAATTTAGTTGTATTTTGAGTTCTTTTCAGCAATTTCTTTCACACTCAACCATTATTTCTCAGCTTGACGCCTGTCTGTTTTGATATCTTTGTCCTTCCCCAAAACTGACAACCTGTTGTACTACCCTGATCTTCCTCTCTTAGGAATTCCATTCTTCTTGGAACAAAAAATAAAGAAAGCTGACGGATCTGTAATCGATCCAACTGGCTAGTTGCCAGGTTTTGGTGTGAAATGGCAAATAAAATTATTGAAATATCTTTACAGAGCTGTGATAGAACGTGTTATGTATAAAATATAAATGGAATATCTGATTCCAGAATTCCAAAACTTCTTAAAACTTCTATTTTTACTCGAATGAATTACTCTGATTTATGTATAATAAAGAAAGTCTTGATAATTTGCCAAGAGTGTAATTAAAAAATGTATCTAAAATCGTGCGAAAACCGGAGGCATTCCTTTTTCAGTTTTTCCTCTCTATCCCTTACATTTTCTAGATATACTTAGTACCATTCAAACAGTAATTTTAATTGAAGTTTAAAAATTCAACAATATGAAATTAATTTATGAAACGATCTCATAACAAAATTGCGACATGAACTGCAGAAGTTACATGAAAAACTGAGACATTAACATTAAATCACATTACAATCTATAACATTAATTATAACATGGGACATTAACTTTAAATCACATAACAAAGTACCACACTAACTGTAAATTCCTCTAAAGTTGACATATATTGCTAGATGAGAAACTGTGTTAATAAGTCACAAGATGAACTGCAGCACCGACTATAACTCAGACGAGAAATCGCATCATCTGCAAATTAGATTGACAAACTTATATTTTATGACAAATTTATTTAATAAATTAATTGTGGAATTTCTTTTTTTATCGTCTCTCTAGTTCCCCTTTTTAAAGTCAAGCGATGGCACATACTATACACATCAAACACAATACAAATGGTTGTATACTAAATTTTCCAAAAAAAAAAAAAAAATAACAAAGAGAATAAGGTTTGTACTTCTATTAGATAAAAATTTACACGCCGACGGCGCCAAAATGAAGATTTGAATTGGCATACATAAAAAGCGAATGCATTTAACTAGTTAAGTTTTAATATCCATACCAACAAGAAAAAGTTTGACTTCAATGGATTTAATATGTGGATTTGTCACGAACCCAAGACTTTCCAAAATGCAAAATAAACTTTTACTGTCAAACTAACTCTGATCTATAGCATAAAGATGGGTTTACACTCAGCCAGTTATAAGATTTCAGTAAGTCACGCATGAGCATAAAGAAGATTGCGCATGCACTGAGAGAACGGACAATAGCAAGTTCTTGTCTCGACAGGACAAGTACTTGCTACTGTACTGTACTGTTTCTGCGCAAGCGTGGCCTTACTACATGGTTTGCAGTTGGCTGAGTGTAAACCCACCTTAAGATACGTAGTGGAATGATTGCGGTCTTAACAAATAATACTGAGGTAAAGTCCCTGTTTCAGCAAAGGAACTGGGATCGAAATCTGATTCTACCCAAACCCCTTCATGTATATGAAGTTCATTTATGTTTAATCGGATATGAAGAATAATCGTCCTCTGTGTATGACAACTATTAAAAATTACCCTATCTGTTCCAAAATTCATATTGTAACATCATATTGCTTCAAATTTAGATGTTAATACGACTGAGCTAAATGATGCTTCGATATGTGCTTCAATTTTGCTTTGGATAATCTCCGAATTTTGATTTTCAAATCTTATAAATGAGATGTGAAAATGTGATGTCAATTATTCAATTTCTATGTAACTCCGGAAAAATAATCCAAAATTAAAGAATAGGAATATTAATTTTTTATATCTTTAACACAATTATTTCCTTCTCGAAGATCTAAGTCCAAGGAAAAAAGTAAATATGCCTAAAGCTAACATTTTCCTTCCAAAGCGGAGCTTGAGAAGCGAAAATTCGTTTTGATGAAGTTTCACCGAAATAATATGTTCTTTTTTTTTTTTTTTTTTTTTTTTTGCTTTCTCACCGCTTATTTCTTCCTAAAGACGGACCTCTCTTCCACTTGTTAAAGGAAAATTTACTTCTCGCTAACGAGAACTTATTGAAACATTCGCCACGCAGTCGATGGGGAAAAAAAGCCGCTTTTTAAAAACTTTCTCAACTTTCTGGGACAGAAGTGAGACATCTTAATCCTTTGGAAATTCTCCATCCCTTAATGAAATTACCTCCCTAGACGGTGCAAATTTGCATTTGCCCGCCGGAATGTGTCAGAAGACTGAATGGCACCTTTTTAATTAGAAAAGTGCAAGAGAATATTCAGGGATATAAAGTATTGAAAGACATATGTCAGACAGTTTAATTTTATGGACAAAGTTGGACCCCGAACCAACTGTCCTTATCATCAAGGTCCCTTCACTCATTTAGAATTTTGACAGATGTTGCAGAGGAATTTGAGAAATTTCACTTCTGTACTGAAAGTATATGAATAATTAAAGTTTCTATTTAACATAAAGAAGTGGTTTTGTTTCCAATGAAAACTGAAAAAGGAAATCAGTGAAAGTATTATATCCCATGACTTACTCATACACCTCTAAATGTGCATGTTTTGTATTTAAATCATAGTATTGTGCAGAAAATCAAGCAAGCATTTCAGAACAATTCATTTTCTACATTATTGATTGTATGCAAATCCTAATATCTGCCCCAACTTTTTTATGATTGCAAATCAAATTTTATTTACTTGAACCGTTGAATTTTTGAGTTATTTGAGTCTGTTCAGGAATACATACACAAATGCACTTGTTTTTTTGTCACCAATAATTATACTTTGTATATGTACAGCATATAATACAGATTTAAAATAACACAAAAATATATGCTACATTTTCTGTATCTCACTGCTTTTTATTTCTTTGTGAACGAAATATGCAGAATATTGTAATCGCACAGATTTTCACGAGTTCTCACATCAGAACTTCCTGATCTTAAAACAGAATTTTAGAATCATCTCTGTCTGCGAGTGCGATAAGTCAAAAACTCTAAGTTAAATGGATGAAGTTTTGAATTAAGTTGAGAGTTTTTAACAAACTTTGAATGAAATTCCTTCAAAAGAAATCTGCCCGAATATAATAATTACAAACCGAAGAGAACTAGAGGGATAAAAATTTGGATACTTGTCGGTTGTAACGGCGACCAAAAAGCGCCAAAAAATTTCGCCAATTTGGCAAATATTTTTATAATTTAATATACTTTTATAATATTTATATTGAATACTTGAACATATTTATAATACACTTAAGTATAATTTTATAATTTGGCGAAATTTTTTCTTGGCGCTTTTTGGTCGACGTTAAAATCGAATTGTACCAAAATTTGAACCACTGATTTAGCATTTGAAGATATGTATACATATTGTAGATATGCCTCAAATTTGGAACCAAACCCTTCAAGACTCTGGTCATCTGTTCCACTAAGACTGTCCTTCTATAAATTGTGCTTTGGCAAACAATCTTAGTCAATGGTTTGTGAACATCATTTTTACTTCTGAGATAATTCTTTCCGACGTGTACCACACGTCGTTTTCGATTTTATGCCAAAAGCATTTTGACGTGGGTGGCATGTTTTTCAAGCGCATGTTGTTTAATTCTGTTAGCCCTGGTATTTTTTGGTTCTAAATGCATTGCAGTTATTTGGTGGAATCCGTGTTTAATCGTATACGTACTGTAATTCTGCTAAGACCGCCCTGTAAAACAATGGACATTTTTTTATTCTCGTTTGAAATTTCAGTACAGATATACACATTTGATTAGATAAATTTATTACATTCTTTATTATTACTTGGCTTACTTGGCGGTTATAGGATTACAACAAGATCTCAACAATGATTTCGCTAAATTCGTGAAACTATGGTTAACTAGATTTCACTATGAGAAATATGGCTACCAGAAACTATGATTTTAACGAGATCTCACCATAATCTTAGCGATATATTTCGGTTGCTTGGCGATTGAATCTCGTAGGCCACTATAATAAAGAAGTACTTAATTTTAATATTTTAAAAATATGTAGAACTAGAAATGCAAAAGATCTTATATCAAAAAATATTTTTGGTTGAAATGCGATTGTCTCTACTTCTTTATATTGCCAGAGGATTCCAAGTAGCCAATGCCAAAATCAAGATGGCTGTTAAAGTAAATAATGCAACAAAGAGGTCACAGTTAAAGATTAAAAGTTTGAAATAGCGTTTAAATGAATTTAAATTTTTATCAGAATAGTTATACATTTCTTTTCGTTCTCGGACTTTCATAGATTGCGTTTGCACATTTTTTTATATTATATGCCTGTCAGCTGTCTTGCTTTTGCTGTTTTTTGACAAAGGAGACTTTGGCGATATGAAAGGGTTACTAGATTTCAACTAAGTGATATTTTTGATATTTCACCTTTTGTCTTTTCAGTGATGGCTTGCAAAAACGAAAAAAAAAAAGCTTTAAATCATTAATTAATAAAAAATAATATATGAGGAGAAAATATTTAAGTTGTACTTTATTGAATATAATAAAAAATGAACGATGTGCAATCAATTACACATAAAAACGCTAAATTTATAGTCTTGCTATGAACATTCAAACCACACTTTCTTTTTCTTCTCAATCTCTGAAAAATTAAAATTTATTCAATTTTATATAATCCCGATGGGTAATAAATTTTCATAAAATTTTTTACATATACCTACATATTTATTACAACGAAAATAATTCCATTAAACGAGGCTTTCAAAATATTTTATTGAAATTTCTAGATCCAAGAACTAAATACGATTTTTTTCCCTGTTGAGTGTAGAATTGCCGCTTTATCATTAACAACCTTTCGAGCTTTAGGTTGTAACTAATAGAATACTTAAATTAAGAGTTTCCGAAAGTTTTTCTCTTTTTTTTTCTCTTTATTCTGTCCAAGTTTTCTTGGAGAGATCGCTTTCTAGGAGGGGAGTTCTGAGATGGTAATTACTCCCTGAGCAGGAATTTTTCAAAACACGGATGCACGCCTTCGTCTCTCTCTTTTTAATTATATATATATATATCGTTTCTTAAAGGTTGATTCTGTAATTAAAGTTCAAGTACTTAAAACTCCTCTTATTTTTCTTGTAAAAAGATAAAAATAGAATTGGAAGCGAAAAAAAAATTTGTCCAATAAAATGTTTTTAATAAGCTTGTTTTTCATTGACCTTTAAGTTTGGTGAAACACCGTTCCGCTTTTTTCTTGACATACATTAAAATTTCGGTTTTCCTAAGAGAATCGCAATGATATTTGCGCAAAATCGCAGAGTTGAGCTCTGATTCCTATAAAGAATATTTGTGTATATGTGTCTGCTCTTAACTCCTTAGCTGTCACTGCTTTAGAGATACAGAATGATAGTGTTACGAAATTTTCGAGTTCGTTTGGATAGTGGGAGTTATATGGTGTGGAGAACGCTCAATCAGCAGACGGCAGTAGAAAAAAACAACAACGACGTTTATTGACACGAAGACAGGACAGCACAAAGACGACAACTATGTACAGTAGAGACGAATACAGTAGACGACAGTAGCACACTTCAGTAGACAGCAGCACACGAAGCGGATAGACAGAATCCAGCAGGAGAGGACTACCGTCTCTCCAACGGCTGAACTTCTCGCTTTAGCTGCCGACTCACTACTTCTCACACGACTTCACTTACACCACCTCTCTCAGCTTGAGAGTGCCTGTCTTTTATAGTTGCGGGGGGCGGGTCTAGAATCTTCCAGACCAATCAGGACGTCTCTGGGTGTATCTCGGTTCCTACTGGATGGATCGTGAAACTTCTCGAACTTTCCAGTATGATCCATTTTGTCACCAAATTCATCGCCAAATGGTCGCCAAGTTAATCGCCAAGCTCTGAATTCATTGACGCTCAGCACGCACAGGACAGATCGTACATCCTGTCTTTTTTACGATGACACTAGTCGTGTTGGGAAGCAAAATTACAGGTTTGTAACAATAGCTAATGCAATAGGGAATCTTTGTTTTAATATCTTGATTGTACTTCTTCGTCTTTACAAAATATTTTTCCTCTATAATTTGTTGATAACATATAATTACACCCAGAGCTTTGGAATGAAATAAATTGACCTTGAACCAGATTTCATCTCGAGTTTGTCTTTACTTTAGAATAAGTGAGGAGGTTAATACTGTTAGACGACAGTAAAATTTTATAGCTGTAAATAGGATCATCTGGCTCTGGAGATCGAATAGTGTAAGATTTCATCGATAGTTACCAGCTTAAATCTACCTATGAGGGTGAAATATCCTGACGTTAATATTGCAAGGTAATCAGGAAATTGGCTTTTCGACCCTCATATCTTCCTTATCAACTGGCTGTTGTTAAAATTCTGTAGGTCTTTCCCTTAACAATTTTAACAAAGTTTCAAAATTACTTTAAATTAACAAGATGGATTTCTAATAGTTTTTATGCGGATTTCACGCTCGCTGAATCTAAAAAAGTTCAAAATTCTTTAGACTAGTATGATATGAAAGTTTGAGGAGAAGATGTCAGCTGAGGTGCCCTTTCATTTCAAAACATATTAAGCTTTATTTCAAAAGAGTCTTCGTGTCATTTCAACACGGCTAAATTGAACTGAATTGAACTTTCCAATCATTATACATGAAGAATGCTGCCATCTTATAATTTCTTTCCAAAGGTTTATATATTTAAAAAAACCGAAGTAAAAAAATGGTGGTTAGTGTTTTTTATGTACTTTTTCATTTACGTAGTACCAGTAATCGCTAAGAAAAAATATTGGCATCAATTGTCTCCAAGTGCTAAAGTGTCATTAAATATTGGCGAAAACATAGCCAAAAAATATAAATAGTTGCCAAGTACTGAGATCAAACTTTGGCGTGTTGGCGCTTTTTTTTTAAGTAAATGCAGTACTGTTCTTTGCCAAGACAAGGTAACCAATTACTGATGATTACTAAGGAATATAAAATAGTCTGTAGTGTAGTCAAATACTAGTATCAGCTCTTGCCATGTGGAAGTGCCGGCTAATCGAGGACACATTCTTATTTTAGATGAATAATAAAAATTGAGAAGAATTTTTTAAAAATACTTTTATTAAAATAAAAAAAAATAAATAAAAACTTTAACCAACTTTTATAATAATAAAATATAATAAAATTTAAAAAAAATTTTAAGTCATTTGTTTATCACTAAACACCAGGTCGCAAATTTGAGAAATTTTTCTATTCCGGAACAAATTGTCAATATCCGGGTCTATTTCGACTGATGTGAATACATAGTCACATTTGTTTTGCTGTTTATGTAAGAAAGATGGAAGAATTATACAATACAATTTGAGTGGCAGCTTTTAGTTTCTTAATTGAATTCTTCTATCAAAATGTTAAAAAATGTTTAAGAATGTAATTCTTAAAAGAAAGACATGACTAGATTCAAGTGCCACCAGCTCACTCCATCCCTTTGAAAACAGCCTCTTCAGGACTACAAGTCACTCTTCCGTTCATTATTGTCCCTGAGACCGACCTTAAAATTCCGAACTCGACTTTTCCACCAATAATAAAAGAGGGGCCTCAATAAGAGAAGATTCTTGGCGGGAATGAATTCCACAAAGAAAACTCCCATCGTTCTTTGAGGCGTAATTGAAGAGAGTGCGATCCCGAGGTGAGATCGGGTGGGGGTGGACGTTTAAGTTTGATTGAGAAGGCAATCCCACCCCCCATCTCGCTAAAAATAGCCCGTCCGGATCGAAATTTCTCGGTGTGGTGCTGTTGACATAAGAGTTTCCGATAAATAGCCACCTCCAAAGAAGTTGGGAAGAAAAGCAAACTCCAAATCATCCCTATCGATTGGTGATGCATTCGAACATTCCAGCTGCCGTTCGATAGCTTGCTGTTGGCAGTGATTTATGGGTCACTGGCTATCGTTGGGTTAGCAAGTTCTTAATAGTTATTTAACTATTAACATAGTACATCTTTTCTCATCCCAGTGTTTCAGCCCTTCTGACCCTTCAGGTTTAGATAACATAGAAAGCTTGTACTCGTCTTCAAACATATACCAGGGCCATTATAGGATTTTTCGATTAATGTTTTATTTAAGACTAGCTGATATGCCAGACATTTCTTAAAATTAAATTGTTCTCTTCTCAATCATTTTTAATCTAAATATTTAAAAAATATTATAATTCAAAAATATATTTTATCTTTTGAAGCACCGGATTAGTTGTAATGAAAATATTAATCAAAGCAAATGATTTTTAATATGAAGATAATTCATCCATATCCTTGAGCCAAATCGATCGTTGTTCCTGATGTAAATTGTTAACCGTCTGCTTTTAAAGTTTTGCTATGGTGCACAAATATCATGTTAAATTTTTTGCTTTGTCATTTAATGCATGTCTGTTTCCGAGATTTTGTGTAAACATGATATTAACGAATTGTAAAACTAAAACAGTAACTCACAGAGTTTACACTTTTGTAAGCTCAGAAATTTTCGCAATACTCTTTAGAATCACAAATTGCCCTTTCTAATTATATCTCAGTAGCTAATTTCTATGCCGTTAGAGATAGTAATATAACTCCAGTTGGAAAAATGCCTTAAATTATATTAAAAATTTGTTTTATTTTGTTTGAGTTTATAAATGCACCGCTTGACGTATTTTCATATAATTTCCTTATTTTATTTGTAATTTTTTTTCAAATATTCTTTTCACCTTAACATTGTGAACAAATAAGTGCCACTTTTAAGAAACTAAAATCAACGAATTATAAAGAATAGAATTTCAGTTTTTAAGACAAGTCACCCAGCGGAAGTATCGTGACTTAATTTACTTGTCTTTTTTTAAAGGTTTAAAATCATGATATTCCTATCTTGATAAATCGGTCAGTTTTAAACATCGAATTAATCTTAAATTTTCCCATCTTTCCAAAGTGACTTTGGAGAATATTATCCTTCAAAAATATTTTCATACCATCTTAAAATTCAATATTTTATCTTTTCATTAATACTCATTTCTTTTCTGTGCAATTTTTCCTTCAATCTTTTTTCAAAAATTTAAAGAATAATTGAATAGTTGCAGACGATTTTAAAAACTAGGCTAGATGTTGGCGTTTCTGATATTTACTCAAAATAGTATTATCATACAAAAGTTATTTTACATCATATTAAAGTTAAAAAATTAGCCTTTTTAGTTATACATATTTTTTTCGCACAATTTTTTCTTTCATTTGAATACATTTTTTAGAATGAATTTTATACGCAATTTGAAACAGTATTTTTTTATTCTCGAAAAACAAGAATACAATTAGAAAACTTTTTCTTGAATATGTTGGCAGAATTCAGAAAAAAAAAAGTTTAAGAGCAGATGATTAATAATTATTATTCGCAATATCGATTGATTTGACTTATTTTCATTTTTTACCAATAAAAAGAATTAACTATTTAATTAATTGTCTCGAAGTGGTCATTAAAACTTTTCTTATACTTCAGTATTTCTGAACAAAAATGTGAAGTACTAATTAAAAATATGGAGAAAATTAGCAAGCAGATGTTTTTAAAATCTCTGTTTCAGTTCTTTCTCAATTATAAAATGCTTTTGGTAATAAAAAGAGCTTTGTATGCAAAAATGTTTTAAACAAAATTAGTTTTCACAGTAAATTATTTAAATATCTTTTTTAATATATCAAGTTTTAAAAAAAACTAAAGAGTATAAAATAATTTCTCCTATTCCCATACGGATTTATAATCCTATGCAGATTGCACTAGACATTTCTAATAGTTGTTTTTGTTTTTTAAAATCATTTGTATAGTATTATAAATATTTATGGAGTTTAGAGAAATTATTTTGTGCCTTTTAGTCTTTTTAAAAGCGTGGTATATTAAAAATTTCTTTTATTTAAATATTTTCTGTATTTTAGTCTTGTGTGTGTTTGTGAAATTTTACAATGCATTTCAAATTAACTTCTTGATGAGTTGCATCCACACTATATGCCATGGCGCCATCTGTCGGTTATGAAAATTCTGAAGAATTTAAAATAGACTGCAAAATTTGTACCGAAGAGGCAGACAAGAGAGCAAGCTAATATTGTTTTATCATTCAGTTCTAAACTATATTTAAAGTTACAAATCTCTGGACTCATCGGAAAGTTAGCCAAAAATCGCTTGCAGTATTTATACCGAACGAATCAACTGACAGGGAAGAAAACGAGTAAATAAAAGCGTGTTAAAATATTATAGAAGAAAGTATCTTTATTCTGTGCAACGCTGGGTATATATCAGCTATTAATATACTGAAATGAATATGAAATCTCTTTAAAGGATAGACTTTTACAAATATTTTATACGCTTCAAGTAAGAAATGTGTAGCATTTTGAACTAATATTTGATGATATTTCTTTTTGGACCAGAACTTTGAATGACACACTAAGAATTTTTTAATGACTCTCTTTAACTGAAGTCTATCAATTAGGTTCAATAACTGATTTTTTTTCTTTCCATACTCGGTGTCTTGCAAAAGGTCAACATACTCGAAAAAAGAAGCATAATGACGGATGATGTCTACGTTATCCTCTCTTTTTGCAGAGAAAAGATAGATAAAAAAAATATTCGTCTTGAATATTCACGTAACTTAATCAATATAAATTGTACATCACCTTTTTAAAACCTAAGCCAGATAAATAATTTTTCCTCAGAAGTTGCTCTATTAATTTAAATTATCTGTCAGTGGAGGTGTAAAAAATGAATCAGTATATGCTCTAGAGAATTTATGCATCTTAATTTTTGTAAAATAAAAGAGGGTTCTTTGGTAGAACTCTTTTGATATGCAAGATAGTGGTCTTTTATCTCAGTGCCAAGTAAAGAAATGTGTACTTTAATTTGTGAAAAGAAGTATTTACCTATTCATGATCCTTCAGCTCGGTGAGAAAAGGAAAAAAAATCCTCTCGGCAAGCTGCAAGGCAAAGATAGATTCCTTTTAATCTAAATTAATACTTCATGAATTTAATTTCAGGCAAAATTAGGGCTTGAAAATTATTTTTTGAACCCCTGACTTCTAGGATATTGCATTTATCGAAAAACGAATTGTTCCTCTTAATGAAGCGCTAATTTGGCCAGTTTGATTAATTTTAATATCTTCAATATTAAGGAAGTTATAGTGAAATGAAATTTTCCACCCCTTTGAATTTATATGGTCCATTTACGAACTCATCATTGGTTCCTACATTTTTAACAATATAATTCAAGCGGGTTAAATTCCAAACTGTAGTTATTAAATTACTGTTACTTGTTACTGTAGTTATCTTGTTCACAAGGTAACATAGTAAAGCGTTATTCGTGCGAACGCACACGCAAATGCGCGCGCGCGCGCGCGCACGCACGCACGCACACACACACACACACACACACACACGCACGCACGCACGCACACGCACACGCACACGCACACGCACACGCACACGCACACACACACACACACACACACACACACACACACACACACACACACACACACACACACACACACACACACACACACACACACACACACACACACACACACACACACACACACACACACACACACACACACACACACACACACACACACACACACACACACACACACACACACACACACACACACACACAATAATACCTATGAATCTAAATTAAATCCTAATTAATTTCCCAATTTTTATCTTAATTTAACCCATATTCACCCATGTTCTCTTATTTCCTGATCCTATTCCACATTTTTTATTTAATTAATGCTACACGAACTCTGTAAAACTTCTGAAATCGGCAAGTTCCCCCATTTCGAGTACAGGGATAAAATTCTGCTTCGAGGGATGGAATAAATCGAGTTTAAAAATTCGAAAGTGTCTTCTCTCTTCGGTTACGCTATTGCTTAAAAGATGTGTTTTTACATCTCATATACAATATAAACTTTTGAACGAAGTGTGGTTCTGGGTTCCAAGGACCATGATCGGTGAAGATATGTAGGAAATTTTCTAAAGTCGTGTCATGAGAATCATTGCAATAGATAGTCTTCCTCTAGGAATCTGCCTAAAACACGCATACACAAAGCTTAAATAAGGTAGCAGCTCGAAATTCATTGGAGATGGAACGAAATTGGGCTTAATGAAATTTTTTTTTCTCTTACGTTTGGTATAATAAATTTTTTTTTCATATGCAAGATAATACAGTCCTGTGAATCTATCCGATTAGGATTTCACATTGCGTTCTAAAACTTTCTCTTATCGAAATGTAGATAATTTTATTCGCTTTTTATTGGGGATGATACTACACATGAATGCTAAGTTTCTCGTTAACGATTGAGAAGAAAAATAAATAATTGTAGTGAAATTGAAAGCTTAATCTCAACTTTTTTTTTAAACATTTGATATACAGATGCTGCGAAGTAATATTTATTTATTTTCCACATATGCGAGTCGGAAATAGCTTTATTGAAAAGGATTAAGATTTCACAACTTTTCCTATAACCAAAACATTGATAATTTTACCGCCACTTTCCTTTGTATCTGCCAACGCATTATTCTCGGGTTTCGTATTTCGTATTAACTGAACAACATTATGCTTAACTTCAACTTTTCATTTACTGAGGACATTGATGGCTTACATCATATATACAAAAGTATTAAAATCAAGTTAATAGGAAAATCAAAAAAACCAAATAAAAATTAAACCAAATAAAAAAAAATATAAAAAAGAATCCGGCCTGAAGACTTTTTCAAGGGTCACCCTCAGGCAGGGATTCAAAGAAAGGGATTTTTTCTGTGAAGGAAATGCAGGAAATTTCTGTGAAAAAATAGACAAAGGTCTAATAATGATTCCTCGTGACCCGAAAATCCCCTGAAATCAGGCCCAAGAGATATACCATTTTAACAGAAAGGAAAGTACAAAACAATAAATAAGAAGAATACATCCACTACTAAGTAAAAATACAATAACAAAAATAACAATAAAAACAAAAGTACCATAAATAACACTAAAAAGAAAAAACGAAAAGGCAAGAATATGTTTCGTTTTCATTTTAATTTCGTTTTTAAACTATTTCTTACTTTATATTCTTTTTTTACAAATAGGCACGGGCAAACACCCTACAACTAATCAATTAAAGTTTCATTTCATGGAAATTATCTGTGGGCTTGCCAATCCCATCATAGATAGTTTTAGTCCCTAATTCCACCAAACAATCTTATTATGAGGATTTACTTTTCTTGTTATTAAAAAGTGCAAAGATATTTTAAATCCATCGTGAATCAAAATGTCTTTAAATTGCTAAGAGGTTGAAGAATGGAAAACACTAACTTAGATATGTACTTTCGATACTGAAATTTACGAATTTGAAAGTAGGTTAAATATGACCTTAAAATGGAGCGTTAATTTAAAAAGTTAAATATAACTTATTGCGGTTTATATCAGAAAGAAGTGATCATTAAAAATAACTAAGAGGCTCGTTCATTTTTTTAACTAAGTCCTTTCAATGCATTAAATTGGTGGAATTACGAAAGCAAACATCATTTTCCAGTGCCATTTTCTAAGTTATAATTGGTTTCTGTTGCGTGGGTGTGCACAGCCCAAATGACCAAGAAACGAGTTTTCTGATGAAATGAAATGATTAGGTTTAATGATTTTAATCAACCTTCAGAACATCCTCGCATTGATAAGAAGTGGAAGATTGGGAAAACACTAATTCAGATATTTATTTATTCCAGCTGCTTAAATTTGCGAATCTAAATGTAGTTCTTTTATGACTTTAAAATGGAAGGATCATTTAAAAGTTAAATATATCTGACTGCGGTTTTCACGTTAATTAGAGATTCATTCCATGTAAATAATCATGAGATTAGTTAAAATAAGGGAAATACGTTGAAAAAATCGATTTTTTTTTGCGAAATTATAAATTTTGTAATTAAATCCTTGAGCAGTTTCTTTATAAAGCAGTTAGAATTTTGTCTCTAGTCTATTTTTGGGGAAGTGACACTGATTTTTATATTTGCATTGACATACGTTTTAATGCTATTTTACATGATTAGATGCTGTTATCTCAAATTCTGATAGAATTTTTTTTACAAAAAAAAAAACCCTTAATAAATTTAAATATAATGCATATTTTTATTCAGATTTGGTGTATTTAATGTGTTGTACAGTTCCTAATTTAAAGAATAAGTAATACATTCATTTAGAAACATTTTACGGTTGTTTTAATATTTCACAAAAAATGCTAAAAAAAATTGAAAATTCTTTTATTGCTAGTCGAACTTCAATATTTAAAGAGTGGATAGTAATACAGCTTATTTTTTAGTTCAAGAACTAGATAAAACGTTTCTTTAACTATCTGCCCAATTTTAAGTAAATCATTTGATAAACTTCTAAACTAGAAGATTTTTTAATTATATCTCTTTTAAGCCAAATAAAAGCCCCTTTACCCAATTTTTAAGAACCTTTTACCTCTTAAGTGGTATATTTTGGTTTCATAGATGTTTTTCAATCTTTTTAATGCAAATATTCAAGAATACGATTATTTTCGAGCTTTTTTTAAAAAAATTCATCCCAAACGTAGTCTTATACCATGAATTACTCTCCTTCCATATATTTGACTGTAAAAATTGCAAAATCATAATTTCCCAGAACTATTTTTCAAATTGTAATTGATTTTCATTGTTTGAGAACCAAAAAAAAAATGTTTTCTTTTGGATCGAAATGATAATGTTTTTAAATGATTATGAAAATTTTAACTGGTTTTATTTTCTTAAATGACGTGAAAATGTTAAATAAAAATGGCGTGAAATTTTTATATGATTTTATTTGAATGATAATGTTTTTAAATGATTATGAAAATTTCGGTTTAAATAGTTGGGTTTTACTTTTCCTGATATTTATGGATCAGTGAAGTTTTTTTCAACACTATCAGTAATTCCGGAAGCGCACTGATTTGGATTGTCAGAACTCTTCATTCGTTTATCTGATTTTTATTTTCATTTCAGTTATGATTCTTTGTTTCATTTCCCTGCCAGTTGCTTAGCAATGCTTTGCACGCTACATTTCAGCTTTAATTAATTTTTAAAAATTAATTTTTTCTAAAGAGCTAACAAACTAAAGAAGATAAAATGAAATGTAAATTCAATTCCAAAATTGATATTTATTTGAATTTTACACTTTGTTCCATAATTTCTTAATACTATAATTCTTTATCAAGGTCTAATCTAATTTGGCATTTTAATGAAACTGTGAACCTTAGTCTGATAAAAAGTATTTTAACTGAAAGACTAATTATTTTTTAAAATAATTGAATCTCTTGATTTGTTACAGCAAATCTTCTGAATTCAAAATGAAGTCAATCCTCGTTTACGTGATATACATGAAGTGCGTTATGTAAATTAAAATTTAGAATATGTTGAGAAAATTGCATTTGCTGCTCAGAGCAATAAGGGCAATTCATTTGTTGTATGAATTATTTATTTTTCCAATTATTTTTTATTTGTTAATTATCTTTTTCCTTATCAAATCTTTTTTTACTTAGTTGATTTTATTTAAGAAGCAATTTCATACGACAATCGTATGGATTTTCATATACTTTTTTAAAACTTGACTTATTTTATGTTTGCAAAGATAGAAACTGGTAACAGAATTTTCAGACATTTATGTATGCTGTTTTGATAGTTTTCTCATTCATGTATTCTCGATACTAGTACACCACTTTAATATTTTTAAAGATTAATTTTGTTAAATGGTTAATTTAATTAAATTCGAAACATAAATCTATTTCTGGATTAAATTAAAAAAATGTTTAAAAATTCTGTGATATTTACAATACCTAAATAATTATGAAAAGAAACCGGAAAGTAGAAAAAAATAAAAGTAACTTTTTATCCGCTAATAAAAAACAAAATCATAAAAGCTGTTTTATTAAATTTATTTATCGCATTTAACATGCAAAATAGGAATAACAATGCATTTTATAAGATATGCGACTTGGTTGAAAAAAATAATTTATTGTGAAATTATTTTTTTTCAATATTTTTAATCTCTGAGTATTTCTTTGTAAAATCATTTGAATTGTGTTTTAGAGTTCCTTCTTTGGAAAATTACATTCACTTTTCATAATTGAAGTTAATGCTATATTTACATCTATAAATGTTGTTTTTTCTAATTCTAAATTTTAGGAAAATCATCTTTCAAAAAATCTCATAAGCCAAATAAAACATTGTTTTCAATGTTATTTTCCTTATGTTTTTTTTCCTTTCATTTTTCTTATAATAATTTCTGAATATATTTTCCAGCGCCGATACTACAGTAGAAACAATTTGTTTATTTAGAGAGATTTTACAGCTGTTTAATGTTTCCTAATCTGAAAATTTCATATTATTCATGTAGCCGATCCCAAAGATTTCAAGATTGAACAGAAATATGGTATATTTATTTGTTTAGGAACTATATATTACATATTTAAGTCATCTGCACGAATTCAAAACGATTTGTTAAACTTCTGAAGCAGAAGGACTTTGCTTTATACCTCTTTTTAGCCAATCGAAATATATATAGAAATATTTTAACCTTGATAAATTTTTATTTAATAAGTGTATTTCCAAAACATTTTGCACAAAAAAAATCTAGCAGTGAAGTCAAAAGATATAAGTATTTTATAACTTTCTTCGAAATTAATTCCCTATTGAATTTAATCACATACTTAATTTCGAAACGATATAGTTTGTAAAGACAGAATCATAAAAAAAGTTTAAGATTTTATATGTGCTGCAATTAATGTAATAAATCGTGTTTTGTAATAATAAGTTACATATTAGGTGATATGCGAAATGTTGTTAATCATGGTATTGACAAAATAAAGATAAATTTTAATCAAAGACAAAATCCTGCTAATTTTTTTTCCATTTGATTATTTACCATTGCTTAATCAGAAAAAACAGCCCCACGGACAAGTGTTCATCAGCGTTTATTTAAGCTAAGCCTATTTTAAATAGTTCTAATGCCATTTAACTGCAAGATGAAGTGAATTTAATAAATGAATGAAAATTTATTTCCTAAATTTTTTTTATTCACAAATTCAGCACGCATTTGAAACATGGATAATATTTACTTATATAAAAAAATAAATCTTTAATAAATCTTTTTCTGTTATTTTATCCGATACTAGTGAAGAAATATGCATAACCATCGATTTTCGATAAAAGAACTTTACGAAAGCATAATCCTTTAACAAAATGTTCGAACTAATCCCTCGCGCTCTCTTCGAGACATGTTCGAATAAAAAGATAAATAATATTTGCCAAAGGATTTTAGTTTCTATAGAGAATTGCATTGTTTCTAAATTATTCTGGGAAATAATAACACGTTTTTTTTGTTTACATTGGAAAGAGTGTTTTAATTGAAATAATGCTATGACTTCAGTTTGTATTATTTGCTTATTAACATTAGATGTCAGTTGTTTAATTCTTTGTTTTCCATGTGTGAAGTTTATTTTTTAAATCAATTAAAAATTTCGTAGTTCTAAATGTTACAGTTTTTTCGAAACAATTTTTTTTACATTAGTTTTCCTTGCACTACATATCCCTTTGTGTAGAAAACCGAAATAATTGAAAGTTTCTGAGCTAAATTAATGAAATTTGTTGTGCAATACTTGTTTTAACCCTTTAAATTCTAAAGATACTTTCTTTTGTTTATTTATATTTTTGTCCGGTTTCAAAACAATTCTAGGTCTATTTTGGGACATATATCGTCATTTTGAGTAACATTCAAACGACAAGGATGGTGATAGAGTCGGCACATTTCCTTTTCAAACTTTTACAAAACTCTGATAGGTCCCAAATAGGTCTTAACGGATTTTGCACCAGGACTATTTACTATGATTTTTCATCGAAATCAAATTTCAAATCCGGAACCATTCTGTACGAAGCCGAGACTTTACATTTCTTTGAGACGATGAATTGAACCATAAAGGATTTAAAAAATCAAAACAAATTATTAGAAATGAAAATGTGTTAAAGAGAAAGAATAACGATAATACTATTAAAATTTTAAAATGTCGCAAGAAAATAAATGCCAAGAATTTCTTCTATTTTAATTTGGTTTTTTGCCAAATCAGTGAAAAAGTAAAACTTCTTCCAAGGATCTGCATTTCTGCCTGCGGATCAGCAAAGTAAAACTTCCAATTCATTTGAGAAACAATTAAAGGTATTTGTTGGCGTCCAAAAAGCAAGCACCAAGAATAAATTTCACCAAATTAGCGATTATATATAGCATGGGATTCGCACGTGATTTGAAATTTATATTTATGCACTTTGATTATATTTTTATAATTTGGCAAATATTTTTATAATTTTGATTATTTTTTGGGCGCTTTTTGGTCGCCATTAAAACCGAATGATACCGAATTAAGAAGAAATGAAGATATCTTGATTATCCTCTTTTAAATCAGATGTTTTCGAACAATCATTTTTAAAAATTTGAAAAAGAGTACGAAATTAGAATGTCAGAGGCAGGAATTTGAGTTTCATTTCATTAAATTTTTCAGTGACTGACTTTTTTAAAAAAATTTTCAAAATTCAATGAATTACATCGTGATTAAATACAAATTTTTATGGAACGACAATTGTTTGCTTTCTTTGATTATACACAGATTTTTTTTGACTTTATTAGAAAAAATATTATGGGGAAATACGTTCTAAAAATCATTCCAAATAGCACAAAATATTAAATAAAACAGTTTCTAAATTAATTTTTAAAATTAGGACTTCAAGGTACATTGTGTGACTATCTATATACCAAATTTCACGATTGTAAGTGTGTTAGATTTGTCTGGATGCCACAAACATATGAAACATAAATGCACACACACTTCCCTTTTATAAGATTATACAACAAATTCTCTTTCCGTCTGCAACTTTTCTTTCATTACGAAAACTCTACTATAAACTTTTCTTTTTTGTTGTAGAATATATTCATGGAATATCTCTTTGAAGTTTTCATGAAGAATGAACTATTTTCGAACAACTTTTATTTATAAAGACGAATAAGTCTGGAATTTTTCAAAGGATAGTTTTTGAGATTTCTTTTTCGCATAAAATGGACAGTTTCAAGATAAAATTTAATCAGAAGGATTGAATTAAATTTTGTATTTGGAAAATTGGTTGATTCTTTTTTTATAGAAAAATCTGCGATAAAATAATTTTCGGTGTAAAATTAATATACTTTATCATTCAGATGTCGTTTATGATCTGTAAACTGCAAGATCCTTACTAATATTTAATATAGATATCAAATATCAATTTCTTTGACAATAATGAAGAATGTTTTTGTAAACAAGTGAAATATAAGATAAAATGCTGAGATAGTAATCGATTCCGGCATTATAACTTTTATGTAGTATTTCGTTAAGATATTTAACAATTCTATCGTTCGATGGGTATTTAAATTGTTACAGAGAACGCCACTTTTGTCTTCAAAGTACTTCAATTTGATTTTTGATTAATTATTTTAATTTCCTTTTGTATAAAGAATATGTACTGTAATTTTCAAAGAATTTGATCTCGAATTATCACGCTTTAAAACTCCTTGATTAATAAAAACATCATTTGTGAAATTATATCCGTTACATATTAAATTTTTCATAGAAATGTTCGTTTCCCGAGTGTAACATCTTTTTTTTTTGTGAATCCTTGATTTGTTTGGAACTTGAATTATCTGTTAATTCACATATCTTTTATAATTTAGTGAAACACAGTAACTTCAACAAAACCAAAAATATTAATAAAATTGTAATGTTTCGTTAATGCATTCTATTTTTGGGATGTTTCTTTTGTTCGTTATTGCATTTGAGTTTTGTTATTGTGCTAGTAACAATATAACGTGAATATAATTACATGATTATTATACGTGATCTATTACGTTGCGATTATCTTACGGGATCTTTCGATTATAATTTTAATTTTGTGTCAGATTTTAATTTCTGTCGGTCGTAAAAAAAAAAAAAAAAAAAAAAAAACTGTTCAAACTGCACATGCAGTTTTCTTCACTATATTACGAAGTACTAAACTCTCATGCGTGGAACTCCAAGAATAAAGTTTTAAGCATTTTTGACACATTCATGGCTTTGCCTCAGTCCACAATTTCATGTGCGTGCGTGCGTGCGTGTGGTTAACACTTTTATATGAGAGTATGCGAGAAAGCTCCAAGGGGACTAGAGTCGTTGGTTTGTTTTTTAATACAGCTCACCTACATCTATATTCAAACCAAAAAGGGATCATATGAGCTCTTAAGATGGTGTGTGGTATTAAAATGTTACAATATTTTGAGCAAATGTGTGAGCAAAAAAAAAAAAAAAAAAAAAAAAAAAAAAAAAAAAAAATTACCATAAAAAGTTTTTCAACTTTTTTTCTTATTATTCATTCCATGACACAGAGATGTGTACATTAATTCATAGGCAGGATGCTATTATAGCTGCTTTTAATATGAGCTCAAGGATATTTTAATGAGGATGCTATTAGTTAGCTTGTAAAAGAACCAGTCTTTTCATGTATTCCTCCCTCCCCACATCGTTGCCAAAAATGGTTAAAAAGCAGTTAGGAATGCATTTTATTCGTTTATATAACTGAAAAGTAATCTTTTTTTATTTATTTTATGTCGAAATTTTTTTAATTTCAAAATCTAACACTGTAAAGTTAGCAAATAATCTTATTGCTTCTCTATAATTATATATAAACGAGTTAATAATATATTTTTATATTGTTCTCAGTTCTCATACCTTCTTCCTAATTATTATTGTTGATTGCTTTATTGTATGTATATTAAACGATGAAAAAAGTGACAATGACAAATTCCGTGTGACCATAATTATTATGCTGACCTATTTTATAAATCTTTATCAGAATAATTATTTTCCAATTTTTAAAAGTGGGAGTGATATCTCCGAAACATTTTCTAATAAAGGCGTTATCCTTCCCTTCTTTCGCATAAAATTGTGGGCCTTGGAGAAATGGTGCGAATGCTCGGATTTTTATTATTTTTTTATATACAATAAAGCTGTTTTGTAGTATATTCTAACAATATTTTTGAAATATCGATCTTTGCTGTGAATCTAGTGTGTGATTTTTGGCGATTAATCGCCGGCACATTTTAATATATAAGTAGCAAAACACACACACACACACACACACACACACACACACACACACACACACACACACACACACACACACACACACACATACATACACACACACAAATATATACTTTAAATGTTTTTTTTTGTTTTTTTTCTGATTGGAACTAAATTTTGACAAAGAATTATTGTAGTCACAAGATTTTATACCATATTTCATTTATTAAGCCCTTTATTTCTAAGTTACCGCGTTTGGACGCATACAAAAATATAGAGGGAGTCAAGTTGACAAATTTGATTCAAAACTTGATATAGATTTACATTTTAGAAGCTAAACCTGTACATAATTTTTTTTAAATCTATGTAGCTTTACGTTTTGTGTTTATTGCGTTCCTTCGCATTCAGACAGCCATACAGACAGACTTCCTTCGAATGGATTTTGTTAAAAATGTGATAGAAATATGAAAATTCGATTTAACTTCGTATACCAAATTTCATCTGCCTAGTTCAAAGCATTTTTTAGTTATCCTGTTCACAGACAGCCAGACATAGTTCCAGAAAGAGACTCCGTTCCGGACTCCGAGAAGTCTGAAACGTGGGGATTCTTAAAACTCTCGAGTTCGAATTTTTTTGATGACTTCAATGCTTTTTCTTCGTGTATGAGAAATAAAAAGATGCACGAAAGTATTTTAAAGTGTAATTTTTTCTTAAATATTTATAAAAGTTAAAAAAAAGATCCAATACTAAATCTCAGGATGTAAAAGCTTTGAAATAATTTATGAATTTTGAATTTGAAGGTGTTTTTTTTTTTCAATAACTCGAGTTCATTGTAAACAATTCAAGGGCCATTTTATCTAAAGATATTTAGTTGCTTATATGGTTGCAAAATCATAAGAAAGTGAATGGTAGCATCCTTATTTTTACAACTTCACATGTTGCATTTAGGATCTCGTTTTACTAAGGAGTGTGCATTATGATTATTTTCCTCTTTTTGTATTAAAGCATAAGTTGCTGAACTTCATGAACTATTCAATTATAATTTCGAAATGGCCATAAATAAATAATAGAGGGTATTTATTTACCAGTTGCAAAATTATTGTCGTATCTAATTTGCAAAAACATTTTTTGAAGGATTTCTAACTTCTAAAGGTAGCGATTGAGTTAACCAATAATTTTTAAAATTATATCGATTTAATTCTTTATTATCTTATCTTGTATTTGTACAACAGTTAATGAAATTTAAACAACGCGCAAAATTTTAAGAAGAAACTTCGATTATTGACTGTAGAATTATAGTTACGGAACCGTAGAATCATGGTTAACTTTCTTTATGGACACCGTTCTTCACTAAAGATACATGTGTTTGAGAATCTTAAGCACATTACATTTCTCGAAGATCAAACGTCCTCTTTCTGATGCGGAGTAGAACTTCGAGATTTAATTGCTGATGTCTAATATACACCAACGTTTAGATTTCAAGGTCCATAGCGTTTCTTAAGCTTTAAAAGCGGCTAAAGTGATAGTAGTTTCCTTTCGAAATTACCTACTTTTTTTTTTAACAAGGTGGTAGTCCATTGATGATTTATTTGGAAAAAAAATGTGTTTTTATTGTCTAATGAAGACAAGAGATGGCAGCACTAGTTATAACTTTTCGCATTAGGAATTTATACCCCCATTAATTTTATTTTTACGAACAAAATAAATTATTACTAAATATCTGAAGTGGTTTTGACTGATTGCGTTCTCCGTAAAAAGTTCTAGTTTGGTTATCTACATATTCATTATTTGTCAAATATTACGAGAAGTTGAAAGAAACGACACTCTAATAGGCGATAGAAGTCAGATAATCGTTTTCTGAAATAATTGTCCGTTGCAACAAAAAATACTTCGCTATTTCAAACAGCTCCATAAATTGTTATTTTAATAAAGGATCAACCCACCTACTACAAAAGCGTCAGATGTGTGCGAGACCCAAACCTTATCATCGAGCCGCACAAAATAGTCACAAGTTGCCAGTTTTCACGGCAGCAGAAAACGATAATGCGCGCTCTTTTTCCTTGCGGACGATGGAATAATTTGATAATAATAGCTTTCAGATTTAATGCCCTCTACTTTGGATACTAACAAATGGCAGCGCGACGCCGTTCTTCCTGGTCTTTGAAAGGGGGGAGGGATAAATTAGTCTCCGGATAATATTTTAAAGGCCCGCTACCTTTTGACGTCAGGCGACTTGTAGGAGTACTTTAGAGGATATTGTTTGTTAGTAAATTAGCCAATGCAGCGACGCTACGGCGCTTTGAAAAGTGTAGGTTGTTCTGCATTCGCTGATGCTCCAGCATGACAACCTGAAAGATTGATACGGTAGGAAATAACTCCTGAGTAATGCAAGTATGTCAAATATAGCAAATAATGATGCTTTCTTTAGCAAAAATAACGGTAAAAAAGAGCATATAATGATGCATTCTTTAGTAAAAATAACTGTAAAAGTATAATGGTGCATTCTTTAGTAAAAATAAATGTAAAAGATAGTATATAATGATATACTTTTTGCAATAAAAATAATATTCTTGATTCGCATTACCACATGTTGCTTTGTGTATTCGAAAATATTATCTCTTACTTTTAGGAGCATTATATATATATTATTGACTGAAATAATAATAATGATTAAAGACTTCAAGGTTAAAATAATTTTTTTTTCACTTGGCATATTATACCAATAACAAAATAATATCTTTAAAGCGCATTCATTGATCATTGGTTAGTGATCTATGTTTTTATGACATGATGGTCAATAGATCCTGACTTTTACTGAGTCATAAGGATTAATATTTTAGTGCAATTGAACTATCCATCAACTTTGATAAACATTGAAAGTGGACCATTTTATAGGTGATGCTATCTTTTACAAGCTAGTAAATATATTTTTATACAGCCAGATTTTGAAAGAAAAATGTTTATTCTTTTCAATGCGAACTCAATTTATTGATAAGTTTTGGATTAACAGAAAACCGACTAACTGAATTGTCATGTGACTATGCTCTAAAATCGTCTTTTAGAACGACATTATTGGCGTTCTGGATAAAATTTTGGCGATAATTACCAAATTTGCACTGAGACGTTTGATGGCCTTTTTGACCACTTGCTTTGGGAACAGGCTTTATCGAATTTGAATTTTTTTTTTGAGATATAAATACAGAAATAAACAATGCAGAAAAAAATTAAGGGTAAAGTTGTCTAAGTTTAATCCAATCGTTGAGTCGCTCGTGGGGACCAAATATTATCAAAAATTATACTTTTTGAAATTTTGGATCATGATGGCGCAATTTTGAATTTTCTTGCATTATGACTGCTAAGTAATGGCAGTAAAGCTTTTTGCTTAGTAATAAAACATTTACAATTCTTTTTTACCTTTCGTTATCTATTACTTGCATGCTTTTTTACACACATATATATATAATTCAAGGTGAAATACATCGATTGCTCATTCCATTACAAAGCTGCTTATTTCTGTCCCCCACAGGCGGCTGTTAAATTTACGTCAGATATTTGAAAACCGCTATATATGTTCCATACGTATGGATATCTTGTTTTTTAGAAAAATGAAAGGCATTATCAGATTACAGAAGTTGTGGTGATAGATTCAGAAGCACAATCTTCTATTAATGAAAAGAGCCAATTAGCAGACACTGAAGGAAAATTTTTCCCTAATCTGTCAAAAAGGGGAAATTTTCCAAATAATTTTCCTTAGAGATTAATGAGCCTGGAAATTAAATCTTTCCTTGCGGTCGCCAGAAATCTCCGGGGACACCCAGTTAAGAAAAATGTTCCCTCTTTTAGAGAAACGTGTCAAAATTCGCGACATCGATGGATTTTAATTTCCGGCCGTGTCAACCCGATTCATACGGAGAATGGTTTCACTGGGTAAAAAGAAAACAGATAGGTATGTCTGGAGATGGGCTCTCCGAGAATGAAAACTCCTTCTTGATGAGAAGTCACGCATCATTTTTTTTTTGAAAAAATTCTTTTACGAAGAGTATTATTTGCAAGATAGAATACTAAATCACTTTTAAACTATTTTATACTTTAATTAAAATATAGTTTGCTACGTGCTTGTCAATAATTCGCACTTTCGCTTAGAATTTTTTTAATGACATCTTTTAAATAATGATCCATTTGGAAGTTCAAGAGCATTTTTATCAAACAGAGATTACAAAAAAAAAAAAAAAATCATGATTGTGTTAAATAATTTATGCTCGACTCGAGCAATGAAGCAATTCGGAAAAATAGCATCTTAAGTTTAGTACAAATTTCTTTTCTGTCCTTTGGTTTAAAAAATTGCATTTGCCCATTAACATTTCATCTTTACGATGCACCTTATAATTGATGTTCACGCACCTATATCTCCGCCAGTACAATATTGCATGGAATATCTTCATAGTTTATTTTGATAAAACGTTTTACCTTTTAATAGTGTGCGCTGTTATCGCTAGCAATCAGCAAGCGATCGTTCAGACATCTGGTAGCAGTGGAATATCAAAGGTAAAGGGATCTGGTGGCATAACATTTTCGTAGTTCTTTCGTAGTTCATATTTAATTAAAATAAAAGTCCTCTCAGCAAGCTGGAAGGAAAAGGTAAATTCCTTTACATTTAAGTTACTATTTGGCAACATAAATTGTTGATATTAGAAACAGTCAATATTAGGGCTTGAAAATCACTTTTCAGCTCCTAACTTCTAAGATATTGCAGTTATCAAAAAACTTTAAATGCAAAAGTTGTTCGTCTTAATTAGATGCTAATTAGTCTGATTGAATTTATTTTTCTCTTTTCAATATTAAGAAAGTTATAGCGAAATGAAAATTTCAATATTCCACCATTTTCATCCCTTTGAGCTAGACGGGCCATTTACGAACTCGTCCGAGATTTTCAAACTTCTAATAAAATATTTTAAGCCAATTAAAATCCAGACAAAATTATTCTAATTATCCTGCGCAAAAGTTAACATGGGAAAAGCGTTGCACACACACACATATAAAATAAACGTTTGAGCAAAGGATGATTTTGTGTTCTAGGGACCATGATCGCTGAAGAAATTTTTTCCGAAGTCTAGAGAACCATTGCAATAGGTAGTCTTCTTATAGGAATGTTCCTAAAAAGGAAATAATGAATAGATTTCACTTTTAGGTACATTCCTGTAAGAAGACTACTATTTCTTGCAGTAGTCTGCAATACTGTGTCTTGCTTTAGTGCGAAAGCAATCTATGCCTTCTTGCATCTTGGTTGCTGCACTTTTGACCAATTATAATAAGACTACTTTTAGCCAATATTCAGAGATTATTGTCAGAATAATGACCTCTGAATCAGAAGTTACTAATTAGTGACTCGTATTTATTTTATTCATCATCAGAAATGTGATGCAAGTTATTGCACGACTCGAAAACCTTCATCTTGGTATAAAAGTGAACTTGAAAAAAAACACCCGAAAAAGCGCTTGAAGGGTTGATTATTAAATAGACAAAGTAGACAACTGCCTAGGAGTTTTTTAATTTCGCTTTGGGACCTCACAATTTTTAAAGATATTTTCAGTTTTTCCCCCCTAAATTCGTGCATTTATTTGTTTTGGAAGAATCATACATTTGAAAAAAAAATATTTTTATATTTTAAATAATGTATTATTTGCTTTTCAAAACATTATTCGTCTGATTTCTTTATTAAAAAAACTATTTTAAGTTAATTTCTTTTAATGATCCGCAAATAAACATTTTATTTCAATTTGTTGTAATATTTGTTACTTAAAATTGCTTATATAAATATTAAATTGAAATCGATAAAAAATATGGCTTTGGAATATTGGATGAGGATTAGGGTCCCTGAAATTTACATTACTTTAGGGCTTAAACTGGAGGTCCACTCAGATAATGGCCTTGTCATCTGGACGCAATGTTACAAAATTCCTACTCAAATATACTTAGTATAACTTAATATTGATACAAAAGCGAAAACCAGTTTGAACGCTTTTTTTGTCAACTTAATAATGTTCGTAATGACAAGGTGCTAGACAAATAACTCTTCTAAGCTTTCAAGCTTAGAAGAGTTAGGCAAGGCACTAAGCTAAGTACATTTCTGACTAAACTAAACCAAAATATGGGGAATTTAGTAAATCGACTCAACTGCTCTCATATATCAGCTTTTTATAGCCGCTTTGAACTAAAAAGAACAACTGAAAAGAACATTAAGAAGGTATCAATAATATATATATTTTTTTATAATGGAGTATAAGGTAACACTAAAAAACAATTAATTAAGGTGTGCGCTCCTCTGCATTAAATTCACTCTGGAATGAAATTCTTTCGAAAATGGAAACACTGCGAACCATTAGTGAACTAGACGACAGCTGATGAATAGTGCTATAGAAACTCGATTAAATTTACAAATAGAAAGAATTCCTTTACTTCATTATGTGTTCGATAAATGTAAAATGTGACTGGATGTCCTAGAAGCATGGACTTGATATTCAAATTTCTTTCTACTTGATGTATCCGATTTAGATTAAAAATGAGAAGCAAAATATCAGGTCATCTTTGCAATAATGCAAATCAGTGCTTAGTATTTTAAAAGTAAGATGCGTGATAATAAGTTGCTAGTAAATAAGTTTCGAAAATTGGGAGCAAAATATCTCCAGCTTGTTTATAAACGTATTCCATCTTCTTTTTGTATGTTACCAAAAAACATGAGATATTTTATCCAAATAGAAAATAGCAATCGTCAAAAAAAAAAAAAATTCCTAGTATTGAGGAATCTATATGCTTTAGAACTTTTAGTCAGAAAAAAAAATGGAATTATGCCTGACGATTACTCAAAACTGGATGTAGTTAGACCAAAGTTGATTTTCTTGCTTCAGAAACTAAACATATAACTCGCTGTATTATATAAATATATGAATTAAAATATATACATAGATGAGAGTTTTATTTCTGTTCTAATGTATTGTTTATAACGTAAATCATCTTACATACAGTGGCTCAAAAAATTGAGAATACGCCTCACTTTTATTTGATAAATCCGACTTTCAATATAAATAACACATTACCGAGAAGTGAAAACATGTTTTTATTTTTACCTATAACAAATGGTTTAATTTAGAATGAAAATAAAGAAAAATCAACGAAAAACTTCTAAATTAAAAAAAAATTTCAGAAGCATTTTAAATAAACATACTCAGATTTTTGCCTCAAAAAATTGAGAGTACACCAATGAAATTTTTGCAATATCTCGCATAGAAACAAAGTGTCACTGTTAAGTTGCATGTCTTTTGGTTCCTATAATGGCCTCTAAACGCCATAGTACCGATTCGACCAATTTTTAGCGGTATCTGAAGATATTTTATCCCATTCTTCTTGCAATACATGTTTCAAATAGGTTTTGTTTTTGATTTTGTGTTTTTGAACCACTTTTTCGAGTATGACCCATGAATATTTTATAACATTGATGTCGGGGTACTGTGGTAGTGTGTGTAACTGCTGTTTACAATGAAAAAGACACCACATTTTGACGTTACGAGCATTCTGTTTGGGGTCGTTGTCTTACTGGAAAATGAAATTTCCATTTAAACCCAAATTTTTAGCACTTTCCTTTAGATTGCTGCGAAATATATCCAAGTAAACCATATGGTTTATAATGCCATCTATAAGAGTTAAATTTCCGACCCCGGATGAAAGCCATGCAATCTGAAATCGTGACTTAGTCACCACCGTGTTTACCAGTAGGATGTAAATGTTTTGGATCCAAAGCAGTATTAGGCTTTCTCCATACAGTACGATGGTTGTCACTGCCAGAAATGTTGAATTTTCTTTTATTACTAAATATAACTTCCTTTCAAAAGTAATTGGTCTTCAATTGATGAATTTTTGCAAACTTTAAATACTTTATTTGAATTTGCAAGCTGATGAACGGTTTCTCTCTAACAATGCGAATTTTATATACAGCTTGTGAAATGGCATTTCGCATAATTTCAGTACTTACACTTTTGCCTAGGATTTGAGAAGTTACTGCAGCAAGTTGGAAGAACCATATGGTCGCAGCAATCTAAAGGAAAGTGTTAAAAATTTGAGTTCAGATGGAAATTCCATTTTCCAGCAGGACAACGACCCCAAACAGAATGTACGTAAAGTCAAAATGTGGTTTTTCATTGTAAATAGAAGTTAGACACACCACCACAGTACCCCGACATCAATGCCATTGAATATTCGTGGGCCATACTCGAAAAGGTGATTCAAAAATACAAAATTAGAAATAAAATCTATTTAAAACAAATGCAAGGAAAATGGGATAAAACATTTTCAGATATCTCCAAAAATGGGTCGAATCGGTACCATGGCGTTTAGAGGCCATTATAGGAGCCAAAAAACATGCAACTTAACAGTGACGCTTTGTTTCTATGCGAGATATTGCAAAAATTTCATTGGTGTACTCTCAATTTTTTGAGGCAAAAATCTGAGTATGTTTATTTAAAATGCTTCTGAAATTTTTCAATTTAGAAGTTTTTCGTTGATTTTTCTTTATTTTTACTCTAAATTAAACCATTTGTTATGGGTAAAAATAAAAATATGTTTGCACTTCTCGGTAATGTGTTATTTATAATGAAAATCGGATAAAGTAAAAGTAAGATGTACTTGCTCTCAATTGTTTGAGCCACTGTATATTTAATAATTTAAAATATTTTAATGAAATAAATGTTTTTAATAATATTTGATGACAAATACTGTATCCAGACACATTTTGAGAGATTGATTTATCTCGAAAATCGACTTCAATTGATGCTAAATTACTTGTTATTTCTTTTTCCTGAAAAAAAAAAATGCCTAAAAAAACGTGCAGTAAAATGTTGGATGACATTAAGTGTCTGTGATATCACTTGAAAATAATCTTTTGAAATAATGAATAGATTGGTTCTTTGGTTTTGATAATTATTTTAAATATGTATGAGGCGGTTTAGAAGTGTATAATAAATGTAGACGAAATTTATTGAACAATTTTGAAAATAAAATATAATACATTTTATTATTAAAATTAAGAATAATACTATTCCTAGGCCATTTATTAGAGTGTATTATTCCACTGACAGGTTTTCTATTTCCTCCATTAAATCCCAACGAGTCATTTGAGTCAACTTTGGACTAAACGTTTGAGTCAAGGTGCAACACATTCAGCTGCGGCGGCTGAAAACTAATGAGCGGAAACAAAATCTCATATGTGGTTGTGTAGAAAACATATGGATAGACGAATTCAACTGCAAAATACGATGCCAGTGCAATATCTTGTTCACAAAGTTTAGATCTGAAAATTGAAAATGTAATCATATTATTGATTAATAAAAGAGTATTTTCTGTAAGTTTTATTTTGCGTGCCATATGTTTCTGTATGTATATTTTGTTATAACCCGAACTTTCCCTGCTTTTATTGAAAGCATCTGAATCATCCCTATCACCAACTCGTGTTACTATTTTTACGACTAGTTTTTTTTTGTCTCTGTTTGTTGAGATTTTTCTTTTATTTTCGTAGATTTTTTTACTTGATTATTTTTATTGAACTCTCATACTTGCCTTTTCCCATACTTTTTGCAGCTTGTATTGGGAAAAAGGTTTTATTCTATTCATTAGTTTTAACTGCACATGTCTTCGAATCGCAAAATATATTTTATGACCCTTTTCACAGTTTTTGATTATTCGTTTTAAGTTAAACACAGTAACCATAAATCCATTGATATTTAAGAATCTAAGATTTTTGTCTTATCTGTTATTTTCAAAGTTGTGGAAACACAATCTACTACATTATAACGAATACAGCCAAATAATGATGATGTTTTAAGTTACCGATAATAAGGTAATAATATTCCTTTAAATTATATAAAATGTGTTTTGGTATACCCTATTAATGGTCTGCAATTGCCTTTTTCCGATTTTTAACTCAGGAGTTTTTTAGATCTACAGAAAAAACTTTTTCATGGTTTGATTAATTTATCTCAATTTCAAGGTATGGTTCATAGATATTATCCCTTCTTTTTTAAACGTAGAGCTTCAGCTCAAAATACACATTTAAAAAATATACATTTAGCTAGTTCTTAGTTCTGAGTATTAAAAATGTACCAAACATAATTTATTAATATATAATCCGATTGATATAAAATATGAATAACAGATGAAAAAAATCGCTACTAAAATTTGATGCACAAACTGTGTTTTAAAGAAATTCATGAAATATCTTTTAAAGTTATATTTTAATCGGATGGCTAGTAGATGAGACTTTTATAGCTCAAGCTATGTTTAGTTTTATATTTTTTAACTATATACAGAGTTGCTTGGAATTGAAATATTTCCATACATAATATTTTTAATGTAAAAAATAATTTTGTATAACTTAGAATAATTCACACAATGCCTTTATTTTAATACTCCACTTGATTGCTTGATTGTTACTTGCAAACGATTGAAAATGAAGACTTTATCAATTCCTTTAGACATTGTTAAATGACTACATTAAACCAATAAAGAATTCAAAAGACATGAAACAGAAATTTAAAAAAAAAATACTGATAGAGTAGATCAGAGTCTTATTGCATTTCAAAATCTTCTGCGCTTAATTTGAAAAGAACCAATAAATTTCTTTCCTTGAAATGTTTTTTCCGGAAAAGAAAGTACAGGAGAAGGAATTTAGTATCTCTGAAAAGGTAAAAGTTTCAATTTTAATATGATATTAAAATACGCCGAAAAAATAATTCCTAAGTTGCAGAAAACTAACAAAATTTCGTTTTATTTCTAATTAATCGAATATATAAATAACTTTTGCACTTTTTAAAGTTTTTTTTCTTATCCTAAAGAATATATGACTGCTAAGTTTAGTTGAAACAGGTTCGATCGTCTAGGAGATGTGGAACATGCATAAGTATATAGACAGAATGCCACAATGACCTTTTATATATATAAAGGTGATTGAAATTCGGGATGTATAATATATTCCGAATATAATGGATTCACGCCTTGCGATTACTGTTACTAATTAATATCGTTAAGCGTCGCAATGTAAATGAAATTTCTTAATAGTTTTGCTATTAAGAAGTAAAATATATATTTTTTAAATATCCGAAGAGTTGCAGTTTCTACAAATACCTTACCATTAAATTATATGTTTCCAGATTTCAAAATAAAAAGCGCTCTTTATTGATACCATTTTCAGTGCTTGTAATTTTCATTGAGAAAGAAAAGAACGCATTAAAGAATCTAATATTCAAAAATTCATTTTTCCTTTAAATTTTAATTACGTTTAGAAACTCTTCGAAAGATGGTGCAAAATTGTTATTTTAGTTAAATTTAGTTTTAAATATCTACTTTCGAGAGTATTATCCTTTAAAATATCTGGCAATTTTATTTCAAATAAAAAATAATTAATGGCGTGGTTTTAAAATTCTTTAAAAATGTAATTCAATAGATCGATACATATTTAGTAGCTGTGAAAATTAAGCATATGCGTTGGATATATTAGAAATACTAATCATATAAAATAATATTAGCTGTTGGTTCGACACAAATAATTTTTAATATTTATGAAGTTATAATAAGATTAACGTTTATATTATAAAATTATATTCATATATACATATGCGTTGAATGTATTAGAAATACTAATCTCATAAAACAATATTAATTTCTTAGATGTTGGTGCGAAACAAATTATTTTTGTTTGTGAAAGTTTTGATAATAATATTAACAGTAATATTACAAAATTATATTCATTAATGAGATTTTGTGTATAAAATATTTGTTTCGAATTTTTAAAAAGATTTTTTTCCCAAATATATTTCTCTATAAATGGCACAAAAAACGTCATTTTCTTCAAATACGCCCATAAAAATACTGTCGGCAAAACAGCCAAGAAGAGGGGTGATCAAAAACGTTCTTTTAGGCCTTTCCGTTTCAAAATCGTCTTCCGAGTCAGTGAGTGAAATGGATTTTCAACGTATTTCCTCCGCCATTTCGTATGGCTGTAGAGAAATCCTAATTTTTATCGTCTTTTAGGTTGAAAGCGAGAAGTTTTCGGCTCATTAAAGCCTCGTTCCTGGAGCTTCCCCGTCTCTCATCCCCAAGTCCCTCTCCCCCTATGCCATCAACTTGAGAAGCCCGCTTGGTGCGTCCGGTAATCACTACCAGGAAGCGTGAAATCGAGAAAATTAAAAACCAGAGTTTTCCGGTTTTCCCCGTACAGCCGAAGAAAAATCGTCTGCTTAGGAATATGTAAATGAGAAGGGGAGATGCTATTTCAAAAAGGGGGGGGGGTGAGTAGATATGTACCAGGAGGAAAGGATTCTACGCTCGGGAGATGAAATTGTGTAACAGGTTGTGTAGTTTGTTTTCAATGTAGTAAGCGTTTATCTTTTGTAATTAAAGAAGTTTCTGGAAAGGAAAAAAACTCGCAGGTAATCAAAAAACTTCGCTACATGAATTTTTTGGTGCTTCTCTATTTCGTCCTGTTCGCAAAGCATAATCATGGCAGTTTTTCAAAAGTCCATGTTTTTAATTAAACACATAAATTTAAATTTTACGCGATGTTTCTCTTCTTTTAAAGAACTAATGATTTCATTTCTTTGGGTTCTGCAGCAAAGATTGGATGCAAACGACTTTTTCTAATTTTTGAATCAACTATAACATCATAAGCCATTATGCAGTTTTCATGCATGCAGAACTAATTATCTGCGCTGTAGGATATTTATGAAAGAAAGGACTGTTTGCCTCAGTTTTTACTATATACTCACAGTTTATGTATAGAAGTTTTCAAACAGAGCGATCCAAATTGGAGTCTTAATAATTTTTTTTGAAATGGCATATAATGGAAGAAATCACACAATACTGACAATTTCTACAGCGTCCTTATAAATGTTCAATGTATCTGATTAGAAATTTAACCTATAGTTAAGCTCCTCCTACACTTTGACAATAGTATTGGTATTCATGGAATTATTTTGTACTGATACCTGTCTCAGTTACTTATAGACTTGGACGAAATTTAAGGAAGAACAGTCAGTGATAATGAATCCGTTGATAGTCATACTTTGGCAAAAGTGTTGGATGCATTTAGCCATCGTTTGGCTGCTGATAATGTATAAATAATACATTTGTAATAATACTGAGGGAATTTTCATACTTTAAAAGGTATCCGACTACGTTAAAAACACTGGTTATCGACCACGTTGGCGAATTTCTTTTTTATTATTAATTCTTGTACAAAGACTTTCCTCTTTCCAAAATATTCCTATCATCCAGGAGAATTTTAAACAATTTTTTAGCTAAAAATTGTCTTCAGCTTCAATTTTCTCAAAACTTTAATTTTCATAAAATTCTCCACCGTTAACATGATAACTAATAGAGGTATGTACATAAAAATTTCAGCGTATGTTATAAATAATGTGGACAATAAAATGAACCAAACGTTTTATTTTTGGTGAAATACTTTTCCATTTATAGGTTTTTTTAGAAAAATTAAGTTGTAAATTTATGGAAAAAATGTATATATGCATATATTTTTACCCATAACTTCTTTGCATCTCAAAATATTTCTTAGATTTTGGTTCATTTAATTCATCATTATATTCTATAACTTGTGTGCAAAGAAAAATAGGATTTCTGCATTGCAATTTTGTGTAGAGTGTTAACCGTTTTGGTTAAATTTCATTAAAATTTACTACAAATTTTCCTATTTCTCAAAATATATATTTTCAAATATTATTTTGTATTTATAGTGTTTATAATTGACAATACATCTAAAAACCATAAATATTTTTTTAAAAAAAATCCAACTTTTCAAAAATATTCCTTTGAACGTAGTCGGAAGTATTCTACAATTCATTATTCTATTATTATTTTTTTTTTTTTTGGCTTTCGTAAAATTAAATTAATGGTCATTCTTTTTTGAAATATTCTGTAATAAAATTCTTTGAAATATTTTCAAATAACAGCTTTATTTTATCAATTTTTTTATAATAAATTCTAGATGGATTCATTTTTCAGATTTTTTTTCTTCGATTATAAAATCAGATTAATTTTGATCCCTCAGAAAAAAAATTAAACTTAGAAAAACTATAAAACTTTACAGAAAATATTCTATTATAAATTGTATGATGCAAAAATCGTAAGCAGCTTTATCTACAGAATGTTTCTTTTTGCCATATGATTAAAATCTGAAAATATTCATATGCTAATTGTTAAAATTTGAGACTGCCGGATATGAAATAAAGTTATTTCTTAAATAGTTGATAAATTGAAAATGTTTTTCAAAATTTTAAATTAAAAAAATTTAATAATCTTTAAATTGTTCTTAATAACTTTGTAGAATATTACCTTACCAAAACCATCTTTAGCCCAATTTAAAACATTAGTTTCTTATTTACCTTAATTTTGTTTCATTTTAATTATTTATTTAACTTTAATCAATTTTAAAAAATAAATTTTAAACACAGTTAGGGACTATTTCTATTTCTGCAATGAAATCGTAACGTTTTATTTTTTTTTTATCTAATCTCTCACTCTGTTTTCATGCCATTGTTATGATAAAAAGATGCTTCTTTAGACATTGAAGGCAAATCAGAATTTCAATTTTCATGAACTTGATAATACTTTAAGATTAACATTCTTTCTGTAAATTGCCGAGTCTGTAAATCGGCTAACATATGATGTATATTGGTTTGTGAAAATAAGCATGAACTGTTATAAGCATACTGAATAAGCATCATGCTGTTATGTTCCGCTCCAGAATTATGAAATTTAAATAGATTCTTTTTTAACAGAAGTTGAGAGCATTTCAATATGTAAAGAAAAAAATTTAAAAATAATTTCAAATTTATTTTAAAAATTAAGGTTATATTTTAAACTTACTATATATTATATAATCTTCAATTTGAAACAAAGACGTTATAAGGAATCTATTCAATTAATTAACTACCGAAGTATTCTAGAACCGCAGCAGCTTAATGATATGGACTCTCTTTTGACTAGAAAGTTCTACATTCGAATCCTATTCCACAAAAGGCCTGACTGGTAGTCAAACTTGATGTCGTGGATTAAATATCCGCCGGCTAATGTATTAGTTTTGAGAAGCTGCTGAGAGCTTGGATATCGTCCTCGTTATCTGACAACGATTTTAAATGACGAAATCTCTACCAAAAATAGTTATCTTATTTTCAATTTGAACACCATCATAAATAATCTAATATAAAAAATAATCAAAATATTAACAAATATTATTAAAGGACAACAAAATTCAAAATGACATAATTCTTCAGTGCAAAATATTATCCTGCATAGATTATTTTCACGAATGTCATATTATGTCCCATAAAACTTTCTGTCATCTTAAAATACAACTCAGAAATACTATCTCCATCATTACCAAAATGGAATTTGAAAAATCTTTTTCCCCAACTGCATGAGAATGCAGCGCCTCTAAAGGATGTCTCGAAATCTGGTTCCGCGGTCCAGTCTCCAGTGAGTGTTTGATTAAATTTCTTACCTGTCATATTTCAGGTGGGTTTGACAGCGAGGATGGGGTCTTTCTTTCCCCTCCTCTTATTAAACTTACCCTCCAGTGAGAATTTCTCTTCTAACAGAAGATCGGTTTATGAAGTTTGGTATCCAGGGTAGGCATTTTTTTTGTTGTTGCAAAATTGCTATTTATGTGGTCGACTTTATTATGGATCTCAACGGGTGTGGGGAGATGTTGGTTGAAGTACCTAATCAACTGCATCTGTGTATTAATATTGCCTTTTTGTTCGTAACTTACAAAGAAACCTTAATAAAAAATGAATATCACTCAAGAATGTCAAATACAAAAAAGGCTAATACAACCTTAATAAACAAGATCTTAGTTAATAGGACGGCAATGGATGATTGCTAGTGACAGGCTTAATATAAGAAATAAAGGGTCTAAGTATTCGAGACCCATTTCTCTGAAGATTTATTTGAGTTTTGGGTTTCAGCATATTAACGCAGGCAACTATATTAAAATATTTATTTTTTGAGAAAAATATCAAATATTAATTATTTAGTAAATTAAAAAATATTTTGTGGCTTCTCCACATTCATTTCGAATCAAATTATCCCACAAAAAATATTTTATACTAGCCTAAAATTCTAAATTCAACCTTTTTAATGATATCAGTTACATTTTCGTGAAATGTTTAAAAATTTTAAAAATAATTGAACAAAAGCAGACGATTTTTAAAACAAGGACATTTATACATAGTGCATTATTAGGCAACGGTAAGATTTAAAATACTCTACTTTTATCTTTTGATATTTTTGTTGAATTTGTATAAATATTTTTCGCAACAATTTTAATTGATTTTAAAAGAGTTCATAAAGAATTGTTGCCAAAACATATTAGAAGAATTCGGATAGAACTTTAAAAAAAGTATAAAAGCAAAAAATTAACAATTTATATCAGGAAAAGCTATTGATATGATTTTTAAGTTTTTAATGAATGTAAAATTAGCTATTTAATTTCTTGTTTTAAAGCGTTCATTAAAACCTTTTTTAATGTTTCTACATTTGTAATTAATAATATTAATTGTAATTAATAATATTATTAATAATAATGTTATTAATATTATTAATAATAATGTTATTAATATTATTAATGTTGCAGTTAATATTATTAATTCTTGGAGAAATATAGCTATCGCCGATTTTTACTTCCTCTTCTTACTTACGTCAAATCCAATTATTGGTTGACTGTCTGCTGATCTGTACTTTCAGAAATATATAAATGCGATAGTTCAAAAACATAGTGACTTAAATACATCAAATTTGGTATGAGATTTTGTTACTACATGTGCATTTTTGTGTCACATTTTTTTAACTGATTGAGAAAAAGTCTTCTGAAACACAAATTCGATTTTTGGCGACTATTAACATATGCCCGGGATAATCGCCAAATAACTCACAAAGGATGATATTTTAGATTTAGTAAAACCACTAAATAGTTAATATTTCGTAACTATTGTACGCCAATGCCATGTAAGGCATTCTTTGGTATGACAAGTTTATTAGAGAGTACGCTAGAAAGTTTTGAGCAGACCACTCCGGCTGTTTTTTTTGTTTAATTTATATTTTAAATGTAGTAAAAATGTTTTAGATGCTAAAAACTATTTAAATACTCTCATATTTTATATAAAAAGTTTTTATATCAGGCATGAAAATATTTCAAACCCTAGCAATCGCGGTTATATCATCTAGGAGTGTTATAAGCACTGATTCTGCAAACAAATAATTTTTAACATAAAAACTTTTTTTTTTTACTTTTAAAATTCGACTATCTTCCATAAACTATGTTGTGTAAAACTCTTTCAGTCAATCTAGACAATCGGAGACGAGACTTAGAAATCTAAAAATTATTTCTGATTTGAGGCTGGAATTTCTCTCTCTCGTTTCTTACCCTAACTGTAGTGGTATTCAGCAGACAGATCTCTTTCTGGTTTTAAGTGTGGATCTGCAATCTGCAATGGCACCCTTCCATGCTAATCTTGCGATCCGTTGCTGACTTGATTACGATTTGGGGGTTGACGCCTACGCGGTTAATTCCTCTTTCTAATGGATCCCCTCGTCCCTAAGCCCCTGCAAATACCATTACTGGGATGGAGCCGCAGAAATTGGGATGCTTTGGGTGGCGGCTCTTAGAACTAATGAACCGGCAGAGAGCTTATTTGAGAGCCGGCGACCGATTACGTGGCTTCCCAAATTTCTTGAATAATTGCTCTGCCAGAAGATTTGATGAGAAAGGGCCGACGTGGAAATGAGGAAGAAAATAAGACACTTCCTGAGTGGGTGCACCGCCAGTGAGATGCCCGAACCATCAAGTTGCTGTTGCAACCTGTTTGACCGAAAGAGTCGTGTGCAGGGATCTAATCTGTTCAGTTAATAAACTCTCTCCTTCCTGATTATGCGATGCGAGTTAAAATTGCAAGCAATATCGACGTCCGAATATGACAAGGGATTATGTGCTGTTGCTGATCGCGTAAGTGACAAGGATCGATGCGAGTTTGTAGTTGGGCTTTTAGTAATTTTGAAGTTTAGTCAATGCAAAAGTAAGAAGAAGATTTTGTTTCGAAGCAATCAATATATTTTAGCTGGAAAAGAATATTATTTTATATTTTTTGATTATGATCCTTCAATCAACAAATTGTGACAATGAGTCGATGTTTAAATGATGTCCAATAGAGATATAGCATTTTTTTCCAATTGTAAACTTATATCTATATGTCGTAAAGAATTATATTTGATGTTGTTTGAATCAATAAATGCATTGCTGAAAAAAATTATCCTGTATAAATTTTTATACAACTTGCAGGTATTGTTAGCCATGTTTAATAAAATAAACTTAAAGATTTAAAATTTCAATAAACAAATTTTGCGTTTCTGCGATTTAAATTGGCCGACAAGGAGCTTCCAATATAATTTTTTAGACGATTTTTGAAACATTTCAATTTCCAAATCGAGGAAGATAATTTAGTAAATGGACGGATTTGATCGATGTGGCAATTCGATAGTCTTAAATGATAAAACTAGAAACTTTATGCCTCGTTCAATTTTGAACTCAAAAAAGGTGGACTTTTTTTGTTTAAATTTTAGCGCATCAAGTGTATTATAGTATGCATAGCTAATATGGCTGTCGAACGTCATAAAAAAAGTAGATTTTGTAAGAGTGCCTTTATTGACTTAAACAACATCAAAATTGAATTTTATTTTCTTTAAAGTACATTTTTCTGCTTGGAAATGTATGCTAATCTCTAAATATTTAGAAATCAGATATCGAATATTAAAAATAGTGTAGATATATCATTTTTCAATATTATCAGGCCATAGATTGTCATAGAAGTTGTGCTACATTACAATCGGTTGTTAAGGAAGCTGTTACATTGTAATTTAGTGAGAAGCATCAGGGACAAGTGCAGAGCAAACAAACGTTTTGACTAAACTGAACTGGGCATTATATTTTTAAAACACTGTAAGGGAGCCAAATGACAAATGCTGTTATCTGGTACAGGAAAGTTGAATTTCCTTTGATCCATTTTGGTTTTGTATAAAAAAAAAATACTTTCCAATTTTGAAAACGACTGATATATCTGCTAGGGAGATGAAGGTAGGCACTGCAAGTACATTCATGAAAAATCGCTGGTGAGTTAAGCAGGTTCTCGCTTCTCCTGGCTATATTATGCTGGTCTAGATGATAGAATGCATCTCTTGCGAGAGAAGTTGAGCTGTAGCTGTAGTATCATATGAATGGTGTCCTTTCTCAGCTATTGTGCTGTTATTGCTATTACTATTATCATTCACTTTACTTCAAATGTCTAGAATGGACGGGTAGTTGTGGTTTACGCTTCAGAATGATTCATGGCTCAGTTTATCAGAAACAGGGGAGTGGAAAAATCTTATTTTGTCAAATGTCAGGCAATTTTAGTAGGATACAAAAGGTTATTTTAATAACTAAAAAAAGTCTGCTACTTCCAATCGCGTTTAAAATTGGTTTATATGCATTTACTTGCGCAATCATTGTTCACGCATACTTTATATTTTTACTTTTTCTTATACGAATTACGCAAAGTGAACACATTGTAACCTTCAAAAAATTTAACCTGGCGTTTTTGACGAATCTCAATTTTCAAAATTTCAAGAATTTGAAAAACGTACTTTTGGATTAATATCGTCCTGTCTATATGTTAAAACGAATTGTTAAAACTCCAAAAAGACTTTGTGCTAAAGGAACTAAAGTTGGTAAATTGTCTTTACTTGAGTGGGCCGCTGTGGCCTGGTGGTAAGGTCCAGGCTTCGGAACCAGAGGGTTTCAAGTTCGAGACCCGATTCCACCGAAGAGCCGTCGTGTAAGGGGGTCTGTTGCACGGTAAATCCGTCCTGACCAAACGTTCTCCTGCTGGTGTGGTGTGGAGAGAGGGGTACCAGCTCAGGTGTCGTCCTCGTCATCTGACCACGGTTCAAAATGACGAGATCCGTCCCAAAATAGCCCTAGTGTTGCTTCAAACGGGACGTTAATATTACTAAACTAAACTTGTCTTTACTTGAAATCAATCTAATCAAAAACTCCATTTCACTATGAATGGTCGATTCAGTTTGCATACGAATTCATTTCGAAGCGGTTCCTATCATTTGTGTAAATATTTATTACACTTAATAATAATTTTTTACTTCGAAAAAGTAAGTTTTTAACCCATAAAACTTTGAAAAGTATGTTTAATGTTAGTTTTTGAAGAATTTAATGTACTGAAAATATAATAGGCTACTATAGATTCTGTTTCTAAGAAGTAATTCTCAATTTTTACACGTTTTGGAATATCTTATCTAAGGAAAGGCACTTAAAACTTGGTTTTCAATGTTTCATGTTTTTGAAAATACAAACCGGCAAACAGTCAACCCGTTATTGGATTTGGTTGAAAATTATTTGGGAGTCTCTACGCTATAGATGTTGAATATTATCTACCTGGACTCTCTTCTTTTTGTTATTATCATATTAACTTTAGATTCGGACTGCTGAACTTCTGAACAGATTTTACTTAAAACTTGATAAAAATCGGAATATTTGGTGTAAAGACCGTATAAATAATTTCAACCGTTTACCTCAAATTGTTCTGGAGTTATCTTTGTCAAAGACAGACAGACGGGCATTATTTATAAATGTGCTTTTCAAACTCAGTGAGGTTGTGGTGACGCTTTATAAGCCAGATAACAGCTACGAGACATGAGAAATTTCTTTTGTCTAGTGGTCTTGTTACTCGGCTACGAACCCAAAGGTTGCGAGTTCGATCCTCGCCTATCGCTAATAGCAACATTGGTGACCCGATGACGTGATACGCAAAAAACCTTCATACAACTGTTGTAGCGCCCTCTACCAGAAATAAATAAAATGAAAGCTGATAAATAATCAGCCAATAAAAAATGAAAAAAAAAATGTAGCTGATAAACAATCGGCCAATAAATAAAAAATGAAGCTGATAAATAATCGGCCAATAAGAGAAAAAAAAT
The DNA here is from genome assembly GCF_947563725.1 of Argiope bruennichi. Lineage (NCBI taxonomy): Eukaryota > Metazoa > Arthropoda > Arachnida > Araneae > Araneidae > Argiope > Argiope bruennichi. Next base: position 51,862,756 of record NC_079155.1, on the reverse strand, counting down.
GCAGCTGATAAATAATCAGCCAATAAATAAATAAAAGCTGATAAATAATCAGCCAAAAAAAAAAAATGGATAAGACGCTACAGCCAATATATCACCACTAATAACAGCAAAAACTGGACAAAAAATCGTTCGTCTCACCTCCGACGAACTGAAGGGGGAGTAATGTGGTGACGCTTTATAAGCCAGATAACAGCTACGAGACATGAGAAATTTCTTTTGTCTTGTGGTCATGTTACGCGGCTACGAACCCAAAGGTTGCGAGTTCGATCCTCGCCTATCGCTAGTAGCAATAAGGTCTAAAACGTGGTGATTTGTCGAAATTTCGTGTTTGAACGATTGACGATGACTATATTTTCTCTATACAACGTAGACGAAAAAGTAAAAAAATGACTCATTGGAATGCAGTTTATTTACTAATTGATTCAAGTTGAGAAGACACAGTAAAAGGCTGATTGTTTAAACTTTCTTTTAACTGAAATGTTGTTGGTTCAATAGCTTGAAAAAAAAATAGATATAGTTTTAGAAGATTGTTACTTTATCAACTTAAAGGCTTTGTCGCTAATCCGTCCAAATACATTTTTCTCTTTCCGTAACTTGCAAATAAATGGTGGAAATATTTTAACTCCCAAATAAAAGGATGGATAAAAATTTTCCTTTCATCATTCTTAATCTGATTTCTTCGAATGCGCCTGTTTAAGGAGGAGATGCTGAAATTTTAAACTGCCTGAAAGGAAAGGAAAGTGGATCAATGGAGGAGATTCGAAATTCTTTGCTAACCAGTCAAAGCAAATGACGGCGGCCCGGGATTCATCAAAGCACTTGCTTTTATCAATCTCTCCGAATCAACTTTACTCTAATCGTTTATTTTGAAGAGTCGTCGAGTGCTTTACGACGAGTTTATTAATTTGATCCTTAAGGATTAATAAATCTCCCGAAGAGCGATACAAAGTTTGGAAGGAAAGGTGTTTGATGGCTCTAAATCTTTTTCACCCTGCCAGAGTCTTAGAATGATTTTATTCGTTCATTCTTAATTACAGTTCTTTAATGCTTGTATTTTAATCTTCTTTTTGTGTTTGTTGTGTTCCTCAAAGTGGAAAATGGATTCTGAAATTGAAAAACGAAACTCCACAAAGAAATGAATTTTTTGCGTTTCATTACCAAAATATATGCTATATACAACTAAATTACCTTTACAAAATGCATTGTTAAATGAAGTGAATAGTTAATGATTTGAATGGAATATGTATATTTTTCATGCCCTTTTTTGAAAACGGAAATTCTTTTCAGATTAAATGTCCACAGAAAGTTCCAAGTATCTAAATTTTTGAAGAAATTGCCAAAAATATATAATATAGAATCTTTTGAAGCATGAAAATAATCCTGAGTGTGCATCTTACGCTTGAAGTTTTTTTGGCAAGTTAAAAATAACGTTTAATTTCCTTAAAGAAACGGAAAATTCAGTGTCTTCAAGGTCAGCTCTAAATTTAACTTTTAAATTGAATTACAAAATAATAGCTAGCTCTATAGCATATATATTTTTATATGAGAAAAATTAACTGGTATTTCTCTTGGAAATATTTTTAAATTTTTTAAAAAATGTATTTTGATTTTTAAAGTTTTTAAAACGATGTTAGACATTTTAATATGAAAGCAAAAAATTTTCATAATTATAAGTCGCTAAAAATACTTATTAACATCATTATTTCCTTAATTCAAAAGAAAATAGGTTTTTTTTTAGAAGTATCGAAATTATATTTAAACATGATATTCTGTTTAGTTGGTATACTATCTGAAAATTGCACAATGAGAAAATCATTCAAGCAGGTAATTCAGTTGCAGGTAATTCAGACATTACCTAGAACTAACAAATTCGGAATGCGTTGACTTGTAAGAAATACTTAAAAATTTTAAAAAACTATTTATTTATTCTATACTAATCTAATTATTAACGATTTTCCCTCGTTTTGTTTGGAAGATATTATTGCATAAAAATCCTATTACATTGGTTGAAAATTGAAAAGAAAATATGGATACCTTTTATGGATATCAATTTTATTTTCTTACAATTATTTATCTGATTTTAAGAAATTTTGAAATTACTGTTAAACATATTTTAAACAATATTTTCAATTGTTTTAATTATTGTCTTTATACGTACTTACGAACGCTGAGATGATTTTAAACACATTTTTGTACGCGCATCATTGCCATAATTAAAAGTAATAACTAAAGTTAACAAAATAATGCATTAATTAAATTAATGCATAATTAAACTAATATGTTATTTTATTTTTAAACATAAGCATTTTAAAAATAAAATAACACTTTCTTCTTCTACAATGCTTACAACCAGACACTCGAATGTCCTTTAAATATTTTTTGAACAACAAATAGATATTTATTTTATAAGCAATTTATCAAAAGAAAGAAAATACTATAGCTCTGTAGATACGAATAAGTGGAATCTTTTCTAAGCCAAGATTGAAAAAAAAAAAAAAAACTTTATTTCTGTAGTATAAAAATTCTAATAAATCCAAAACGTTTTTCTTTTACATAAGATGAAATACACCGTTTCCATATTTGTTTCTCAACAAAATATGCCATTCCTATTCTGTTTGTTTTCAGAAACGCTATCTACAATTCATGCAGAGAACGGGAAAAATAAACCCAAGATTAGCCATCATCCAAACCCAATAACTCAAACGAGATACACTCAAAACAAAACTTTGAAATGATGCGCCGATAAGAAGGGGGAGCTTAACGGTTGGCCAATTCCTGTTCGCATCAGAAAAATGATCGTGGAATCATCAGGATGATGGGGTTTGGGTTTTGATCTCTGGTGATGATCTGCGAATAAGTGATTCTCCTCAATGAGCATCATCACGGGATCGTTGGATCGATATTTTCGAACCATCGATACTAATCTTTGAATACGAATGATGTTGAAAGAGAAAGAATTGTCAGATGAACCGGCCAGTGAGTTATGACTGCGTATCATGCTGAGCGGAATATTAACAGAGGTTTCATTTGTTTCAATAATATTGCATTATATTAATATATACGATATGTTGCATGTCACTTTTTTTTAACGATGATGCTCTTTGTGAAAAGGCTATGGTATTTTATGCCTCCTAATAAATTCAATGCGGCCTCATTTTGGATATTGATTTAAACAAAATGATAAATACTTTGATGTGTATTGTGTATCGTTAGGTATCGAAAAATGATTTACAACTTTTTTTAGGTAGTTTTTTTTATAGGAAAACTACCTGTTGCAATTGTTTTCATGACAAGACTTCGGAAATATTTATTCAGTTCTTCAACGATCATGGTCCTTAGGACCTAAAATCACCGTATCATCGTCCATCAAAAGTTTATACATGTAAGCCTTATTTTATGTGAAGCATGATGCAGTTTGAAGACAGTGAAGAGACTTTTCATTTCGTGACGTCGTTTTATTTCATTTTGAAGAAGCAGGCATATGTACAAGCGATGAGCGACGAGCAACACACACACAACACAGAAAGGAAAAATAAGGAAAAAGCTCTTGGATATTTTATCCCTGGTCTTATATAACCTGAGATTTTGATAGGAAAAACATTTCGTTACAGTGTTAATAAATTAAGATTTCGATAGGGATTTTTGTTACACGCGTCAAAGAGGTAGGAGAAACACGGGGATCTTTTAAAAAAGAATGTATCTAGTCAGCGGTATTTTGGAGTGTGGGAAAGTTAGGCTTTTAGCCGATTCAGGAATTTTATAAAGCTTCTCTTGAATTAATTAAGCAGAGAAAGGGGAATTGGACCACGAAATAAGAGAATGAACTTTCTATGGGCTAAATTAAGATAAAACCTCGGAAATTAATTAAATTGAAATTAAGAGTGTAAAATATCATTACATACATATAATAAATGTATAACGTTTTGACCATGTTATCTTGTGAGCAGGATAACAAGAGTAATTTTGTTTGGATTTCAACTGGCTTGAAATATATTGTTAGAAATATAAAAATTTCGGACGCGTTCCTAAATGGTCCATCTAGTTGAAAGGGGGTGGAAGTGGTGATTAGCGCCTCATTAAGACGAATCCACTTTTGTATACAAAGTGTTTCGATAATGCAATATCTTAGAATTTAGGGGCTGAAAAGGGATTTTTCAAGCCCTAATTTTGATTGTTTCTAACATCAGCAATTTATGTTGCCAGATAGTAACTTAGATATAAAAGAATCTACCGCTGCCTTTCAGCTTGCCGAGAGGTATTGTTTTACAATGTAACGATAGTTTACATCCTGAGTACCGAAAGCTGTTTTTTTTAAACTAATCTTTCCCTAATAGTAAACTTAATTTGTAATAATTATTTGGATACAGATTTGGCAGTTCAAAAGTATAAGATGAAAAATTGATATATTCAGTGTTCTTGTGGTATTTCAAAGGTATATTTGATTAGTATAACGCATTTATAGCATATTGAAATCATAGTATTTATAGTTCAATCTTATCTGAGCACGGTATATTCGAAAAGCCTGGAATGGAGACTGAAGGTATTGTTTTCATCCTAAAGTTTCGCTCATAACCAGCGTAATTAAAAAAAAAACTGACGCAGAGATAAGCAACTGCAACAAAATTTCTCACTGCATTGTACCTCCAACTGGAGTCTTCCTGTAAATGAAATATGAATGCATTCAATTTCTTTTAAGTATTCAGAATAAAAGCAGTCTTCTGCCATGTATTGGGCATAAACGAGATTTCTGCGTTTCATGAGTTTCTAGGTGTTCGAAGGTCATTTCGCCAATAGAAAAGATCACACTTCCTAATCCTTACATAGTCTATCTCGCTCATATGGGATTAGATTTGCCTATGGGTCATCACAAATTTCATATATTCTGCTTTATTTTTATAATAGTTTGATTTTGCCCTAAAGTATTTTGTGTTTTAAGTAGAACATTTGTATTTGTCATTTTCTATATTTTTCTATTTAACCCGCATACATTTTGCACACATCCATTTAGATATCTAATTGTCAGGTGATTTAGAAAGGTTTTGGCATATAACAATAACTTTTTAAATAACCTGATTATATCTATCATGAAATCGGATATTTATATCCAAAAATATTTTGAAAATAAATTCCATTAGAGCATGAGTGAGAAAGTGACGGTAATGGCAATGCTATTTTTGTGATGCAATGATGTGAGAGATAAATTTTTAGCTCATGTTTAATAAATTTATTTGTTGGATTTGGCTTCAAAAATCATTCAGTTATAAAGGATTTTAGAATAATTCTGCCAAACTGGAAGTGAACTCTACTAATTTTTGTACATGGAATATCTTTCGACAGCCGCCACTCGCTACAAACTGCATAAACCATGCAAAACAGCCATCGAGACAGACTCGGTTGCTCTCTGTTAAAGGTATTCCTTTCTCACACGCCGCTGGACTCACAGAAAACTTCCCTTCCTTTGGGATGCATTTTGATGAAATAGTTAAAAACATCCCAACGGCCATAACTTTGGAATATGCAACATAGATTTGGCACGTAGTCACTGCAACCTCTTGAATTGCACGTGACAATGGCTCACCTCAAAATTTTGAAACGTTAGTTCTCTATGCGACCTTTTTATGGAAAGCCTTCATTTCCAAGCTGTTTTATCGAAAGATTTCTTAATTTTGAAAAAGTTGCGAAAGTTTTCTCAGTTTAAATGCCGATTATGTCAAATATTATGTCAAAATAATATAATATTTTTATTGCGTATTTCTAAGTTGAAAAAAAGTTTTCAAACTTTTTAAATATTATTTAAATGTCGATAAATTTTTTCATTTCCTACAAAACAAGCCAAGATTTTTGTGTAATCAACTTTTCAAAACTAGTTTCATCCTATTTAAAGAAGAACGGTACTTGCTGGAAGTCCTTGATAGTACAGAACTTTCTGCTAGCTAGTTGCTTCAAGCATTCAAAATTTTCGTCTCTGTAAAGTTCAGGTTGAGAGTGTTTCATCGTGATAAGTCCCTTATGATGTCATATTATCCGTGAAAACATCACATTCAATGGACAAGTATCATAGAAACAGTTTATTTCTTCGATCTCATCCATGGGAATATTTTCCCGGTTGAAGATATTTTCTTTAAGGGCAACGATTCTTAAGTTCTGAAGAAGTGTAACAACAAAGGCACTGGAAGAAGGGGGGGAACAGTTTTGCTATTCGCATAAACATTTTCATACGAACGATTGAAAAAAAATACATAGTTGCAGAAACTAGTTACTTCAGAAAAAAATACTAAATAAAAGAGGCTTGAGCATACTGAAACTTTCCTAACAAAATTTCCCGAACATTTTGAACATAAGGGAATGTCAATTGAATATACATGAGTCATAGTACTATAAAAATGTTCCATTTCTATCTTTCTTATTTTACTAGTATAACTAAAAGAATATCTTCATTATGGGACCAATAGGTTAGCTAAAACAAGCAAAAGAAGTGCAGAGAACCCCAGTCTACATCGGTGGTCGGTATGCCACCTGGGAGGACATAAAGTGCCCCCGAATTGAGAGGCGGCCTTTTCCTGAGTGCATTAGGGGCTGTCGTGGGGGGGGGGTCGGTGGCTAATTGCTTTATGTTTCGAGGCAAGAAAGGGTTTCTGTCTGGAAGGAGGCATTAGGTTTTAGCTAGCAGAAAGTGTTGCACTCTTTTTTCATTCCCATGTCCCATCTCTCCGGGGAGTTTTTGACAGATTCTCTGAAAATGAAGTTTCCGACGCAAAATTCACTTTTTTCTGAAAAAAAAGGCACGCAGCAGCGATTTTCAAATTCGATTTAAGAAGCTTTTTAGTAGAAATTTTTACCGTTCTTATCTCCCTAGAGGTGTAGCTTAAAAGTTTCAATTCAAGAATTTTTTTTTTTTATATTTTAAAATTTTAATATGTATTTGCTTATTTTCTGCAGGGGCAATTTCTTGTTGCACTGCGTTTATTAATAAATTCCGAATTTATCGGTAGAAGTGCAAGAATTGCTGAAAGAAATATCAATTTTGTTATTTCGATATTTTATTGAGAACTAGTTAGTGTATATATTTCTGTTCGTCAATTCAAATTGAGACAAGTATAAATTTGAGAACGCCAATTCGATTTCTTGTGTTATCGAAAGAGATTTTCCGTATTTTTTTTGTGAGGTTAGATAATACATCCCTTCTGTGTTTCGCAATTTATTTAACATACTAGTTTAAACGCAACATGTTTCCAAAGTTTTTTTTTTTTTTTTTTTTTTTTTTTTTTTACGGGAGATATTATTGTAAGAATGTCGCGTACAGATTTCTGGATAACAATTGAAAACCAATAAAATAATTTACTTAAAAATGAACCCTTTGCACTAAGATGGCGTCTCTAACTCACATTTCAAGGCGGTGCACAATTTTTACGTTTTGTTTGTTTATTTATTTAATTTTGATTGTTAAAACTACCTGCAATGTAGTAAATAAACGGGAGACTTCAACTTAAAACAAGTATATATATTTAATTTTCGGAGCAATAAACAAGTCTTTGTATTAGGTGAATAATTATGTATTGTATTACTTTTCCGAGGGCTAAGGGTTAATAAAATAATTTCATTAAAATTTAAGTTTTTTTTAATTAAACATTTTTTAATTTAATTATTCTTAAAAGCACGTAAATATATTATACATATTCCATTTATTTAGGATGTGCACCCCCAAATATTTTAGCACAGATTTTTACCATTTACCAATTAACGGGTTACCTTGTAATTACGGAAGACAGTGGAATATAGAAGTTGGAAAAGAATGAGAGATCTGTCCTTCTTCCCGGGGTTATGTATATTCAGTTTCCCAGTCTCAAACATGAGAAGTTTCTAATAAAGATGCCAATCTTGTTATGTGTTTAGCATCCTTTTTAGATGAGAGAGAGCCCTGCCACACTAAATTGTTCGGGTTATCTACATTACTAAGTCGCTATGGAATTTTAAATATGAAAAAAAAAAAGTTTCTTCATGGAGCAGCTGATACATGCTCATATAGAGTTCGGTACCATGATTGCAGTGAAAGCAATTTAATTTTAAATCGTTAATGTACTCACAAGATAAGCGAGAACCTGATTACTTATACGGCAACTTCTTAATTCCATATTCTATATGCCTTTTAATTAGATTGTTATTGAAAAATACTAGTCTACAAATTTTAATGTTTAGTTTATTTTAAGGGGAAATCAAATTTTATTGATTTTGATATGTACAGTTCAAAACTTTTATCAAAATAAAATCGCATATATGTTGTATTACAGGTTACTTGCAACACAGAAACTGCCAAGATTTTCTTTTAATATAGCAAAACAAAATGCGTCTGTTAATAATAACTTAGCATGTAAATTGTTGCTTTTCTTGATTACACAATAGTTTATTTGATAGTGAAGATTGTGGTCTGGGTGAAATGATTGGAAGACACATGTTGCTTTTTATGTGGTTTATTGGTAACATCAACAACAAAAGGTACATGATGACGCCACAGTGCAGCAGGCCTAGAGAACTACACATAAAATTTCTCGGGAGAGAGAGAGAGAGCCGAGATAACACTCCCCCTAGTACAGGAGTCCAGTTCGCTTCTACTGGGAAAAAAAAATATGCTAAACAACAACAATAGAGAGACCACGTGATACATGATTGGCAGCTAGCTCCGCCCAGGAAGATCACATGGTTAACTGAATTCTTAACATAGCATAATGCTATCTGATCCACTTACCTTCACTGTCCTCATTTTTTAAAAATCTGTAACTTTCACATATGACATTACAGTGGAAGTCTTTAACAATGATCGTTCCTCTTCCCAGGTGGTATATTCTCATATCACAGTGTCCTGATAGAATTGTTTATTATTCTCGTTACTTATAAAACCACACATGTTGGAGAAGAAATCGATGATGGAATGTAATATATATATATGTATATAAATTCTAAAAGACGAAATTTCAAGAAGCACTCCGTTCCTTTTTGGCTCTGCCAAAGAATTGATGCGTTCAGCGGCACGCAATGATATAGTTTGTAGGTGATTTTTAGAAATAGAACTGGAATTTCAGAAGACAGCACGGATTCTCTTGAAAGTAGTAGACATTGTTAGAGCTATTCAAAATCTTTAAAGGTATTGTGTTTTAAAAGTACTGTTACAAATATTTTGCAGATTGACTTTTAAAACCAATAATAAAAAAGTAAATAAATAAAAACGTTGTCTAAAATGTTAAGATAATGAAACAAAAATATTTAGAAATAAAAATAGAATATTTGAAAATTTCATTGTTATCAAATAATGAAATATATAAAGATAACTTAAATTTATTTAATTATTTATTAAAATTTAAAAAAACAATGTAAATTGAAGAATTTTTAACGAAATGAAATTGGTACTACTGTAAAGGTCAGATTTCGAATTTTAAGATGGTATAAAAATATTTTTTAAAGATTAAAGGTCAACCAATATTACTGCGGAAAATGGTGAAATTTCTGTTTTTTTTAATTAATTGAATATTTAATTAGTAATTACACTTAAAAAATAGTGATATTCTTTAATTTACTTTAAATATTAAATATATGTTATTTAGTTTGAATTCAGCCATATTATTTAAGATGTGATATGAAACAAATGCTCATAATAAGAATGACTTTTTATTTACATTAATATAAACAAAGCTATCATCATAAATTAATTAACAAAACAATCATTTACAGATAATACATACTTTTGTGTTAATATCCAATTGCTATCTAATCTGCGCCGTGATGTAAATTACATATTACTATGCTTTATGAAAGGCTGTTAAATATTCTGAATAAGTTCAAGCTCAGTGTACGCTTCAGTAATTCAAATAAGAAATGTGAATTTCAACGGGACGAATTTCGAGATGCGAGTGGCGGAAATTCGCGAACGTACCCGAAAGTTCACGAATTGAGGGTCATTTCTGCATGAAATTCGCGCTGGCGACGTTATAAATTTCCATACCAACTTTCAGTAATCGTTCTGACACTCCATCCGATGAAATTTTCTACATGTGGTTGATTATCGTCTGCATGTCAACGAAACGTCTTTGTATCTCAGAATAATACTGTTCAGGGTTTAATGCGAATGATATATTCACCCGTCTCTTTGAAATCGCATGTAAAGTAGTTCTCCTTTACTCTTTGATGTTCCCGTATCAAACCAAATTCATTTCCAAATGCAGAAAGACTTAAACTAATTCAGCTCAGTCCTTGCCAATAAAAATTAATATAAATAAAAGCCATTGTAGCTATATATATATATATATATATATATATATAATATAATATATGTTCCATATCCCCTCTTAACCCTTTAAAAGGCCATTTTTTTCTAGTCCTATTATGTTAAAATACTTTTAGGCTTAAAATTAGAATAAGAAAAGGGATTCATTTAACATATTAGATAAATTTAATTTTATTAATTAATTAATTTGGTTAATTAATAGTTAAGTAACAAATCAAGACACACCGTTTTGTGTAAGATAAAGAACTGAATCATCTAAGTTTCTGTCTTTCTAAAAAAATTTATCAGAACTTATGCCAACCTGCATAAATTCATACCAAAAATTGATAAATTTGGTGGGAAGCATACTTTCCACGGCCCTAGAAAGGATTAAATAACTCGGCTGAATTGAAGTAAAATAGAAGTGAAAGAATATTGCAGTTTTTCCAAAGTGCACATAGTAATTAAATATTCAACTAATTTGAAATTAATAGAAGTTTTACTATTTTTCGTATAAGTTTAACCAATTAGATGTTTCGATCTCTTCGAAAAATGCGTATCTAAATTGTGTCACAAAAATTTGGCGATGACGAGTACACTCGTCAAACACAGAGTATGTATAGTATGAAATGATGTTATAAGAAATTACTTTTTTTTATTTCAATAATCACATTTATTTATTTACCTGAACTAACATACATTTTTTGCATATGAACGGCATATACATTTTGCATATACATTTTTTGCATAAAAAAAAATTAATTTGTTATTTTGATTTGCAAATGGTGCAACGTATAATAATCTTTTATTTGTTCCTTTGATTTCAACCTGGCCTCAAAATGTATTAAACATCTTGAAATTTACGAATATGTTTGAGTTTTTACTAAAATAATTAATTCAAACTGCAATTTGTCACTACTTATTACTTCTGACGAATAAACTCTCCAAAACGGAAAATATTGTACTTTTTCCATGACGAATATACTCGTCAAAATCAGTTAACTGGTTAAGAGCGAATTGTATCACAAAAATATTTTTATACCATCTTCAAAATTTTATCTTGCAATGATATGACTTTCATTTTTGTGCGTTTAAATTTTTTATTAACTTTTCAAAACTTAATAAATAATTAAAAAGATGCAGACAATTTAAAATTGGTGAATTTTGTAACTATTTCGCAATTTGACAAAGTGGAACTTTAAACTACTCTAGCTTTATTTATTGACATTTTTACCTTATTTAAAAAAAAATTCTGGCCATGGTGTCTATTGATTTTAAAAGACAGTATAATATTAATATTTGTAACAATATTATTTGCCACAGGAAAACAAAAATACAAAGATCTGTTGCCAGAACACATTAACAGAATTCTGGAAGAACAATAAAAGAAAAGTTTAAGAATAGATGCTACCCAATTTGAATTAGGAATAATTAATGATTTAATTTATTTAGGTGCAGAAAACAGTTATTGGTAGTTTCCAAACATCATTTGGTTCAATCAATTCCTTGTTTTAATTAAAAATATTTCAGAAAATAAAAATATTTTGTGTATTAGAATTAACCTAGATTTTGCCGTTTTCCAGCAACTGTTGCACAAAAATAATTTTAAATTAATTAATGATATCAGTTTCTGTCGTGAAATTTTTTTTCTGAATTTTGATAATTTTTTTAAAGCATATATAATTTTTTGCACACTTTTCAGTAATGGTTTTCATTGGTGTATTAAAATTCAAACTATTATCCTTCTGTCGTTAAATATAAATTACCCGATCTTCTTTTATTTAAAACCAAGGAAGTAACATTCTGTTTATTATTTGCCTAGTGTACACTAAGAAAAAGTAAATATATTACAATACCGTGAAAGGTTACATGAAATTAGAATATCAATCATGATTGCAGTTACATTAGTCAGGGTACTATAATGCTTTGTGACTTGATGCATCGACAAGAATCGTGTTGTAAATAAGCAGAAGATACATAAGACTTTTAAAATAATTTCGATTTAAAATCTATCACAATTTCCCAAAAGGGATCGCGATTATTAAGTTACACTTTAGAGAAGAAATTAACAATTAGATTCAATTATATAAAATAATCAATAAACTAATATTTCCGGCGAGCTAAATGGTTGCTGTAGGCAGGCGACTAGCATGAATATAAAAGAAAAAAAATTGAATTAATATATAACTACATATTTCTTTCTTAAATTTTCTCAAATTTATTTCTTGTATCAATGTTTTTACTTATAATTTATTTTCCATATAAAAATACTATCAATTTAGCAACATTATAGAAATCAGTACAGCATAAGAAAATGCATACTCGAATATTAGAATGCAATCTGCATACATGGTCTAGGAAAGAAAATCTCAACTTTTATATAAATAAGTGCTCGAAAGTGCAAAAGTAGTTTCAGGTTTTGTAAACTAAAAACAACCATACTTTTATGACTTATCATACTTTAATACATTCTTCTTTTGAATAAATTTATCAACTTATAACCTTCAAAGTCTCCTGGAGTTTCACAGTATCCATGACAACAAGTTGTTTTCGGGATTTCAGAATTCTAAGAGATGTGACGCTATTCTAATAAATCACTAGAATAACATGTAGTTTAGACATTTCATAATTTTACACAAGATCGATGGTCCAAAGTGTGTCCCAAAATCATTCTTCTGTTGTGTATCGTATTCATCATAGCACTTGCTTGGGAATAATAAACCATTTGATCTACAACTTCAATTTAAGTGTCTGCCCTTCGGGGTGACGGAATCAGGACGGACGGACGCTTTTAGAAACATATTTAACAACACCATTAGAAAAATAAATGAACATATGTTGCCCTCGTTTCCCAATCTTCTCAATTTCTTTCACAAGAATGGATTAGTTTTCCTACAATTGCATTATAGGTTAATAAATTTTCACTTCACATTTAAGTAGGTGACTACATTGGAAAAGTCGATTTTTTTAGCAAAAAAAAAAAGTTTTTTTGGCAATGTTTTTAATGTTTGAGCAGTTTTTTTTTAGACTGTAAGACTTTTTTTTCTCATTTTTTGGAAGTTACATTGACTTTTATAATTTCTATACATTTTAATGCTGTTTTACATCTTTAAATGCTGTTTCTCAAATTCTAGGCTTTGATAGAATTTTCTTATGAAAAAAACCCCCTCATAAATTAAAATACAATGCATAAATTATGTTCAAATTTAGTTAATAATCTCTCATGGTGTTCTGCAGTTCCTGAGTTAGTGAATAAGTGACCCATTCATTTAGAAATATTTTACAATTGTTTTAATATTCACAAAAAAAGTTTGCAAAAAAAAAAATTGAAAAATTCTTATTATTTATCAGAATTAAACTGCAATAATTAAAGAATGGTTAGGAATACAGCTCATTTTTAGTTTAAGAATTAAATAATATATTTTTAATCTACTTGCAGAATTTTAAGCAACTCATTTGATAAATCTCAAAAGTAAAGGATTTTTCTTCGTATCTCTAAAAACACATTTTTTAATTTTTTAAAAAACTCTTATCCTTTAACTTATATATTTTCGTTTCATCGATATTTTTACAATCTTTTTATTCAAAATTAAATATATATTTAACTATTTTACAGCGTTTTGAAAAAAAAATTTTCCTAACGTAGTGACGTATTTTCATTTCCGTAGTTACACACTGGTGTGAATGACAAGTACCTCAACTTTTGCTAAGAATAATACAGAACGTGTATGCAACTGTATTTGCATGAATGGGCTTTGAATGGTGGGAATATACATCTTCAAATGGCTTTTTCGAGAATTTAATTGAAAAATAATCGTTATTTTGGTATTATTTTCAGCGATAACTGCCGAAAATATTATTAAATAAAATGACTTTTACACCATTGTAAACATAAATGTTTCCTTAATTATAAGAATTAATTATCATGCAAAATTTTTCCTGAATTTTGGCAATTTGTTAAGACCATTTCTTTTGTCTAACTTTCAACGGAAATACAACCACTTTTATTGTTTCATCAAATATTTAATCATGTGACTTTACTTCATTGTTTAAAGTTGAGGAAAAGGGATTCTGTTTTCCACATGTATAGTTCACATGAAAAATAAGAAAATGAAATCACTTTAGAAGAAATGTTAAAAAGTTGATTATCGAAACAGATATATTTTTTATTAGTGATATCATAATCATAGGATTTAACGCAGTTAGGATGGCTTATACATACAGTGAACAAAAAAGTGTAAGGCTATTGAAATAACACGATTTTGATGTTTAAAAATATATTCTGTGGAAAATTTTGAGCATTAATTTATTAATAGGAGATTTTAATTGTAAGTAAATTAAAGAAATATTTCTGATAAGCTAGCTAGAAGTCAACGGCTGTTACTGCTGAATAACTATTTATTCTATTATTGTTAGTTATTTTTAAGAAACTTTGCCTGCATTTATATAAATACAATTTACTGATATTTCCTAAAACATTCTAATTAGTTCCTTTATCTTCCATAATAACTGTTTTAGCAGCTTATAAAAGTTGTAAAATATTATAATTTAGAACGGTATGCTAATTTGTTTAAGAGTCATTCAAATATTTTTATAATAGACAAGTCACTTTAAAACGACCAGTTAGTTCTTCTGGTTTAATGCTGCTAAAATTTTCCAATATATTGTGTGATTTGGTCTAAATCGTTGGCAAAAAGAGTTTTAAACATCCAATTTTGGTAGACGCATAAATCACATTATTTTAGAAGCCCTGCACTATTTTGTTCACTATCTCATACATTTCATTAAATTTATATCGATATTTTTATGTATTAAGGTATCATAGAAAAAGAGTAGCAGAGTTTAAAAATGATCTCATTTTAAAATTTTTCATTACTTGATCTTGAAGTTAAATCTTAACTGCAAATACAATAAAATACTAAACAAATTTTTACAAGCATACTTTATACTAAAACTTACTCTATATAGAAAAATAAATCCGATCTTCGTATTTTAATCATCAGTAGTTCAAAAATGCCAGAATAAAATATTAATAGCTACAATGAATGTGATTTGAGTTTCATTTCAATGATAAAATATATCATTGTAAAATACGTGTAACGTATTAAAAAAATACTTAAAAGAAAAAAAATTGGGCAAATAATTTGCATTATTTTAAAGATAATTTTTTAAAATTATAAGTTGTTGTAAAAATCTTCTTTGTCTTGCAATATTTTTGGAAATAATAGCTGATAAATGCCAGAATTTCCCTTACTTTTTAATAATTAAAATTAAAAAAATATTTCGAGGTACATGTTCCCACCCTTATAAGTATAAATGTAGCTAATTTAAAGACTCTTGATCAAACGGACTATTCTGTAGAGCAACAAGACACATGCACATAGATGTACAGACACACATATTCATCTTTATTATTAGTGGAGATAGAGATAAGTGAAAACAATTTTACTGTTCTAAATTTTGATTTTTAAGATAATCTGGGATATTAATATATACTATTCACTGGTGGACAAACCTGAATGTTATATTTGTTTCTGAAGAGAACTTTCTTAATTCTTAATGATTTTGATTAGTTCAGTTGAGAAACGACGTGAAAACTTAGGATAATCAGATCAATCAGATGTATTTACTATTATTAAAATAAAACTACAAGCATACATATGATTTAATATTTATAATTACATTTGTGTAACTGTAAAGATATTGTTCTAATTTTACAATGAATTATAAATGCACAAGTCATCTTGTTTTGAGCTCAAAGGGGTTCAGGCATCACGAGTCCAGCATATGAACGCTTTATGCTTCGTAGTATAGTGAGCGGTCATTTCGGGAATCTTTTACTCAGATTGATTGAAACTGGCCCCTTCACTTGTGATGCTGCCCAACCAGCCGTGCAAATTCTATCCTGGCAAACGAGTTTCGGTTTTAAATAAGGGGGTGCAAGATGTAAAACGGGGACATCCTTGGTGATGACTGTTTTTACATCCTGCACCACTCGTTTGAATCAGAAATTGTCCCACCAGGATAGAATTAACCAAGCCGGTTGGGCTGGGTTTATAGTAAAAGGCTTAAAATTAGAGAGAAAACTGAAATCTTTGTTACACATATAAAATCACATATCAAATAAATTTATTTAGTCGCGTTTCTTTAGTTTTCACGTTTACACTTATAGGGAAGTGGTTACAGAAAGTTAATATTTTGCGGGTGTGGTTTAAAATTACATACGGATACTTCATACTTAAGATTTTAACCCTTTGTGTTTGGCTAACTCCTCCCAGCTACCATTCAAGACGATGTATCATTTTGACGTTTTATTTATTTATTATTTAATTTTGATTGTTCAAAATACCAAGAGAATAATAAGAAGAGGCAGATTAATTTTGGTGGGAATTTCAACTAAAATAATTATATATATTTGAGCAACAAACAAGACCTTGTGTTAGGTGAATAATCATACGAATTATTTTTCCAAGTGCAAAATAATCGTTCGAATTATTTTTCCGATTGTAAAAGATTAAAACTGCGTACCAAATTTTATCCAGCTAGCTTTTTATGTTTTGTAATTATTATTTGAACTCGGATAGCCAGACTTCCTGTGTATGAATTTCTTTCAATATTTGCGAATAAATTGCAAATTTAGGGTTAAAACCGAAAAGCATATTTTCAGTCTTTTAGTTCTAACCATTTTTCGATATCTTGTTCACAGTTAACAAACAAATATATTTCCAAAAAATGTGTTTTTAAGATTCCAGAAAGGCTGGAATGTGGAGATTCGTCAAAATCTTACATTCGATTTTTTTGGTGATTATAATACTTTCTTCTTAATATCAAGAAAGGAAAAAAAGTTTCAGATACTGTATCATTTAATATTAACGGTCCGAAATGACTGTAAATCTTGTAACCTTGCATGCAGACTTATCTAGCAGTGAAGCAGAATTACGGCAGCTATCGATTCAATTCATGTTGAAATTTTTTCGTTTTCTGAAAATCGATTCCTAAAATACATGAAATCTATATTCGAACTAATTATTAAAATTTTCTGTATGTATGTACAATTAAAGCGGAAAAAAATGGGGAATTCTAGGTAGACTTATTTTTATCACGTGATTAGACGAAAGGGTGGAGCTCTGTCTTCTCGAAGAGGAACCATTTCGAAGAAATAAAGGATTGTAATTCTTTTCTATTTTTGAAAAATGATGAAGGGTATGAGAATGTTGCTAAGAATTTATTTTTTGACCTTCAAAAAGCACATATTTAATTGCTTTTGTTATAAATAAAGTAACGATATTATAATTGTTTTCCATGAATGTAGATATTCTTTGTATGCAGCTATGATTGGTAGCTATCCGTTAAAAAAAACGCAACAGAAGTTGTAAATGAAAAAATTAGAAAAATTAACCACATCTTTACGGTTTTAAATGAAAGTTTATTTATTATTTTTTTATTTATATATTTATCGTTTATTTGGTATTTTCTAATAATAAAAAAGAAAATTAACATTTTAGATTTTTTTTTAATTATTCATTTTACATCCTTAAAATGCACCGGTTTTGAATATTTGTCTTAGCTACTACACTATTACTGTTTTTATATTAATCCTTTATTTACTACTTTTTTTAGATACAATTAAATAAAAAAAGTAATTTAACTTTTTAAATTTTATTTTTGTTTAATTAGTCATTTTACATCCTTGAAATACATCCTTCTTCAATATTGCCTTATCTACTGCACTATTTCTATTGTTATATCCATCTTATTTCGCATATCTCATTCCTTTATTTGAATCAATTCCTTTATTTACTACGTTTTTTTTAGATACAATTGTTTTGATTTCGGTTTGAATGTTTTATTCTTCAGTTTATTAAATTCTTTCTAAGTTGCTTTACTCAGCTCATTAAATTCCACTTATGGTAGAATTTGTTTTCTTTGAATATTTGATTCTGCTTATTATTGTTCTGCTATGAAGCCATTTGAAAACTCTTATCCAATTCTTTAAATATATTTTGTTGTTTGAATTGCCACAATCATTATATAAAATGTGAGATATAATTAATGTGGAAAACTTTGTAAACTATAAAGCAAAGAATTGCGAATTATTTTAAAAATAGAACATGTTTGAGGCTCATTTATTCATATTAAAGTAAATAAGGAAACGAATAAAAACGTTTTAGAGATAAAATATTGCTTTTTTAAACTCATTTAACGAGTTGTTTGTTTAGACATTATTTTATTACTGATTTTCCCCTTTCCTGATATGCAAAAACTTTGAAAATTTTGAAAGTTTATATGTTTTTGATGGCAGTACATTAATTGAAGTATTCAGGAACTACGGGTTCATCGATTTATTTAATTAAATTTTGATTTTATACAGGTGGAAGAAACATTTGATTTTATACAGGTGGTGTCCTAGAAATAAAATCGAGAAATTCCATAAAATTTGCAATAATGAATTCCAAATTATAGTTTAAAATAATTTTTGAAAATTTTTTTTTTAATTATAAGTAAAAAAATATTTTTATTAAATTTATTATTTAAATTCTTTGTTAGAAACCAAATATTATTTTCATGCATAAGTTACATAGTAAAGTTGTTTGCAATAATATTGGGGTTTTTTTTTCGCCTTTTTCTGGAAGAGATTTTTTTCAGAATAGCGCATCATTGTTCAAAAATTTTCTCAAAATTAAAATGACATCTCAATTTTTTTTGCACACAATTTGATAAATGATACTTTTATAACATAATTTCGTAATTGCAATGCGATTTACCACAAAATACTTCATTATTTTCATTCATTCATTCATTACTCTTGATAACTAATATTGGTTAAAAGATAACGAGTTAAAATACTCGTATATCCAAAATAATAAAATATTCTTTTTTCAGTTGAAGTGTTTAGTGTATCTGTAGTTCATTTCATTTTTTATTATTTTCTCGTATCAGAAGCGAAAGTACTGAAATCGATTTTTTAAAAAATCGAGCTCTAGATTTTGACATCTCCACATTTTAGATATTCAAGAATACGAAAAAACCCATTTTGGAATTATATCTGTCTGTCTGTGAACGCAATAACTAAAAACGCTTTAAGCTAGATGAATGAAATTTGGTTTATAACCTTTACATCAGAGTTATGCCAAATTTGAATGAAATACACTCAGAGGAAGTTATCTGTCTTTCTGACTGTCCAAATATAAATAAAAAAAAGTTAAATAAATAAAATTTGTTCCATGGTTCGACATTCAATATGTAAATCTGTATCAAATTGAGTGCTAAATCATCCAGGAAGTTTTACATCTGTTCGCATACATAAAAACGCAATAATTGAAAAATTAAGTATTTAAATAACTAAAATATCGTATAGGATCTCGTTAGTGCCATTGTAATTTAATGTCATATTTCATTCTCTATCTATAGGGAAAATATGTCCAAAATACGTTTTCGATTTTCGGATACTTTTGTATTAACTGCATGTCAGTTATTTATCGACATTAAAATATCTAGAGATCTAGATTCTGTAAAATTGTTTGAAACCTTTTTACAGAATTCAAATTTATATTTCGTATTTATTACTCACCAATGCCATGTAAAGCGTTCGCTACTTTACATAAGACGTACAAATTTATTCGGGATAGGGGGGGGGGTAATATTTTTATTACAGAGTATGTGAAAAGTATTTGGAGAAACCACTTTCGTCTGGTTATTTTAGAAAATGGTTAGGATAATATTTCTGAAGTGAAAGTTTAAACAATGCAGATGGGGCAACTCTGTTAACCCATATCCAAGTCATATTTTATAATCTCTAATATATTGGATCATTCATAGCTATTCATAAATAGCAACCATTAATTTCCCAAACTGTCAATTAGATCGCGCTCCTTATTTGGGAAAAAATTAAATGAATCGATTAAGTAAAAATACGTTTTTATAATCTATCAGTATTTTTATATTATCATCGGGAAATCAAAACTGTAGAAACTTCAGGATGTTTGAAGGGGTGGAAAATTCAGTATTTTAGGAGGATCAAGACATTCAAGAGTGGAATGTCAGAAGTGAGTTGTGTAAAGAATCGATTAAACTGCCTCTTTGAAAATATAATAAAGTTAAATCTCTATTAATAATCAAGACGAATGTCTTTATATTTTGGAACTATTCAGATTAAATCGCTTGACTTAGAACTTCCAAATTTGGACAATATATAATTTGAAGAGCAGAGACGTGCGCCTTAAAACAATTGTCCTTTGAAATTTCAATAATTAAAAATTAAGCGAAATGTTGACATTTTCCCGTTATAACTTCCGAAAATATCCCTACCCAAAAATGATTTGTACATCATCTTACAATACAAACACCTATTTCTTTGTCATGTAATTTTTTATTTCTAATTAATTTTTTTAAATTTAATTACAATAATGTATTTTATTTTTGAAGAAAAAAATGTAATACTTTTTATCATTATAATTAATTGTTCATGCTGTCTTTTGCACAAAATATCTACCAGATGGCGCCACCTGTATAGAATTAAAATTTTGTTACATTAATCCATCAATTGATAAGGAAATTTCAAAAGCTGAAAAAAGATTGTATTTTCTTTGGTAGAGCCCAACTGTATAAGATTCCGAAAGTCAAATATTTAAGAAGGCTTAAAAAATTGTCAACGAAAATCTAGTTTTAAAATATTTTATATAATGATTCTTCATTTCTCGTGAAACCATGAGAGACTAACATTTATCAATAAGAGAAGGGACACTTAATAGGAAATTTTCCAGCACTAACCTATAGAAAAAATATAAGCTTTATGTAGAATAAGAAAATAATGAAAATTTAGTGAAAAATAAAAATGAGTACCATTAAATCGAACAACTTTAGAAAAACAATAGAAAAGACTCACTTGTGCAAGAAACATAGCTAGCGTCTCTCTCTAAATATAAATATATCTTAGGAAGGAAAAAAAAAATGGTGTGTGTGTGCGCATATTTTTCAAAATGACATCAACTATTTCTCTATCCTTCCTCCGTTTTGGTTGGTAGGGGGAAAGCTGTCTGAAAAAAAATAACAATATAAATGAAAACCACCCCGCATTTATTTTAAAAAGGGGAGAATGAAAAAAATTGTTGAATATTTTGCTTTGCCACTAACAGAAGGACATGACGACGAACCTCTTCCATTCTCGACACGTCCGTCTCAGCGGATTGTATTTTGGAAGCAGAACGTGCTCTGCGGTGAAATAAGTATCGAACCCGAGGCATGAAAATCAACAGGCCCGCGATTTTTTTCAGCCGCTTTGAATACTTGTTGGGTGACATTCTCTTGAAGCAGGAGAAGTTACAGTTGCCGTTTATTTGCTTCATTCGGCATTTATGTAATTGGCAATGTATTAAACGCTTAATAATGTTTACTTTCTCGTTTACGTTGTATAGAGAAAGTATAGTAATCGTCAAAAAATTCGAAGTCGATATTTCAACGAATCTCTACGTTTTAGACCACCCTGAGTTCGAAAAACTCATTTTGGAAAAATGTCCGTCTGTCTGTCTGTGACATAGGTAACTCAGAAACGCTTTGAGCTAGAAGGTTGAAATTTGGTATACGGTCTTTCCACCCAATTTATGATTTCTATCAATTTTGAGCAAAATCAGTTCAGAAGAAGTATATCTTATTAGCTATTCGAATATCAGTAACTACAAAACAAGAAAACTAGATGAATGAAATTCAGTACACCGATAATATCTATAGTGAAAACAACTGTCAAAGTTTGAGACAAAACCAACAACGGGTTGATCATATATCGGTCTGTACTTTTAGAAATATGTAAACTCCATAATTCAAAGTCGCGGTGACTTAATTGTATCAAATTAGGTATAGAATTTTGTAATTGCAAGTGAAATTTTGGGCCAAATCTTTGTTTCAATTAATTGAGAAAATCATGTCTAAAGCACAAATTAGATTTTCGGATTACTATAAATCGAAGTATTAACAGCATGCCAGGGATTAATCACTAAAACCCTCGCCAAGAATCATGCGGTAGACTCAGTAAAAATGGTAAATTCACGCCAAAAAAAATTTCATAACTATTGTACGCCAATATCATGCAAAGCGTTCTTTGGCACGGTAAGTTTATGCAAGAAAGTTTTAGAGAAACTACTTCCACTGGTTAGATAATGTTTCGAAACATGAGAATTATTTGTATAAACTTTTATATATACAAATAATTTTCGTCCTCATATTTTTCTAAGCATTCAATGTAATACATAAGTATTTTATATAATTGGAAATGCTTATTTGATAAAGTATTAAAAGATGTTCATGACGGTGCTTGTATTTAACCTTCCGGCCAGCTACGTTGTTTATAACAACACGAAACATTATTATAAAATAGAAATATTTAAGATGTTCATTATCAAGCTTTGATTGTAATTGAATAAACGTGATACATTTGTGATGATGATACTTCGTTCACTTTTTCAAAAAATTGTATGGAATTGTATCGAAATTGTATTGAATGCCTGGACAATGGTTAACAAGTAATGGCTTCTTATTTTAACTAAAAATGTCTATAAATTTTATAGAAATCTAGATTTTAATGGTATTATTTATGTTTCTCATAAAAATTTAATATGATGAAATTAGGGTTTTACAGTAAGCATATTACTTTTAAGTCTTTGAAAGCTAAATTTTAACAGTAAAACAAAAAACAAATTTAGATGAATTGTTTTGTATTAAAAAGAAAAATTTGGACAACATATTGGCCCTTAAATTCCTCAACGCCTTCTATCTGTCAAAATTGACAATTCAGATAGAAAGCGGCAAAGTACTTTTTATTTATAATTTAATTATTTTAGCTTAACTTTCCTTTTTAATATCAAATTTGACTAGTTTTGTGTGGACACTGTTCCTTTTAATCTTGGGAAGACGACGAGAACAAAACCAGAACCGTAACCTTCCATTAAAAATTCCTTGCCCCACCAGCTGGCGTCTTTTTTAAGGAGATGATGAACTTGATAAAATTCAAATGTAATTTTGTTTGCTAATTAAGAATTTCTCGTTTTTCACGCATATTAATTACAATCTAAATATTTTAAGAATCTAAAGCATTTCAAATCAAATGCTTTTTTTTTAAAAAAAAATAATACTTTTAATTATAGTTCCAATAATTTGAGCATAAAATTATATATTTAATATCTCTGCAACGTGTGTGTGTATACTAATGGAATAACTAAACCAATAAAAAGTATCATTCTAAAATATAATGGGAAACTTCCTTCCCCTTCTCTAAGTATGATTGACTGAATACCCGCAGCACTTGCTTTGTTCACTAGAAACACTCGCTCAGATTGATTTGGAGGAAAGTGAGGTTTTCTGAAAACTTTCTTAAAATGCCTGATCCCACATTTCCACAATAACCATTAGCTAAGCAGTGTTTTCTTTTGTATATCAACCTTTGAGAACACGAACTATCATTGCGATCCTTGAAGGAAGGATCCTTGAAGGCTTTAATTGAGAAACACGGGAGTTGCAGTATCATTTGATATTTGTGCTCGAATAATCTTAGAAATGAGATTAGTAATCAAAATCTAAATAAAATCAGAAACTTTCTAATTGAATATCTACATCTCAGATTTAATTGCTCCAAGATCAACAATGTATGCTGTAAGCTTTAAATGATTTTTGCATCATGCAGTCGCATTACACAATTCACAGACAGTAAACAGTTTATAAACTTTATCTTGGTAATTTTTTATTTACTTTTAAACAATCTTTGTCGATATAACATTTTATATATTTAATACGATTGTATATATTTGTATAATGTATATACTTTAATACGATAGTTACATCAATGCTCTTATAATCTCTTCAAGAACTAATTAAACTAAGCGATAAATTCTAACATATAATGCGGGATGTGTGTCAATTGCTTGTCGCGAGAGGGCGATGTCAGTTTAATCTCTCGGGGAGCATGGGAAACCGGTGCACCTGGTCATCTGTCACCTGTTGACGAACTTCGCTGGGTTTTGGAAAGGAAAATCGTTCGAGACATTCTACAGAAGTGAAAGGTGGCTGCCATCGATCCGTTTCACTTGTTGCCACCGGAACGCTCCACTCCGAAAGGGGAAGGGGGGGACAAGCCGCATTCCTTTAACCCAAAACTCTTCTAAGGGGTGTTACAACTTAAATTTAATAACCTTGAGACCTCATTTTGCTCATAGTTTTTTGTTCTTCCTAATGCCTGAATCGAAAATATTGTTTATAGAATATTGAATATTTTCTTAACTCTTTATATCTGTCTATCGACTGTGCAGTCTGAAATCAAGCTATTGATAAAACATATTTTCTGCAAATTGGAGTTCTTGAAATCAATATCTATTATATACTTAAAGATTTTGAGAATCTATTTCTCAAAATCTTAAATTTTTTGAATATATATATATAATATAATATAAATTATACGAAAATAAATATTTAGACAGTAAAAAGTAATATTTGGAATTACCTGAAATGATTGATGGAAATAATGTTTGAATATAATTTTGTAATTGTCATAATAATTCAATAAAAACTATCACTAATGATCTCGTTCGCGAATACTGCTGTGATCACAATGTTTCTTTTAAAATACATGCACAGGATATCCTCCAAAAATGAAGCAAGTTTTTATTTCTTTAAATATAACGCTTAGACGTATATTTATAGTTGTAAAATTTCATTAAATGAGGTGCACAATTGTAAGAATGCTCTTTGAGCTCTAAAATTGCTAATAAATAATTTATATACAGCCCCTTTAGAGTAAATGGGTCAGTTAGTAAAGCGTTTCCCTTACATTCATAAATGCAGATACAAAGTTTCTTGCTTCTAGCTGCAAAATTTACAAAGATACTAAAGGGAAAATGTATTGACTTAGATTGCTTTTCATACCTTTAACTTGGAACGAGTGTTTCGTTGTACAATTCAGATATATTATAAATATCACAGTTAATTATTAAGTGGGCGGAATCAGATTATAATAATATATTTATTAAATTTCAGTTTAAAGAATGCAATTCCAGTTTACAAATTATCCAAATAATATATTAATTGAAGAATTTATAAAGTTTGTTGATATCAATGCAAAGTTGATTTTTTTTAACAATACTTAGATATACTACATGCACCAGCATTATGATTGCATAAAGCATAAGCATTGCAAATGATATTATTTTTTTTGGATATATTTAATAACACACACGAAATTGTGGCGAAATTTTTTTTCTTATTCGGAATAGCATAATTTTTCTAAAAAAACCGTAAATGCTCAATCGATCAAGTTTTTGTTCTTCTTCTGAAAGTCGAAATTGCAACTATCGACTAGTCAAGGCGAATAACAATATGCTTCAATAGAAAATTTCTCTCAAGTCATAATGATTGAATCGGATATTGTTTATGACAGTATTTATGTATTGAATAAATCTGTGTTCATATAATGAATGTTTATATTTAAATTTTTGATTACCATTTCTATATTTAGATAGAATTATCTCTCTCCAAATTTCATATATAGAAGTTTTAAATGTTTGTATATGCATAAATAAATGCAGGAAACGCATTTTTTAAATCTACATTTTAAATTATAAGGGCAATATAGAAATTTAATTTTGTATTTTCAGGCTCTACAGAGCACAAACCATTTTCATATAACGGTCTATCTCATTCAATAAGTTCATGTAATTGGAAATCTACAATACTATTTAAAATTAAATTTAAACATATGTTTCCATTTTCAAATAAATCCTTGTGCCATTTTTTTGGCTCCCTCTATATTAAAAATCGTTTGCAAACTATTATGAAACATTTTAACTCTTGATAAGTACCTGGAATTTCTTATTATTTAATTTAATTTTGTCGACTCAAAATAAATTTATTTTTAATGAAGTATGAATTTTTAACCTTATATAGTTTTTCAAAATGGCGAATGTAATTGAAGCAAAGAGTATGTATTAAATTTTTTTTCACAATGCAGTTTCTGCCATAAAAATATTCAAATGCTGTAAAAAAAACCCTTAAAGGCACTTATTAAGCAAGAGTATTTGGAGATATAAAATGATTATAAAATTAGATATTCGTCATAGATGAATCACTTCTGGTAAACCATCCATTTCGTTTAATGATAAACAAATAGATCTGATCAGAAAATTTCTTCTTTGTTATTTTCATTTAAAAATTAGAGACATTATTCCATAAGTTCGTACATAAAGCAAGACATGAATTTGTTTGAAATAAATGAAGGCATTTTGCACCACGAAAATACGCTTTCTATTAATATTTGTAAATTTTTGTTGAGATATCCAACAAATATAGTTTCACAAATTCTGTTTTCATCAAATATGGTACTCTGTTTTTAATCACTATGCAAAGCATTTAATATGCGAAAATTAAACCAGCAATAAAACAAGTATTCATACAGGATGTAACATTATCTTAAGAGTATTTATCTCTTTAACGTATTGAGAAAATGCGCTCATGAAAGTAAACAGACATTTAAAGTCGTAGGATAGTAATTACTTCCTAGGGAAATATTTTTATGAAAATCAACAGGGGACGTTAATAAAATCTAATCTTAATGAGGGTGTTTGGATTTGGAAATGAAGCTCGCTGAAATTATATCTAAACGTTGTTATTAATAATATGGGTTGCTGTTGTAAATATTTTGGATATAATGTAAATAGCTGAGCTTCATATTAAACAGTTATTAAGAAATTAAATTTTTTGTTGGCTGTTGCAATTTCTATCGTATATTTTTAGATATAAGTATCATTTTAGATGAATTCAACCAATTTTTAAAATCTCCTCCATCATCAACCGATTTCCAGAAATTAAGGTAAATGTCTTCCAAATGTTGACGTACATAGACAATCTTAACATTTTAAACTGTTTTACTTTCAATTTCAAAATAAATAATCACATTTTTACCTAAGATTAATTTAATGAAGTGGCAACGAATTTCAATCTGATGTAATTCTGGGAAAAAAAGCGAGATTCAATCATATAGAAAATTTCGATATCTTCTAGTTTTTCAAACGCCACAGAAATGAGAAAAATTTCCTTAAATAATTTTCGTTTGAAAAAAAAAAATCAATTCAAAATTCAAAAATTCAAAAGTGTTCTAGTTTGTAAATATTGTAGAGTGAAAAAACTTTAGCCTCAATTTTTCTATGTTTATTTATTTATCTGATTAATGACATTGTATGTAACATTTGCACGTAGCATGTATTTAATATTGTCGCAATGTAAGTAGATAAAGACATGTTAATTAAAACAAAGAAAAGTATTATAAGACGTACATAAAAATGTTTTGAAAATTTTATAAAAATCGGAGAAAACAATTATAAAAAATTATCATAAATAAAAAGCTTATTATTGAAAAAAAATTGAAATGATGCTAAAATGATTTTTATTTACTTATACACTTTAAAATTATTGAAGTTAATTTTAAAAATTAAAATTAGAATACAAATTTTGAATTATCCTCTGGACCAAAGACCTTTCTGTGCAATTATTTTTCAATTTTTTGTTAATTCTTTTAAAAAAAATAAAGCAGACGATTTTGAAATATAGGTGAACTCAGATCAATTCTACCACTATTGTTTGAAATTTCTGTTTCATATCTTTTGGATTCCTCTTTATTGGTTTAAAGCAGTTATTTAACAGTGTCTAAAAAGCTGATATATCTTATATTTTCAAGTGATTATAAGTGATCAAAACTCAAGAACAATAAATCAAGTGGCGTAATAAAGTAAAAGGATTATGTATGTTATAATAATTTATACAAGATTAGTCTAGTGTATTATAATGATTTATAAAGAGTAGTTAGTATATTATAGTAATTTATACAAGATTAGTTAAATGTAATATAATTATTTATACAATATTAGTTTATTACATTTTTAAAATTTACACAAGATTAGTTTTGGCATTAAAAATATTATATATAAAAATATTTAAATTCCGCACAACGCCGAGTATATAAATTAGTTTGTAATAAAAATGACCTGAAAATTCCTTTTAGAAAATGCAAATAACATAAACCCGATTTTGAAGGGGAAAAAAGACTTTTAGGGTTTTTGCAATCAGAGTTTCAATAATTGTTTTTATGTATGTAATCCTTTGTTATTCAAGAGAATTTAATGCATACTCTTTTGAATTTCTTTCAGGATTCTACAGTTGGAACCCCTGTAACATTACGTGTAGATAAAAGTGGCTTCTATTTATACTGGACAGACCAAAACAACGTAAGTTTTCTTTATTAAATGAAATTGTCCTGTCTTTTATAAATAAAAATAATTATCTACCATATAAAATATTATAAACAGATGTGATATGTAAATAATAAATATATAAATGAATATAAAAATAGATAGTATATTAAAAATACTATATAAGACAATAATAATATAAAATAGAGAAATAAAAATAAGATATTAATAATAAAATGTAACATATTTTTTTATCAATACGATCACCCAATTGATTATTTTTAAATATCTTAAGAGTAAAGGCAAATCTGTCTGAAAGTGAGTTATAATTCATTCTTTTGGTTTGAGTTTGTGTTCATTTGTAATCTTAAATTCAAATAGGCAATCAATAACTAAGAAAGTTAAAATCAATAATTATCTAACTTCTATTTAAAAATGTTTAAAGAATCGAACAAGCATTTAATCTCGCTGAATAAATATTAGAAATGCGAAGCTTTGGCTTGACATATACTTACCTAAGAAATCTTATTTAAGTATTATAGTTAAAATTGTATTTCCCGGGATTCTTATTGAATTTCGTTCCTTTTCGCGTATAATATTTTATTTAGCGAAAACTCTTTAGTTCCATTTAAAGTTTCCCATATTGTCGCCAAGCCGAAGAAGCATTTTTAAATCAATAATGGTCTTGAATGAAATGCAGTATTGACTTTCCTCTGAAAGCTTTTTTCTTTTTTTTTTTAGTTGGAATTTCTTTTTTATCCAAAGGAAAACACAGTTAAAGAACCCCTTTATTTCGACGTTGTTAAACTGACTCATTTAACATTCTTTTTTTAAAGGAAAAATCTTTATTTGTGTGGCGTGTAGATTCTTTTGCATTTATTTGAAATAAATGTTATTCCTTAGTATGAAACAAAATTATACATACTTTCCCTTGTTGTTTGAATATGGTTCGGTAATGAATTGAACTAGTCGATATGTACTTTTTTTACTCATTTACGAATATCCGGAAATGTATTTAAATTTCAATTATTCGGATCAGATCCTATGTCAATAATAGGATACCCATTTAATTGTACAGTTTAAAATAGAAAATTATTTCTTTAAAGAAAAAGAAAAATTATTTTTGATGTATGAACCTAATAAGTATAAAAGCAAAGTTACTTACATGTGATAACTTTGTAATATGTGTAAGTAACATACATTACAAATACACAATATATAAAAATTATATATTGTGTTAATATATTAATGTTTGAACATAACGACCATTCATTTATTTCACAGTGCATTACTTTTATACCCGTACTAACATGCAAACAATCTCGTAACTATAAATACAGAAATGTATTTTTTAGACTCGACGGAGGGATAGATAAAACTACAAGATTCATTCCCAATTACATTTACTATGTACTTAAATGTTTCCGAACACTTTTTGTTTTACTTATTTTTCTAAATTGATTAAAAGTATCCATAATTAAATTTACGCATTTTTCTAAATTGATTAAAAGTATCCGAACACTTTTGGTTTTACGCATTTTTCTAAATTGATTAAAAGTATCCGAACACTTTTGGATTTACGCATTTTTCTGAATTGATTAAAAGTAACGGAACACTTTTGCATTCACGCCTTTTTCTAAATTTCTCAAGAAAGACTAGAATTGTTTTTAAATTTGAGCCATGTAAAAAATATACATGAATCTTGTTTTACTAGAAGATTCGATCACGAGAGATATAAAACTAGAGATATTCCATAAATCGATTATTTTAAATTTCAATCTTCAAATAGTTAAGTTGAATTCTATTAGAGATTAGCAATATGTTTCTCTTAGACAGAAATTGAAAAATCAAGCACATTGAAATATCATAATTTTCTTTTAATAATTTTAATTGGAACTTCTATAAAAAAAATGCTACATTTCGTGCATACGCAGTAAAATTTATTTAACAAAATGTTCCATATCCTTGAACATTTATAAAATTTTATTTCAATTTTAATATAACAATTTAATGTTACAAGTTTGATATAATTTAGTTCAAAACTCTACATTTTACAAATCAAAAAGCTAACCTTAAAAATGTGTGATGTTTTAACTCTTTATTTGACAAATTATTTTACGCTCAATTCTTCAATTCTATTTTTGCATCATTAGTTAAGTTTTAGTGCAAAATAAATCCAGAAAAGAGGAAAATCTTTTTAATTAGTTAAAATAATTTAATTAATTTAATTGATAGTTAAAGGTTTTTAATTTCTGCTTTTAGCTGATATCTATTGTTTGCACCGGAACTAAGAAGCTCTTGCTCTTTTTATACCGCTAAAAACGATAAACCTGATTTTAACAATACTTTTAAATAATAAATAAAAAACAAAGGATTAATAAAAGGCTTAGAAGAAACTTTAGTAACTTTCTAAATATGCATGCAGTTTTTAAGAAAATTCTTTAAATTTTATCCACAGTAAAAAAAAAAAAACTATTTTTGAAAGTTTCAAAGCTTTATCTGCCATTTTCTGAAATAGACGTCATAAAAATGGTTTTTCCCTTGATTAGTATCTTGCCGGTACTCCAAATTTCCTTCTAACATAATTTTTATAATAAAAAATGAGTTAGACAAATTTTTTTGCCTGGCCGAAGCTCAAAGAGGCTTCTCTAGGGAGATTCGGAAAACAAAAATGAGTAAATCCGGAATTATTCGGATACTTTTATTCAAGTGGTGTATTTTCTATTGCCTTTTTTTATTGATGGCTTTGATTTGCTCCCCAAGTATATTTCGTCCATGTTGAAGCAAAACTAAAATCAAACCATCATTAAAGCTAATGATGATGGTGTGATTTCAATCAGAATATATTCTTTTTAAATGCATTATTGTTTAATCGCTGATCGTAGTAAAATGATGCATGAATCCATTTTTGGAAACATGATACATTTATGGGGTTTTGTTTGACCGCCTAACTCTCATTTTTAATTATGTATTCTGGAAAATATTAGTATTGAATCTTAGAAAACCAAATTTAGAGAGTTTTTTTAAAATCTATGATTTATCTTAAGAATTAGGCCGCGGTGGCCTGGTGGTAAGGTTTCGGCTTGTGAGCCGTAGGGTTTCAGGTTTGAAATCCGATTCCACCGAAGAACCGCCGTGTAAGGGGGTCTGTTGCACGTTAAATCCGTCCTGACCAAACGTCCTCAAGCTGGTGTGGTGTGGTGTGGAGAGGGGGGTGCCAGCTCAGGTGTCGTCCTCGTCATCTGACCGCCATTCAAAATTACGAGGTCCGTCCCAAAATAGTCCTAGTGTTGCTTTACAACGGGACGTTAACATAACTAAACTAAACTAAACTAATTATCTTAAGAAATTAATTTTTCTGGGCCATATCTCTCGTATTAAATTTAACAATTGTTTTTGATATCTAAATAACTGCTAAATATTATGGAAGCAAAGATATCAATAATAACTAGCTAATATTGCCACTGGCAAATGCTCTCCAGCTTTAAAACAGATAACTGAATTTTTATTGTAGCTTAATGATAATTTTATATCCATTGTCAGGATTCCAAAAAATTCCAGAGGTTTAATTGATTATATTTTAGTACTGAAATAATATTACAATGAGCATATTTTTATAATTCATAACAGCTATCATAATCATTTATTTGATGCATTTCTGTCACTTGTCTTCACTAACAATAAAGAATAATGTGTGCGTGTATTGTGCTGATGCTGTACATACCAGGCCATATTACGTAGAATACCAAATTTGGCCTCTATATACTTAAAGGATAGAAATGTGTGAGTGAATTAAAATAAATTTAATTAGAATTTTATTTAAATGAAAAATGAAGTGAAGTTTATCGTTTTTTTTGCAATAGCTCCCGATTTTTTTTTTTTTTTGCAATTAATACATTTTTTAAACATTTTAATCACATTTTACAAAATTTTTCTTCTATTACAAATACCGTCAATTAATCGTAATAGCGCAGCACATTTAATTGCTAGTTCACAGCTTTCTTGCTGTCTAATCCTCCAGTCCTCTACGTGTCGTCGACTCCGACTACTCTCATACACACAACTTCCTCCGATACACACGACACGACGACTTCGTAGCTTGATGGTTGGGTTGACGGGGCGCCTAGCCCCGGCAGGGGCTTATCCCCGGTAAGGAGAGACTTCACAGTGCTTTGCTGTCTATACTTTGCCGTGGCCGTCTTCGACGAAATTTGGAGATGACGAGTGTCAGGACTCATTGTGATTGTCTGATATTAGGGTGAGGGTGTGGGGGGGGGGGTACGCTGCCGTTGGGCTTAGTAAGTTTTTACTGCTTGTGAGCTAGAATTGGCTATTGAGAAACAGTATAATTTGAGTTTGAAAAAATAAAAGTTAGGAAGAAAAACTAAGGGGCTGAGATAAATTAAAGTAGTATATTACGGGGTCTTCTAGAGTTTGTAGATGGTTTATATTTAGGGATTTTAGCTATTGCTTCATTTTTATTCTTATCCATGTTTTTAAAGAAGTTAGTGGCTAGATTTTTAATGAATTTTTTAAGAGGGGGATAGTCTAGGCATAAGTACATATTTGTATTGGGCATGTAGTATTTCATATTGCAGAAATTTCTAATTAAGTTATTTTGCTGGCGTTCAATAAGTCTAAGATTAGTCTTGGCAGCATATCCCCACACAGGGCAGGCATAAGTTAATACTGGACGCAAGTAGGCAGAGTAAATAAGCATTTTATTTTGTCTACTCATTTTGGAGTTTCGAGAAATTAAGGGATAAAATTTACGAGTTAGGTCTCGAAACTTTTTAGC
The DNA here is from genome assembly GCF_947563725.1 of Argiope bruennichi. Classification (NCBI taxonomy): domain Eukaryota; kingdom Metazoa; phylum Arthropoda; class Arachnida; order Araneae; family Araneidae; genus Argiope; species Argiope bruennichi. The sequence continues at coordinate 51,829,482 of NC_079155.1, read as the reverse complement.
TGTGTAAATAAAGTGGGGTTTCCAAGTTAATTTACTATCTAGAATAACGCCTAAATATTTGCATTCCTTAGACCACGGGACAGTTTGATTTTTAATTTTAACTGGGGAGAAATTCTTTTTACAGTTATTTTTGTTAAAAACTATAGCTTCAGTTTTACTAGCATTTATTTCAATTTTCCATTCGACGAACCAGTCCTCAAGAGATTTAATATGTCGGTTTAAAGCTATGGTAATGAAATTTTGATTTTTGTTTCTAGCTAGTATTGCAGTGTCATCAGCGTACATGCACAACATAGTGTTAAATTGCTTGGGGATATCATTAATAAACAAGGAAAATAAAATTGGCCCTAGTTTAGATCCTTGAGGTACACCTGCAAGAATAGGTTTTACTTCCGAAAATTCATTGTTTATCTTGATTTTAAAGGATCTGTAACTGAGGTAAGAAATTATAATTTTGATAAGGTGTGAGGGTATGTTGTAATTAATTAGCTTGTATATAAGACCATCTTGCCAAACTCTGTCAAAAGCTTTCTGAATGTCAAGGAAAACCGCTGCAGTTTTTTGTTTATTTTCAAAACCTTCCTCAATGAATTCTACTGCTCTAATTAATTGGTGGGTTGTAGATAGGTTACGGCGAAATCCAAATTGTTCAGGTGTTAGTATATTATGTTCTTCAAGGTAATTATTTAATCTATTGAGAATTATCTGTTCAGCAATTTTGCTGACAGAAGAGAGTAGGGATATGGGTCTATAACTGCAGGGATCAGTTGGATCTTTTCCTGGTTTTAATATGGGGATAACTGCAGCTGTTTTCCATGACATGGGAAAATATCCTAATTTGAGAATGCTATGAATTATATTAATTAAAAATTTTAGGTAATTGTCCGGAAGTGTTTTTAACATTTTGTTGTTAATACTGTCAAGGCCAGGGGCTTTTTTGATATTAAGTTTTTTAATATGATCCTTTAATTCATCAGTTGAGGGAGGGGGAATATCAATAAATTTTTGTGGCAATGAGTCGAGAAAGCCTTTGACTGTATTATTTACATTATGTTCTGTGGTGAAATTGCTCGATTCATTAAGTTGAAATTGTTTCTCAAGGCTAGCCGCCAGGCAGTTTGCTTTTTCTTTATCAGTTATTGCAATACTAGCAGGGCCTTTAAGGGCCGGAATTTTTTGTTTTTTACTTTTAAAAGTTTTGACAAGTTTCCAGATTGATCCGTCTTCTGTGTTAACACTAATTAATTTGTGTATAAATTCATTGCTTTGGATTTTATTGTTAAGTTTTTCAATTTCCTTATTAATTTGGTTCATTAGTCTCTTGAAGACTGGGTCTCTGGTTTTTTGAAAATTTTTCCTGGCAAAGTTCCTGTCCCTGATTAGGTCTCTAATTTTAGGGTCAATAAAATTTTGACTATTTATAATGGGGGTGGAGGCTAGATTTTTTGCATTAATAATTTGCGATTCGAAGATGTTTACAAAATGGTCAAGTTTATCTGGGTTTGTAAATTCATCAATGTTTGGGGTTTCTGATTGACTGAGGGTTAATTTAAAATTATTCCAGTTTGTTTTAAATTTATTAAGATTATTGGGCAGGGAATATTTAAAGAAAAAATTTAATAAGATGGGATTATGGTCAGAGCTAAGTTCAGGTAAGGAGTGAATTTCATATGGGTACAGGAAGTCTTTAATTAAGGTGAGGTCTATTGTATTGGCTGACTGAGGCCCAAATCTAGTGGGGGTGGACGGTGCTATAATGTCTAATCCGGCCTGAAGGGCAAATGATTTTAGGGAATTACCTTTTGGGCAGTTACGCTTACAATCCCAGCTAACGTGGTGAGCGTTAAAGTCTCCACAAATTATTTGATTAGGTCCTGTTTGCATCAGGTTTTCGATGTCTAAAATAAAATTGGAATTATCTGCACTAGGGGGGATATAAATAGAGATTAAGGTTATTGGATCTTGATTTTTAAAATTTAATTTTACCACGCTAGCTTCTACATGTTGTAGTAAAGGTGGGGGGACCTCACTGTGAGGTAAACCATTTTTAATTAAAATTGCAGTACCGCCGCCAGCCTGGTTAGCTCTGTAACTGTAATATGAGAAATAGTTTGCCAGGAAAATTTTTCTTTGTGGTCTAAGGTGGGTTTCTTGCAGTAGGATTACATCGGGGTTATACTTATTTACAAAATTACGAAGGTCAATTATTTTATTGTTAATGCCATTTGCGTTCCAATAGACTATGCGAAGGCTATTGCAGGAGAAAACTAGTTAGTGACAGGTAGACTTGGGTTATCGAATGCCTTCATGAGTATATCCAGTTTTTCCATAACAGTGTTTGCGGTTTTTAGTTTTTTAAGCTGTGAAAAGAGTAAAGGGTACTCGGTCGTTAGCTTTTTCAGTTCTTTCATTGCTTCTATAATGTCAGCGAAATCATTGCCTTCTAAAACGGTGTTGTTGGCTTGTTTGTGACCATAGGTTTGTGGCGCCAGCACTGGTGGGCTTGTGTGGTAAGAGTGTAATGGAGGCGCTATCTCATGATGGCTTGTGTTTTTAAAAAGACCTGCAAAACTGACATTTGGCCTGATCAGAGCTTGGTTTTTGTGAAAATAGTTGTCCCTATTTTTTCTCGCAGACTGAATTTTTGGGAAGGCCTCGCAGCCGCGGTAAGATGCTATGTGCCCTTGTTTGCCGCAATTGATGCAAGTTGGCGTTTCAATTTTTTCTTTTATCACGCAAGCATTAGTTTCGTGGCTTTCGCCACACTTCAGACATCTGGGCTTTATGTTGCAGTTATTCGCTGCATGGTGAAAAAAGTTGCAACGATAACATTGCGAGACTAGGTTGCGACCTCTGTAGCGCTCTACTGTGATACTAAGGTAATCCAGATGTTCTATTTTAAAGATTTCCTCGGCTTTTTCAGTTTTATTAAGTTCAACCATATAAAATGGAAGAGGTCTCTTAGTTCTTAGCTGGGTAAGTTGAACAACCCTAGTCACTGGGAAACCACTATCAACTAGGTTTTGAGCTATTATTTTTGTGTCGTATTCATGGGGGAGCCCTTTGATGACTGCTTTTAATGGTCTTTTGTTTTGGGGGGTTATGATATAATAATCATAACCCTGCTGCCTGCAGAAATTTTGAATGGCTTTGTGTTGATCAGCCGATTCTGGGAATATTTTTATGAACCCTTTATTCAGTTTGTTGACAGTTTTGCCGCAGGTTTTTGCAATTTGGGATAAAATTTCATTAAAGTTATCTGCATATTTCAACATTATTGGTGGTATTTTATGTTCTGCAGTGTTGGGAGTTTCATTTTCAACTGGAATATTATTGAGGACTTGAAATTTATTGCTTATGTTAATTACATTTTTAGGGGGTTCCGGTTTATTTCTGGCAAGTTTCCTCTTTGTTGGAGAGACGAAATTATCATTACTCAGGTTCAGGGAGGGTTCCTTAGAGTGTTCACATTTCGAGTCCTGACAAGAACTAACAAGGTTCATCTTACCCAGAAGGGTCTCCATCTCCTGAATCGCTTGTTTTCTTCTAGACTCCATGGCTGCAAGATGCGGGTGAGCATAATCAATCTGCTCCCTCTTGGCATGCCTTGTGGCTTGGTTGATACCTTCAATTTCAAGTCTTAGGACTTTTACCGCATCGCGGATCATCAATCTTTCCTTGCAATGGATGCAAGTGTATTTCTCTTTAGTTTGAGGCAGATCACTATGATTGCCATCAATGAACATTTCTTCATTCGTCTCCGCGCATCTGCGCTTTCCACCTTCTTCGCAAACGCTACCGTTCATGACGGAAGCTAACACGAGAATCAACAACAACAACTAACAACTACAACACGACTCCAATGACACGACTTCGTAGCTTCTGAGTGCCCGTCTTTTATAGTTCCGGGAGGCGGGGCTAGAAACTGCAGACCAATCAGGTCGTACCTGGGTGTATCTCTGTTATTACTGGATGGATCATGAAACTTCTCGAACTTTCTGGTATTATCCATTTAGTCGCCAAACTCGCCAAATTCAACGCCAAGTCGCCAAATGGTCGCCAAGCTCAGCACGCCGTGCCGGATAGCAAAATTACAGATTTGTAACAATATGTTTCATTCTTAATTAAACTCAAATCGTTTCCATTATTTGCTACTGATATTTCATGCGGCATTTTTTTTCCATTGTTGATTATCAAGATTTGAAAACTCGGCTTAATTTGCTGTAATAAGTAACTTTTACCATAAAATTTTTGAAATTTTGTTGTGCTTACAATTAAGGTTTACTTTCAGAATCAAACTATGGGGAAATATCTTTTAAAAAGTGACAGTTCTGAATACTGCCGGTCCTTTTTATGATGTAATTAGATGTACAAATATACAGACAAAAATTAGTGAAATCCATAAAATTATTAACAAATGATATGAGGCTTCTAAAATAATATTAGCTATATACCTATCAAATTTTGGAACTTAAAAAATATTTTTTTTTTTGAAGAAGTCTTTAAGATCAAGATATTTAATGGGTGATTTTAGCAAACATTAATCCCGGCAAATCAACTGTTACCAAACTCAGCTGGGAATGAATAAACGTGAATTCTAAAAAAATTATTAGTAGCATTCATTTCTCAAAATCAATGTACACAAATAATTAATCGAGATGGAATCATAAAATGAAGAAAATTTTCAACATTAAGATGAAATGAGTAGTGACGCTTTGAAAGATTAAGCATATGAATTGAATTTCAATGCTACGCGAAAGGCTTTATTATTCGAGTATATTCGGTAAATGTACTGAATATGCGTTCATTTACTGAATATGAATTCAGTAAATGAACACATATTCAGCATATCTCCAACTACATAGGCCTTGGTGTGAAGAGCCCACAAAGGGATTTTAGACTCAATTCGACCGATGAGCACATTATACGGAGTTTAGTGATGATAAAATATAATATTCCACAGATGAAAAATCTTAGTTCTGTATGTGGAATGGAAAAATGGATTGTTTAGATATTTAGATTGTTTGTTATAGTTTATATAAATACTATTTAAACCTTTTCTTGCGAAATCGCTATGTGAATTTAGCGTAATAAATTGATGATCGAATTATTCACTCAAAACGTGTTAAAAGTTTTCGAAGCAAATTGGTAAAAATTAATTTATTAATTAGAATTTATCAATCCATTTATTTTCGTCCATGATTCTAATTTAATCTCGATTGGTTTAGCCTCTACAACAAGCATCATTGGTCAAATAGCCAATAATTTGATGATCAACATGATTTTGGAAAATCTGAAACTAATTTCGCTTCAATATTTGGGAATTGACATTCTTTAAAGAGTAATTTCCAGAGGACCTAGCCTAATTATGTTTCTGTTGGCGAACATCCCCCTCTCCCCCAAAATAATTATCACTTTCGATATGGATATTCTTATCTATACATTATATGTGGAGTGGAAAAATGGGTTGTTTAGAGCATCACCCTCACCCCCCAAAATAACTATCACCTTTTATTTCCGATTTGCGTGCTAAAATTTACGTGCTCCCAATGCGTTAAACCAGTGGTCGGCAACATGGCTCACGAGCCACGGATTAGATTGAGGACGTTCTTAGTAAAAGACAGCGTAATTAAATGAATAACCTAATTATTGAATCCTAATTAAATGAATAAAAATATACCTACCTATATAAGTTAAAAAAATGTGGCTCTCTAAAAAGATTTCAATCGTTGAATTGTTGATAATTGGCTCTGTTGACCAATGTGATTGATTGTTGACCATTGCTTTAAACCTTTAGAATACTAGTGGACATTGAGTTTTAGAGTTCACACAGGTGCTGAAAAAAAGAATTTGTGTTCTGGTATTTTCAACGTCAGGGGTGGGCAGACTTTTTCTGGATACGGGTTACTTCTAATTTTTTCAAGGGATTGCGGTCCGTCTAATTACGAAGATTTGGTGAGCTAAAAAAATTACAATATTTACTACAATATTTATTATAGATTAATGATAATACGGAATGTGTACTTACCTACAGAGCTACAAACACAATAATAATAGTAAGATACAAACATTATAATAATAGTCGTCAGTGTTCCATAAATGTTTCTTTTTTAGCATGCTCATCTCGGTCTTGATAAAGGCTGTCACCTCCAAATGACTTGGTGGTCTACGGGTCGATCGCGATCGACTTAATGCCCACCCCTGGTCTAGGTATTAGTTTCGAGAGTGGGCGTTAAAGTGATGTCATTTTAATCATTTCCTTACATTTCAAAATAGCAAGTTTCAAAAGAAACCACTCATTTCGATGCAACAAATGCCTTCAAATCGGGATGCATTGAATTATCTTTGGTAAGGAATTCAAACCTCAGTCTTTTCTGACTCTTCAATATTCCATCAGGATGCATTAAATCACGTTCTCGTGTCTCTACCCACCCCTGCATTAAAATTAATTTCTGTTTCTATTTCCAACTTAAAGTCAAAGGAGAATGAAAAAAAAAAATCATCTGACGTATGTAAATTCCGACCCTTTTACAGTTGGTTGTTGAAATTCAATAAACACAATCAACCGAGAGAACTGCAAAACCTTTCTTCGGAGAATTCAAAGAAAATTTAAGACTTTAAAACATATTTTTCTCGTGATTTCTCTGTGAGACATTAGTGCCTGCATCGGAGCTGACATCGGCAAAGAGGAAAATCACGCTCATGAATGGAATTCCAGTGATTCCTTCGAAAAGTTTGTTGGAGCAGAATCGGGGAAACACGCGCCATTGTGGGGGAGACAGTGCATTTAAATTTCATCAAGGCGACAAATGTGCTCTCAAGCATCCTAAGGTGGCCGCATCGGACCTTTTTCGACAAAAGAAATAAAATATCGTTGGGGAATGCTTTTTTTCTCTCTCTCTTTTGAAGACGTCGCATCTTGCTGTAAAAGGGAATGTAATTTGGTAGCAGAAGAGAAGCAGGGAAAAAATGTAATGCCGGATTGTATTTTATTTTGTTCCTTTTTCTTTGCGTTTCCATTGTGCTCGCTATTTGAGTTTCACTGGTGAATTGACTTGTGTTTTATCTACGCTTTCTTTGAAAAAAAGTGAATTGAATGTTTCCTTTTTTTCCCCATTCTAACCTGTTTGAAGAACGAGACGATTTGAGTGGAGGGAAAAAACGTAAAGACTATTCCCTAGAGATGGGCTGTCTTGACTGAAATTTTCTCTGGCATTTTCGAAGGACTTTTTTCCCCCTTCTTTTCTGCTGCTAGGTGGTTCTTTTGTTGAGCTTTTCGGGAGTAAAATTAAGACTATACGCTGACAAAAACTGAAATGAAACAAGGCCGCTTCATGAATATTTTAATTGCATCTTTGTTTAAATAAAGTTTGGAAACTTTTAAAGAAAGAGAAACCTTGCTTTAATTTTCACAATTCGGAATGTGTGATTTTTTTTTCTTCCAAAGAAAGCGTCATTGTTTTAAAAGAAAGATTTTGTTAGATTTCTTAATTGTTTTGTTTAACTGTTGAATGTGAAAGTTTTTTTTGAATCTCGTGGCTAATTTTTCTTTTAGATTTATTTTCAACTAATTGTGGTTTCGTTGCAGTATTACAAAGCGATTCTGTAAGAAAAATGAAATAAGTAAAAGTATTTCCTTAGAGATAAAGCCCAAAAAGAGAACTAATATTTGCTTTATAAAGTCTTTTATTTAACTTGACTTATACCATGTTTGTAAAGATGATAACTTCCTGTAGTCCCATTTTTACTCACTTCATGGCGTGCTCGAGTCTTAAAATCTTACACACTAGTGTATTACTCATGAAAATATGTTAATTGTTTCAGGTTACAGTATTATTCAGCAATTGATCGATATGTGCAATGAAATTAGCATTTCTTACGTGTGGCGCCTTCTGTTGGTGGTTTTAGGAAAATGATTCCAAAACTCTATAATATTTATAATGTTGAATTATATATTAAAGAATAAAAAGTATGAAACCTTTAAAAAATCTATTTTTTAATACCTAACAAAAGTGTGTTTTCAAGAATTGTTAATAAATTTTTTGGTATGCTTTATTACTTGGATACAATTTAAAATTGTACATTTTCTGCAAGAGTTTATTTTAAATGATGAAATGAAAATATTATTGTTTCTCTTAGTATATTTTATGAAAATCGTTAGTACTCTTTTTATAAAAATTTAATGAGCATTAAATTTTTCAGCTCATGATTCAAATTTCATTTACTGCTTTGGTTTATAATTTGATACCATATTAGTCATTTAACCGTTTTCATTCCTGACAGTTTCATGTTCTTCCATTTTTTAAAAAAATCCTTTTTATTTGAATTGATTATAATTGTTGGTGAAAAAAAAAGAAAGTGTATATTAATTGATGCTTTTATCGATGTGCTTCATCTTTTGTAATAACACATGTTGCTCCTTTAGTAATTTCCGTCCATATAGAATACATACTCTAATCACGGCCCAGTGGGTAATATTTAAACCATTGGAGATAGAAATATATTTTTAGAAATAAAAAATGTTCTATAAAGAATTTTAGAGTCTATAAATTATTTACCGGAACATGGAATTATATCAAAACTACTTTTATTAAGTATGGCGAAATATATTATTAATATAATTTTTAACTCAAGAAATTTTTATTGCTTCTTTTTTACGAATGGCAAAAGACTTGTTTGCTTGCAGACAAAACGGCTCCATAAATTAAAGAAGCAATGTGGTTTCTTTGGTTTTGAAAAAAAAGCACAGAGACATTTCAGACATTAATTTAATAAACTTTCACTGAAGAAACAATCAATTAAAAGATGGTAAAAACAACTTCGAGACGTCTGTTATATCAAAAAGGCATGTGCATTCTCTTATCGGTGGATTAGCAGAAATGGATCCATTTCATGGTCTGAACATTTTCCTTAAAATCATCCACTTGGCTTCTTTTTCTAAGGATCTTCTGCAAAGTTTCGTAGCGTTGAAGAATTAAGAAATCGAATCACCACAGAAATAGTTACTGTGACTCAACAAATGCTCTTCTTCTGTACAGCCGACCACTCCTCCACCACTGAACGAAGCAATATCGACAGGATCTGTTGTAGCAGACTGCTATAAAAGAATCAATATTCTCCTAGTGACTAATTCTGCTTATCTTGAAGTGTATTAATATATTTTTTTTTGAATTGCTGAATGGAGTATAGTAAATTTTTTCCCTTAACTTTCACTCTGTAATATCATGTAAATAGTTAGATTTATCATGTAAATTATTCACGGAAATCCCATATATGATAAAGTATTGTTAATGAAAAATCTACCCGTTAAGTGTAAAAATGTAGCAGGTTCAGTAAGAACTAATGAACTTTATTCTACAGGAAAACAAAGCAACAAAACGCACAAGAAAACATTTGCGGTAAGCAGTAGCATCAAACTGCTATCAAATAACCGCAACAACACAAAGCGTTCAGAAAAAATTTGCTGGTGATGAACAATCCAAAGAGAAACTTCGCTTAGCTACTCACTTCTTACAACTTGACTTCCGTCTGTAGTCTCTACTTTTATAGCTCCATTGTTGGGTCATCGAATCCTCTGGAATAAAAGTTGGAGCTGAAATCCTAATAGATATCTCCAAGATTCGCGAATATTCGGGAACCTTCATTTTTGCGGCTAAAGTCGCTAAGGCCGGAGTGGCTGATATGGCCTTCATTCAATACCATTAAGATAACTGTAAAACTTTCCACGAATCAAATTCCGCAGGGAGGCAATATTACAAATTCGTATTATATATTGCTTAACTTAATTATAAGAATTCATTGATAAATTTATAACTTCTAAATTTTTATACAATCCTCCAATCTTGCTTGAAATATTTAATGAAATATATTTAATACTCTAACATTTAAAAAAAATGAAGCTCTGAGAATCGAAACAATTATGAAGCAATGGGTATAACTATATTAGACAACTGCTGATCCTTCAATATAGCCATTGACTGGTTAAAAATAATGTAATTCAGTGCTTAATAATTTGGTTAATTTTAGTCACAGATAGGTAGAGTATTTTATCAAAGATATTTCGCTATAATAATATAAGTAATAGAAACAGAGAATTGTTTAAAGATTTAAATTCCGCAATTTTTCAAAAATTCATCTACTTAATCTACAATATTAAGCTAACTGGAACGTCTATATGTTCCTCACATTTAAGAAATTAGCTATTGGCCCACGATTAAAATAGATATCAAGTATAATAATGTTATATATTTTCGTAGACTTTCCAGTCATGTGGCTTTTCTCTCCGTTTCATAACGAGACATAGACGTTCCAAATTCTGTGAGGAACTCTTCTGGAAATAAAATGAATTCTTATGAAATATGAATGTAGCATAATCACTTATCCTGATATTACACAGATGCCTTACTCAGTAGAATTTGCTTTCCTGATCAAAATAAATCAAGGATCAGTTTATGGTAATTAAATATTTTCAATTTATTGGTTATTTTTGAAAGATGGATTATAATAGACGAACCTATTTTAGTACCTGTAGTAG